>NW_027332063.1:545259-846064 GCF_048418815.1 Hemitrygon akajei
TCATTTTTTTCCCCATAGAGCCAACAATTCCGTCATGCAAGTACGTGGCATGTAACGGAAACAAATTGTTCCCTACACAGACCCCTGTAAAACAGTACAAGTCACCGGCAACCAATCAGAAAAAGATTCCTAAATGCTCTCCTGCCAATCAGCTAATACTTTATACTTTCGATTATATTTCTAGCGATAAAATTGACTGTGACTTTTAAACAACCTCAGGTGTCTCAGTTTGTTCAAGGCTTTCTATAAAACCAAACACGCAAGATCAGCAGACACACATTTGAATACAGTGCTCGTTCTTTCTTCAGTGAATTTAAACCGGTTTGTTTGGAACGATTTACCCTTGAGGAAACAACGCTGACTACGGCCCATTATATATTTTTCTCCTTTCAATCCGAAACGACATCGCTAACAATCGATTGCAACATATTTTAAGCCACTGAGGTCAGACGAACTGGAAAATTTTTCCGGCCTTTCGCCGTTTTTGTCGAGGACTGTGGCATTTAAGATTTTCCATTACCCTGAAACTATGCCAAAATCAATTGATTCTTGATCGATCATTAATAATGTGCCACAAACTCCTCAGACACCGCTTTCCGAATCCTGGAGTCCTTAAAACACTATTGTACAGCCCACCTTTATATTTCAATCTTTTCCTCTCAATGATGTTTTCCCTTACCTCTGTTTGTATTTAAATGATTCCCAATCCACCTACTTCCCCAACTCTTTGCTCTATTTGATCACACTGTCCTTGGCTTTTATACTGGTGTTGACTTATCGTTTTCGCCATGGTTATGTCTTCATGGCTTTGAAATACTTCTTCCTCCTTGGGATGAAAATATCCTGCGACTTCCGAATCCCTTCCGTAAATTAAATTGATTGTTTGTTGTTCTTTCTGTGTCTACCGTGTGTTTTGTGTTTTGCGGTTTTCACAACAATGTTTCATCTTGGCCGTGGGGTACGATGATCCGTTTGATTGTATTAATCTATGGTGCGCTTGTAATTAATCTTGAAACTTGAAATCGGTCCAGAGTTTAATGCACAATTGTGAATAGATTATTGCATTGCTACTCCCCGCATCCACGGTGAACGGTTCAGAATAGAAGTGGATGTGTTGGAGATTTAAAAAGATTGCCAGATTCATTGCTGGAATAGGAAGGCAGTAACTTTTTCCCATAAGGAAAATATCAGAGGGCAATTCTTTAAAGGTGATAGATAAGAACTTCGAACGGGATATAAGGAGCAGGTTTTTTACACAGGTGGGGCCAGGAAGCCGCTTCCTGTGGTGGTGGTAAAGTCAAAGATATCAGTGATTCTAAGAGACGTTTCCATGGGGACATCAATGTGAAATTAATAGAAGGGTGGGGAAATTTCGGAGGCAGAGAATGTTAGTATAGTTGAGCATTTTATTACCAATCTTATGGGTGCGGTATATCATTCTGTAACCGAAATGCCGATTCCTGTGATGCACTGTTCTCTGTTCTGTTCTCGAAGTGAAGGAGAAAGAGCACAATGTGCACAGGTTGTGGATATAATCGGACATGACGAGTCTCAGCAGGTCAGAGTGCAGAAGGATATACTTTGTGGTGCTGGATAGAAGAGCGAGCAAGTCGTGAACATACAGACACAAGAGGCGAGAGATGGGAAGCGAGGCAGCAGTGGCGGAAGACCAAAGGGAGACGGCAATGCTAGTTGAACGTGAACGAGAAGGTAAGGGAAGGTAGGCGGAGTAGTAAGATGCCGGTGAACTGGCGGAAAGAGCGTGGAAAGTGCTCGTGATGGAGATGGACAACGGAGAGCGCGAGAATAGGAGGGGAGAGAAAGAAGAGAGAGTGAAAGAGCTAGAAATCAGAGGCATAAGATAATTGTGGAGAGGATACGTGTGAAAACAATACATGCAGGACAGTGACAATAACGGCGGGACCGAAAGGAGTGAGCGAAGGCTTAACAAAGGCGGTATGCTGGTAAAAGTACAAACTCGGTGGGTGATAGCGGGACGGGTAAAGATAGAGTTTTTGGAGGGAGGTGGATATCAAGAAAGAGACATCTCTGCAAAATGGAAAATTGGATTAGGAGTGAGAGAGTAACTTCAGGAAAGGAAACCTGTACCAGAGACGGGAATTACTGACTATACTAGTCGGTGCTGGTATTTGCATCACGGCCAGGCAGGGAAACTCCAATGCGTGTACAGGTACAAACGGAAAATGTAATGAATGTATCCCGGTCACCACAGAATAAGCCCTCCCAAACATACAGCACATCTACAAAGTGTTCTGCTACAACAGAGCAGTATGTAACTTCACCGTTTTTCAACCAACAAGGCCATGCATTCTGCGCACTGCTACCATCGGCATGGAGGTACAGATCCCTTACCAACAGGATCAGAAGCAGGTATAGGCCTTCAAACATCAGGTTCCCCAATCAGCGTGGATACCATTACTCAATACCACTCTGAACTGATCACTGAACGGAACTAATGGAATCATTTTCATGTTCTTATTATTGTTTATGTATTCATTATTGTTGATTCCTTAAACATTTCCACATGTTGTCTACATTTGAAAAAATGCGTTGGTTGTCAGTCGTAACGTGTCTATAGTTTTTTATTTAAATTTACTCTCTTGTTATTTATTCCACTGTGATTACCCACATGAAAGTGAATCTAGGTGAGTATTTGGCGACATATGCATAACAGGTACTTTGATATTAAATTAACTTTTAACTGTGAGCCTTGCACTTCCCTTTCGGGTGGGGAGATTCAGAGTATGGAGGAAAGAGTGAAATTATATTTTGTGTCCTATGACGGGACAAAATCTCCAGTCACGTGGTATGCGGCCTCAGTCTGCGGTGTTTCACTTTCGTAACGTTGTAGAGTTTATGCTGAATACCCTTAATGGAAATTTCTGCCGTCAGTATGACGTAAAGACTGCTATTCCTGCAGACGATCGTGTTGCCGATACGGATGAATGCATTACTGCTGCTGGTTTGTGGTATTCTCATGCGGCGCCTCTCCGCCAAGCCTTATGACGATAAAATACGAAAACCTTCATCTGAGGCCAAAGTGGATATTGCCTTTCCCCTTTGGCTCATTGTTTTCCTTGCAGTAAATAACGGAGAATATTCAAATTTCATTCTCATCACGAAACGTATCAGAAACACACTATTTAATGTATGTTCATTATCTGTGTAAAACTTGGGAGCGCCTGATCACAGTTTCATATGGTCTCACTTTGGATAAAATACAACAAACGCAATCCCTTGACAGATTTTGTATTGATGTCCCTTTAATCTATCTGCCGAACACTAAATATGAAATAGTTAATAAAATCCTTCCGTCTTTGGTGAGGCTATCTGGTTGTCGAAAACGGTAAGAACCCAAGCACTTAGTGAGTGCAACATTGATCAGTGATAATGCACAACTTATTCGCTATACTATTTACCCTACCTCTTTGCTCGATTTAAAATGAAGCTCAATAATCCCATCCCTAATGGCGCATTGGGTTGGAAATAGGTCTATTTTGATTGCTGAAGCACAGCGAACGCGTGTTGTGGGGCTGTGGCGTGTGTTTGTTGCGCGGGTGGAAATAACATGGAATAAAATGTACATTGACGAATTTTTGATTGTTGCAACAATTCCCCGGAAGGTACTATTTGCAACTGCTTGGAGAACAGATCAAGGTGCGATGTATGCGGAGAAATTGGTAGTTCAACAACAGAGTTGTAGAAATTGGCGGGTTTAATTGACCCCCATTGAGGGCATGAGGGTATTCTGAAAATCTAATGAGGAACTAGCTGTCCAAAAAAAGTGTATAACAAGAAACAGTGACACAACTAAGAAATAATTGAATATTATGGAATAGATGGAAGTATTTTATTTTAGCTTTATTTTGAAATATAACAGAGTAGTAGGCCCTTCCCACCTATGGAGCACACGTGGCCAATTATGTCAAAGTGACCATTTCCCCTCTTAACCAAGGAGTCACAAGAATGATTGAGAAAATTTCAAAATTTAAATTTCATTTCTTTTTCAACTGGAACGACGTTTTAGATCGGCAGATCTTCAGTTGACCTTCCTCAGTCGCTACTTATTAATTAACGCACACTGGTAATAATGCCTTGTTACCGATCAGAGCATCACAGGACCAGCTATTTCACTTTCCTTCCTAGAGATGGCGCCATCGCTGGATGCCTCATTTTTACGACAGCCAATAATACAGTATCTCCACTTGGGACATGTACGTGTAGACCATGGAACACTCACAAATTTAAATAATAATAATAATTATTATTATTATTAAATCGCTGAATGGATTTACACATTGAGTACTGAATGATATGACCTACTAGCAAGTAATTGCACTCGCTGTCCATTTATTTGGGTATACAGGGGAATCCAGTGCAGTCCTCACCTGCCGTAACACAACCACGT
Source organism: Hemitrygon akajei (assembly GCF_048418815.1). NCBI lineage: Eukaryota > Metazoa > Chordata > Chondrichthyes > Myliobatiformes > Dasyatidae > Hemitrygon > Hemitrygon akajei. The sequence goes on from NW_027332063.1 coordinate 549,689, forward strand.
CAATGCCCGGTGTATTCTGCGAGCAGAGATACGATTCTGTGCGCGGTTGTTCTGACAAATAGGTATCTGAGTTACTATCGCCGTCCTGTCACCTTAAACCGTTCTGACCATTCTTCTCTAACCAAACCCACTTAAGAGGCATTTACGCGTTCAGAACGGCCAGACAGCGGATGTTTCATTTCTGTTTCTCTCGCCATTCTCTGTAATCTCTCAATTAGACTATTGTGCGTGAAAATCGCCGGACGTCAGGCGCTGCTGAGATACTCAAACCACCCAGTCTGGCACCAGCAATCATTCCCTATGATCATTAGACTTTCATCAGTGAAGGTCCTGAAGATAGTAAACACAAAGTACACTGCAGATGCGGTGATCAAATCAACGCGTACAAACAAGCTGGATGAACTCAATAGGTCGGACAGCATCCGTTGAAATGAATAGTCAATGTTCCGGGCCGAGACCCTTGTCAGGACTGAAGAAGGAGGCGGCAGGGGCCCTAAATATGACCAAAGGTCTCGGCCCGAAACGTTGACTGCACATTTCAACGGATGTTGCCCGACCTGCTGAGTTCATCCAGCTTGTTTGTACGTGTTGAACGTCCTAAAGATTTCTTTTCTCCCACATTTTGACGTTTGATATGATCTGACCAGGGACTGATCACCTTCACCATATCTACATGTTTTAATATACTCAGGTGCAGGCAAGTGATTGACTATATAGATACTTACGGAAAAGGACAGGTGCACAAGTGAGTGTCATAAGCGGCCGCTGAGTGCATATTGTACCGTGAACAACATTGCCACATAATTTCATTGATTGCGGAAAGAGATATTTCAGGAAGGAACGGCAGAGTAGTTTTGGACAAACAGGCAGCACAATAAACATTTTAACGAAGGAAAATTAAAAACGTGCAGGCATCTGCACGCATCCTTTCCGGAACCATCCGACACTCTTCACGGTTACCTGCGCGTTCAACGCTGCCTTCCCATGCTAACAATCATATGAACGGCAGTGAGCGCCGCAATCTTCAGCTGCTCCCTGAATTTGGTCTGGGTCACGCCGTAAATGAAGGTGTTTGTGCAGCAGCTGAAAAGCTGAATCACAGCTCCCGCCCGTTGCGCCATGAAAAGCCGAATAGACGTTTCCAGGTCCGTGTAGAGGCACCGCAGCAAAATGAAGACCAGTGTTGTGGTCGCCCAGCAGATGAGAAAACTCGCCGACAGAGTGAAGAGAAGAACGATGGACTGTCTCCGGCTTTTCATCTCCGTATCCTGCTCCTTCTCGCCAATTCTCAGTCCCCGGAGTCCCCTGCGGAGTCGGCTGGACGCCAGGATCTGTCTGACGGTCAGAATGTTGAGCATCAAAATGAGGAAGAAAGGAAGCAGCGGATTTAACAGACGGTCCATCCAGGAAAACCACTCTAACTCTGAATCCAGGAGAAGCGAGCCCTTGGAATGGCACACCAACAATTTCGTTCCCAAATTACTAATTCCAGCCTTTTGATGCAGGAAGTAATAATGGACGTTCTTTAAACAGAACACGACGCATATTGTGCCAATAACCCATATCGCAATTCTTGGATTACAGTACTTTGTCTGAACCTTAGACCAGCAAATGGCTACAAAGCGATCGAAAGTGAACGCCACAGTCAGCCACACGGAACAATCTAATGCCACGTAACAAAAGACGTAGTGGACTAAACAGAACGGAGGGGGAAGCATAAGCCAGTGCGCTCGGTACGCATTAACGATCTGGAAGAACACGACTTCGATGATCACCACCGCAAGATCGGCCACGGCCATCGCCACCAGATACCGAGTGATCCCTTTGGAGAGACCACACTTTCCTCGGCTGAGTACCACGATCGCCACTAGGTTAACTGGTGTAAAGAAAAAGAAGTGTTCTGACATCCATAACTTAAACTCAAGCTGCATTTTAAAAGATAATCGTAACACAATACATCCTGTCATAATACGTATAATCTAACTCGCAACAGCTAGACGGACACATATAGGGAAAATGTCGCCGTTTGAAATTTCAGCACAGAACATGTTTTGATTAAAATTGTCCGTGTATAATGTTTGTGTATGTGGAGATCTGTGACCCTCTGTGAACATTCTGTTAGGTAGTGGAGTGGAACCGTGTGACCCCACGGTTAATAGTAGGAGTCTACGGCGTTGAAATGGGAGGCGATCCCCTGGCGTAGTCATAAAGACACCTAATTGTGAGTGAGATTATGAACATAGTGGAATGACTTAAATAATTCGCATAAGATGCCGCCACTACACTCACACAATACTGGAAACCAAAGAAACATGCAAAAAAGAAAGAACTTGTCCAGCCAGCATCTGTGAAAACACATAAAGTGTTGACGTGTCCGGCCAGACCCTTCATCATTGGTTCACTTCTCCCACCCTGTGATCATGTCCTCTCCAGAATCTCTCATGTTTGCGGTGGCAGCGAACGAGAATGCCCATGGAGCTTGTCGAGCAGCTCGTTCTGAAAACATGCAGAGATAAATCAACTGAAATGCAATTTGCGCACACATTCTTCGACGTTCAGCGACGGAGGAAGACATTGCATTCTCCATATTGTAAAATCCCAATGGTTACAGCAGACTTTACAGCGGGGAACTGGAAATGCATCTATTAATGGATTAAATAGAAGAACAAATGTCGAGCGAGAAAAAAGTATCACGATCCGTTCACCAGTTTGAACTTGGAAGCCTTACCAGGGACGCCGATGGCTGCAATAACCGGGTAGCATATTTTCCTTGCTGTATCCATGCTGTATCTGTATTTTGCGTTTTGAATAATTGTTATTGTCCAGAGGTGCAAGAGATATCCAGCATATATTATTCACGAGAAATGAAGCACGACGATAACACTATCAAACCTGACTGACGGATCCCACCGAAATAAAACCTGCACCCTTCAATTCAGTTCTCCGATGTCGGTGCGTCTTATTGATTTGTTCTTAAGTGAAGCTAAGAGACTGCAAAGTCGATCTTATATAGCAGATTCGGTTCGTCGATGACGAAACCAACGTCCATACTAGTTGGTTTTAATTATCAATGCCTCACAAGTAATCCAGCATTGCCTGCCTTACGAGACATGGATCCCCAGTGGAAAAAGCGAAATTCATTCGTGCAATAAAGAATAGCAATAACACAAAAGATGGCATTCTTGCTCCAATGCTTCAGAATTTAGGTCTCCATTCAAGAAGAAGTACTGACAAGCCTATTCTCCAAACATAACACTACATATAGTAGCGTTCCTCGTGGATCAGTATTAGAATAGTTCCTTTGTCAATGCTTTAGATCGTGGAATTGATGGCATTTTGCAAAATTTACAGATCGTAAGAAAATAGGTGGAGAGGGATTGATAGTGCCGAGGAAGCAATGCAATTGCAGCAGGAATTGGACAAATTGGAAGAATGGGTCAAAATAAGACAGCTGGATCACATTGGAAATGTATGATTTCAGTCAGCTGCTTCTTCCATCAACGGATATCAGTGTTCACCAGCAGTAAACAATGTGAAGAGATCCACGGGTACTATGCACGAAACATTGGATTACTCATTTGTATTATTTTACTCCTCGCACGAATATTCAACATTCTATGTCACCTCATTCTCAAGCTGTAATTCCATTCCTTAACAACAAAGCCGCACTGCCGCCTCTGCCTTGCTGACGGTCCTTTCGATTCAAAGAACATCCTTTGATCTTAAGCTCCTGAATATGGCTTTCTTCCAGACACCACGCAGTGATGCCCAGATGCTGACCAATCTCTAATTGCGGAACGAGTTCGTCAACTTTGTTCAGAATGCTCCGCGCATTTCAATCCTGCATTATTCCACCTTTTGAATTTTGCCTTTCTGGTGCAATTTCACTCTTTGCTCGGTCTGCATTTGTACCCAATCATTGGCTTTTCCTTCCTTACATTCATCATCTGCTTGTACACCTGGTGGCTCATCCGCAGCTCTATCATCCTGGCTCCCATCCCCCTGTCATATTCGTTTAAAGTACTGCCAGCAGCTTCAGTAAACATCACCGCAGGAATATGGACCACACTCCGATTCAAGTGCATCCCGTCTTTCTTTCTAAAGGTCCCACCTATCGCATTAGAGGCGGCAATTACCCAGAAATTTGAATGTCTTCCCCCCTACTCCATTACTTCATCATTTACCCTCCTATTCCTACCCTCTTTGTTCCGTGGCAGAAGCAGTAATCCCGAGATTACTCGACTTGATGTCTTGCTTCTCTGCTTTATTCCTAACTTACAATATTCTTCTGTTCAGGTCCTCCTTCCTCTTGCTTCCCATGCCGTTGGCATGGGGATATGTACACTGACTTCTGGCTGCCCGTCCTCCAGTTTCAGGATATTATGGGCACGTCCAGAAAGATGTCGGACCCTGGGACCTGGGAAGCAAACTACCATCCGTACGTCCTGTTTGAGTACACAGATATGCCCAAATTTCACCCTGACGATAGAAGCCCTATAACTGATGACATCATTGTATGTTCCTTAACCTTCTGAGCCACAGGGCCAGGCTGAGTGGCAGGGGCACAGTCGCTGTTAATGCTCCAGGTAGGGTACCTTGTGAAAGACGGATCGACCCAATTCAATAGAGCAAGGTCCCACAAACTCAATAAGACCAGAAAACAAGCGATACTTCATCAAGCTTTACTCTTTATTCATAGCATGGTATGGGGGAAGTTACAGTCTGATCGAGGAGCCAGACGGGGCATTACCCGCCTCACACCCCCCCCCCCCACCGAATCATAATTATTCACAATTTATAACATTGAACGCAGGAAATCTTACAATTACGCGAGTTAAGACAGTTTTAGAATAGTTTCGATCACATGTTAATATTCAGTTAGATATAAAATCATCATTGGTTAGTTATAATTATTTTCTGACAAAGCTACCCTGGATACAACGTTAATTCCCTATTTTGACACCTCCCCCTTTCTCTCGAACGCCAGTCCCATTTTTGGTTATATCTTGAGATTCTCATTCAATCATTTTATACTCATATTTAGTTATGCTTAGTAGTTTTGGAGAACAATGTTTAGCACGTCATCTGTTGCTGGGTAGAGTTTTTTTCTGACTGTTCAGCAACAAAAGGTACCTATAAGAAAATTGATCATAAGTCAACCATTGTCCCCAATCCATACCCCCACTTACCTATCCTTCCATCTAAGTTTACCTCTCCCTTCACCAATCTCCCCAAACAGTATTCAAAATTGCACACCCCCTATTCTCTCCCACGTTAACCACACCGCAGGGCGTTATCTCTCTTTTATGGAAACCGGTTTTGCTGTCGAAAATATTTGTCAACCTGTGTGGGAACGCCCAGTTGCGTCTGCACCGTACTCCAGTCAACGACTCCTGTTGAAAAACTTTTCCTTTTCAAGCTCTTTGTCGTACCTGCGGAGAAACGCTCCCGTTGCGTCTGCACAGTTTTCCTATCAACGTGTATTTCGAGTAATATATCTATCCTTCTATCTATCTATCTATCTATCTATCTATCTATCTATCTATCTATCTATCTATCTATCTATCTATCTACCTACCTATCTATCTATCTATCTATCTATCTATCTATCTATCTATCTATCTATCTATCTATCTATTTATATCTGTATTTATTAAATTATTCTCTTACTTCATTTATTATTGAGATTCAGATTCAGCTTATTGTCATTTAGAAACCACAAATGCAATGCAGTGAAAAAATGAGACAACGTTCCTCCAGAATGATATCACAAAAGCATATGACAAAACAGACGACACCAGAAAATCCACATAACGTGTGGCAATCGCCAATCCGGAGTCCGGAGAGGCTGCTGCGTAATAATATCGTGCTACCGTCTTAGCGCTTTCCCCGGAAAGAAGCTCCAAATCCACCAGACAAACAAGACCAAAATCTAAATCTACAAGAGCTGCACAGAACCTCACAGTTACAACATATAGTTACAACAGTGCAAACAATAGCATAATTAATAAAAAAGACTATGGGCACGGTACGAGAAATAGTGACTATAATTTCAAAGGAAATCACCACACAGTTTCCACAAGTCCACAGGGTCCCGACAGACTTTCCAGAGGATGTTTTTGTTGGAGTTTGGTTTCAGTTGTCACTCTTCTTTTCTGCATATCTATTCACTGAGTATTTCTCCCTTCTGCTGTAAATGCCAGCACGTAAAGGAATTTCAGGATAGTATTTTATGAAACATAAATTATTTGACAGTGTTTTGTTCGTTAAACTTTGAACTTTGAAAATACAAATGGAGAGTTCATCGGAGACCTTGCCGCAGTGACTCTTTGGCTCTCCACTTGCTGTACTACACAGAGAGCTGATGTAGAGATCTGGAGGAAGAGATTGTATTCCTGGTGCCATGTGGTGGTTAGTCTAAATAGCTCTGTATTGTATACCTTTAAATGATGTGGGACAAGATGTCATTAGTTATTTTGCTGCCTTAAAGAAATCTCTACAAAGGAAGTGCAATTCCACAACGCCAGGAAATTCCAACAGAACATTGCTGTTCAATCAGTTCTGGTCCAATTTTCTGTCAAATCTTGGTACTTCACTACCTGCCTCCACGTGGCAATGTCCGTTAATTAAAAAAAACAATATTTGAGCAGAGAAAGGTTTGAGGGCAATTTCAAATCTGAAGGAGTCTGAGGCTCACATTATATGATGACATTTACCGGATCTGAGCTGCGCCGCCAATCTGTACGGACAGCACTGGATGAGGGCATACCAGACTGTTTTACTGTGTTTCTTGTCGTTTACGCCAAGACCCCAGACATGTATTTTTGTGGCCGTTTTTTTATTTAGATATTTTGTGCAGAGTGACATGCTTTTCCGGCTCAACCAGCCCGCCCCTACTAATTACAACCATAAGATCAATTAACCTACTAACTTGGAATCTGGCAGCAAACTGTATCACCCGTGCTGGCGGAGGGACTGTACAAAATTCTTCAGCGAGCAGAGTGAATTGAAGCGGGGTCGCTGGTGTTACGCTAACGGCAACGCGTCTTTTATTGAAAAGAAAGCTTTATTAACAAGCAAGCAACAGTCTGACAAACTGTTCTGGCTGCGTCCCCGCTGCATTACAGCTGATATGCGCCTCCGGCCGAGAAGGTGTCTGGCAGAGAAAGATAATTCCAAGTGGAGACGAGGAACTCGATTTTGAACATCTGCACCCTGTCCACCACAACCCCATAGATTCCTCATTTGCCATTCATATAGAATTCCTTCCCAATTGACATAATAACACTATAATGAAGACAGCAAACGTTAACCAGAGGAATAGCAGTTCCAGTTCAACGTTTGTAGTTTACAGCCCGCGGAATCTAACGGCAAATTCTTCAATTTTAGATAGCCTGCTCCCCATACCCTTGCTAATCAATCCAAATTCATCTACTTCAAGCCCAGAAGCAAAGTTTCACATCTCCCAGCGACTCAACCAGGCCATTAACCAGGCTCTTCTCCCAGTGTCCTCTCCGCTTGACCCGTCCACCTGTTTTTCCAACATCCCTCATTTGTTTCCCTGATCCGCCATCTTTTCTTGTCAAATTCCCAATATCTCCAGCATTGCTTTGACTCCCTCTTTCACTATCTCTGCTCTTCAGTGTTGAACGAGTGACAGCTCAGTCTCCCGTGAGTGTGTGTTTGTGTGTGTGTGTGTGTGTGTGTGTGTGTGTGTGTGTGTGTGTGTGTGTGCGTGTGTGTGTGTTTGTGTGTTTGTTTGTCTGTGTGTGTTTGTGTGTGCAGGGGGTGGGGAGAGGAGAGGGAGGGGGAGAGAGAGAGAGAGAGGGAGGGAGAGAGAGAGAGAGGGGGAGAGAGAGAGAGAGAGAGAGAGAGGCGGTGGCATATTGATTCTGCAAGGAGTGAGAAAAGCGAACCGAAATGCAGGACACCGACACACTGGTAACATTAACAGAAGTTAATAGTTGCAAGGAAGGCCGGGGAGCGAGGAGTAGGTCGAGGGGAGCCAAGGAATGAGCGAAGCTGGACCGGGGATCGAACCGCTCACTACTTGAAGACTCTGGCGTTTAGTGGCGGGACTTAGGCAGAGCGCAGATGTGGACCAAAGGATGAGAGCAGCCGGGAAAGAACAGAAGGCCGAGTGTCCTACTCCTATTTACACAGGGGGGAAGAAAATTAACACAGGGAGGGAACTTCAAATATAGACACTCAGCGGTCAAGAGACAGCGTAAACACGGGCAAACAGCGCGGGTGGACAGAGGAGCAGTCGGCAGGCTAAACCCTTCTTCACACGCAGCATTAACCGGAAAGGTAAATGGCTGGCATTCCTTATTTCGACACAGAATAGCGCAGGCAAACAGCGGGCGATTCTTATCTTGACATGCAGTGGCACCTGTAGAAGCAAACGGCCGGCAGTACCTATCTCGACACAGAATAGCACAGACAAACTGCAGGCGATTCCTATCTTGACACGGAGCAGAGCATGAAACGTCAAACGTCCGGCAATCCGTTAACTGGACACGAAGAGACAGAACTCCCGAAGCAACCCCAGGTACAGAAGCAACTTAGAATCCACCCTTCTTGCTCGCGCTCCCTCCCCCCATCCATTTACGTGGAGAAGATCTGTGTTATATTATCAAGGGATGAACTTGTATTCATTGAATGAGTTCACCGCTATGGCCGACAGTGGGAACACAGTGCAACGGTGATCACATGCATATGAGTTCAACACAGTGTTGGGAATTCGGAATGTGAGGTGACAAGTGATGGCTTATTGAGAATTTCTCAAAATGTTAAAAGACTCACTGATTCATTTGTTAACAAAGGGTGCATCCATATAAAATTCTGAGGAACGCCTTCTCTGAATAGCCACGAACCAAGAGGGATCACGAAAGCAGTTCAGTGAGAAAGTTGAAATGCACCTCTTGCACAAAAATAGGTATCTCGATCCTCAACCTCCGAATTCCTCTTCGCCCGCACAAAATGTCTGCAGTATTCCCAAACCCCTCCCCACGCACAAAAATCGATCTGCCAGAATGTAACGAGAGCATCGACTACCAAACCTCTTCATCAACTAAACGGAAAGGGAACGTGGAAGAAATTAAAAACACAGATGATAAACACCTCAAATCCACAGTTTATAAACGCGGCAGTCGAATCCATAACGCAGAACAACGGCAATATCCTCCTTCAGCATCGGAGAGAGAGACACCATTCGAGGGCTGAAGCCGACCCACCTGCCGCAGCGAGCCAAACAGTGACCAGCCGCTCACCGACTCCTTCTCAGCACCGACCAAGATGAAGGCAGTCGGCGTTAAAGAATTGTTTCGCCTTACGCATTCGCCCCGATGTCTCAAATGCTCCTCAAGGCTTTAATCGGTGATTCCTGTCACCGGGGAAATGGAACCGAATGTCGTCCCGCGCCGCGTCTCCATGTTTCCTCGCCTCGAGGCTGTCCGATTACAGGATGAGTAGGAGGTGTGCGGCACTGAGAGTGCTCCGCGCAGATGTATCTAATTGTAATAAAGCATGCTATTCTTTTCCAGTAAACGCAAGATTTCTACTGCTGAGAATGTCAATGTGGTCTGCGTCTTTCTGCCTTACCGAGAGGGATAATCGAACTTTGAGGTGCTATGATTGTGTCAAACGCCTGGGTGCATATTGCGCTGGGTTGTCTCCCTGTCTCCCTTGATATTTTCCTGGGCACTGTTAAATGTCCTGAATGCCTAGGTTCTTTCACAGGCTTCGTAAGCAAACTGTCGCCTCACTCCTCTCCCGTGGTGTCGCTGGGCCCTGGAATAGGGTAGCAAGACGTGAATGCTTCGGCCCGAATCGTTCGCTCCTTATTGCTCAGGACGGAGATACCTGCCCTGCTGTGCTCGCCAAGCATTTTGTGTGTGTCACATTCTGAGTTATACAGATGAATTCCAGTGTCGCCCTCTGCTGCTGTAACCCATCCCCGTCAATATTCGGTGTATCCTGCGCACCATTTTTAAAACGCATGACTCTTTGAGATACTTTCGCCGTCTAGTCCTCTTAAACCATTCTGGTCATTCTTCTCCGACCAATCTCATTAAAGCGGTTTTTCCGCTTTCAGAACCGCTTGCAACTGGATGCTTCATTTATGCTTCTCTCATCATTATCTGTAATCTCTAAATTAGACTGCTGTGCGTGGGAATCTCCGGATGTCAGGCGCTGTGGCGATACCCAAACCACCCACTCTGTCTCCAACAATCATTTCTGCTGACCGTTCGACTTTAATCGGTGAAGGTCCAAAGATCATTTTTGTTCCCCATTCTGACGTTTGAACCGATCTGAGCACGAACTCATCCCCATCTCCATGTCTGCTTGTTTTAACCTATTCAGGTGCCGACACATGTTTGACGATATAGATGTTGACGGAAACGAGCAGCTGCTCAAGGGAACGTAATAAGCGTCCAGTGAGTGCATATTGTACTGTGAACACTATAGACAAATAACTAGATTTAACCCGGAAAGCGATATTTCAGGAAGGAACGGCGTAATACAATTCTGCATAAACAGGCAGCACAAAGAACATTTTAATAAACGACAATTAAAAACGTGCTGCCAAATGCGGAGGCTTCCTTTCTGGAACAACCGTACGGTTAACGCTGCCTTCCCATGCTACAAAGTATATGAACCGGATAGAGCGCCATAGTCTTCAGCTGCTCCCTGAATTTGGTCTGGGTCACGCCGTAAATGAAGGTGTTTGTGCAGCAGCTGAAAAGCTGAATCACAGCTCCCGCCCGTTGCGCCATGAAAAGCCGGATGGACGTTTCCAGGTCCGTGTAGAGGCACCGCAGCAAAATGAAGACAAGCGTGGTTGTCGCCCAGCAGATGAGGAAACTCGCCGACAGGGTGAAGAGCAGAACGATTGACTGTCTCCGGCTCTTCATCTCCGGATCCTGCTGCTTCTCGCCAGTTCTCTGTCCCCGGAGACCCCGGCGGACTTGCCTGGAGGCCAGGATCCGTCTGACGGTCAGAATATTGAGGAACAAAATGAGGAAGAAAGGAAGCAGCGGATTTAACAGTCGGTCCACCCAGGAAAACCACTCAAACTCTGGATCCAGGAGAAGAGAGCCCTTGGTTTTGCATGTTCCCGAAGTACTAATTCCAGCCTCCCGATGCAGGAAGTAATAAGGGACGTTCTTTATACATAACACGACGCATATTGTGCCAATAACCCATCCTGCAATTCCTGGTGTACAGTACTTTGCCTGAATCTTAGACCAGCAAATGGTCACAAAACGATCGAAAGTGAACGCCACGGTAAGCCACACGGAACAATCTAATGCCACGTAACAGAAGACGTAGTGGACTAAACAGAACGGATGGGGAGGCAACAGCCAGTACGCTCGGTACGCCTTGACGATCTGGAAGAACACGACTTCGATTATCACCACCGCAAGATCGGCCACGGCCATCGCCACCAGATACCGAGTGATGCCTTTGGAGAGACCACAGTTTCCTCGGCTGAGTATCACAATCGCCACTAGGTTAACTGGAGAAAAAAAATGACGAGAAGATTTCTGACAAGCATAACATAGAATCAAGCTGCATTTTAAAAGATAATTCTAACACGACAGGACATCTTGTCATAATATTTTTAATCTAAATCGACATCGCTATACGACACATATCCGGAAAATGTCACCGTCTGAAATTCCACTTCAGACCAGGTCTTGATTAAAATTGCTCATGTGGAATGTTTGCGTCACTTGGAGATCTGTACCGCGTTTGGACATTCTGTCAGAGGAGTGGAACCGAGTGTGGACATTTGCTGATGTACTCCATGCTTCTCAAGGTCCGACATTGAATGTTAACTTCCCAGGATAATTCAGAAAAAAATCGAAAGCGTTAGAACATCGTGGAAAAACATAAATTAATTAGCATGAGCTGCCGCTACTACACCCACACAACACGGGACTGGAGGAACTCAGCAGGACAGGCAGCACCTACGGAACGGACTAAACTGTCTGCGGTGTTGGACGGGGAAACCCATCAACTGTATCCTTCTGTCCTATGCAGGACTACACGGGCACAAGATGACTCTGAACTGTTTGTTCAGTTTAAGCAGACGTCTGGAATGAAAATTTAAATAAAAGGCGTATAATCAGACACGTTTTTGAATTTCGCCAATGTATTGCACGAGACAAAATTCCCTTTCGATATGATATAGAAATGAATGCTTCTCAATGAGTGAACTTGGAGTTTCCGAACTGCGGTCTCCGCATCCCTCCGTTAATAGTTGGGGTGAATGTCATACAAAAGGGGCGCGATCCCCTGATGTAAAGTTACCTAATTGTGAGAGAGATTATGAACGAAGTAGCTCCAACAATGGTTGTCAGCAATAAGAGAAAAGACTGTAGTAGGTTACTCCGTGAAATTATAAAGTGTTAATACATCGTGGAAAGACGTCAAATTATCAGCAAGAGATGCCACCACTACACCCACACAACACTGGACAGCAGAGAAACATTCAAAACAATTCGTTCAGGAAGCATCTATTTAAACAGATAGATGGGTTCACGTGTTTTGCCAGAGTCTTTATTATTGAGCCTCTTCTCCCATCTTGTTATTATGTCCTCTCCACGCATAGTTTCTTGTTCTGATGAAATATCTCGGCCTTAAACGTCCATTATTTCCCTCTACAGAGGAGATTTCCCAATCAGAAGGATCCGTGACATTAAAGCAAACGGTTGGGAAGATCTGCCATAATTGGCAGCTGACCTGGTGAATTATTCAGTCGCTTTTCTGAGTGTGTGTGTGTGTGTGTGTGTGTGTGTGTGTGTGTGTGTGTGTGTGTGTGTGTGTGTGTGTGTGTGTGTGTGTGTGTGTGTGTGTGTGTGTGTGTGTGTGTGTGTGTTATTTTCGTTTTCTAGAGTTTGCGGTGGCAACAAACCCGAGTGTCCATGGTAATTGTCCAGCAGATCTTGATGATTTACGGATGAAACATGTAGCGAGAAATCGACCTAAATACGACCTGCACACACAATTCTTGGACGTTCAGCAACGGCTAAAGACAAATCATTCGACATATTGCCAAATACAAATGTTTACAGCATTCATTACAGTGGGTATTAGGAAATAAATATATTAATCGATTAATACATATATTAATGGATTAAATGGAAGGACAAATCACGAGCGAGATGTTGAAATAAAATATCACGACCCGATCACCAGTTAGAAATTGGAAGCCTTACCAGGGACGCCGATGGCTGCAATAACCGGGTAGCATATTCTCCTTGCTGTATCCATGCACTATTTGTATTCTACGCTTGGAATAATATTTATCCAGAGATGCAAGATATATCCGGCTAATAACTCTGTAAAATATTCACAAAATATTTAATCCATAAGAGTAAGGTCACGAGAAATGAAGCAGCAAGGTTCACAATGAAACTTGACTGGCGAATCGCACAGAAACAAAACGCGCGCCCTTCAGTCGCAACACTTCTACGGTTTCTGTGCGCCCTAATGGTTCATTCACAAGTGAAGCAAAGAGACTGCATGTTGGATCTTATATAGCAGATTCAGTTTGCCGATGATGAAACCAGCTGCGTTCCATATGGTGTTAATTATCATAACTCACAAATAATTCTGTTTTGTTTGTCTTACGGGACATGGATCACCAGTGCAAAAACCAAGATCTCTTTTGTGCAGAAAGAAAGCAGTTATTATAATCATGACGTCTACACCCCCCCCCCCCCCACACCCAACGCTCTGGATGTTAAGGTTCCATTGAAGTAGAACTAGTCACAAGTCTATTCTCTCATCATGACAATAAATCCAGAGGCGTTCCTCAGGGGTCAGTATTAGGACCACTTCTTGTCATATTGTTTCTTAATGATTTAGATAGTGGAATTGATGACATTCTGGCAAATTTTGCAGGACTTTGGAAGTTAGCTGGAGAGGTAGCGAATGCTGAGAAAGCAATCGGATTGAAACACGTCTAAGAAAACTTGGAAGGATGGGTCAAAATGTGTCAGATGGAAAACATTGTTGAGAAATGTATAGATTAAGTCAGCTGCAACTTGCATGGACGGGCATCAGTTTTCACCGACGGTGACCAATGTGAAGACATCCTCAGTTACCATGTCCGAAACATTGGGTTATTGATTTGTGAAGCCTGTGGAATTGCTTTGCTCTTCAATAATCATCGGGAGTTTAAGGCAGGCATCAGCATTGTCAGTCCAAGTTGCCTACGTCATATTTAAATGCTTCTGCAGTTCCTCAGCAATGTGTAGGAAAGTGCTGACGGAACAGTCCGAAAGTCAAGGGTTTTAAGCAACAGCATCATGCATTAACAAAGACCTGCATCATCGAGACCACTGTCACTTTTCGCTGCTGGCGGCGCGAAGGTAACACAGGATAGTCAGCTCACATACTACCACGGTCCAACATATGATCACTGCAGAAGCACGGGTAATTCCATTCGCTCAAGGCTGAACTCATTCCTCAAAAATATGAAACCAGCTTCTCACACTCTAATCCGCGGTTTTGCATATCTTTCGAGCTGTCGAATTGTCCATCAGGACATAAAACAGAAGAACAGTATTAGGACATACCGCTCAGCGAGTCTGCTCCGCTACTCCATCATGTCTGATTCGGAATCCCAATTCAACCCCAAACACCTCCCTTCTCGCCACATCCTTTAATGCGCCGACCAATCCGGTAACTGTCAACTTCCACCTTGGTCTCAAGCGCAGTCTGTGGCAGAGTATTCCACAGACTTACTGTTCTCTGGCTAAAAGAAAGCATCCTCCATCACTCTGATCAAAAAGGGCGCCACTGAATTTTGAGGCTTTACTCAGTTCTGGTCGCCTCACTACAGGGATGGATGTGAAAGCCATAGAAATGGTGCAGAGGAGAGAAATAAGGATGTTGCCTGGACTGGGGAGCATGCCTTATGAGAACAGGCTGAGTGAACTCGGCCTTTTCTTCTTGCGGTGAAGGAGGATGAGAGGTGACCTGATAGAGGTGTACAAGATGATGAGAGGCATTGATCACCTGGATAGTCAGATGTTTTTTTTTTACAGGGCTAAAATGGTTGCCACAAAGGATACAGGTTGAAGGTGCTTGGGAGAAGGTATAGAGGATTGGTCAGGGGTAAGTCATTTTAATCAGTGCTGAGTGCCGTCAACGGTGATGGAGGTGGACACGATAGGGGCTTATAGGAGTCTGTTTTAGATAGGTGCATGGAACTTAGTAACATCGAGGGTTATATGCAATCCTGGTCATTTCTAAAGTAGGGACATGTTCAGCACAACATTGCGGTTCGAGGGGCCTGTATTTTGCTGTAGTTTTTCTATGTGTCTATGTTTCGATCTAACTCTGGATTCACCACCATAGGATACATGCTCCCCATATCTACCCTATCTACTCTATCTATCTACTTCTGTATTTATTTATTTATTTATTTGTTTATTTAGTTACTGACTGTACTTTTTTGATGTGTTTGCGTGGTTGCAAGTTTTTTTCTTCTTGCCACCCTTCGTCTGTGCACAGCTCTTCACTGTCTGTTGTAGTTCTTCGTACTGTTGTGAATACCCGTATGGAAATTAATTTCAGGGTAGTACTTTATGAAGTATAGTCATTTGATAATATTTTACTCTTTAAAGTTTGAATTTCGAAAATACGAGTGCAGAGTTTATCTGGGGCTTTGCCGTCCTGAGCGTCTGGCTCTACCATTGGCGGTTCTGTTCTGAGAGCTGATTAAGGAATCTGAGCGAAGAGATTGTGCGCCTTGTGTCAGGTAGAAGTTAGTCCAACGTCCTCTCTATTAGACACCTTTAATTGGTGTGGGACACGATGCCATTATCTATTCTGCTGCATTAAGTAAAGCTGAGCACCAGTGAGCCTCACAGGGTGTTTTGTGAGCAATTGTGGGTCCATTATCTGAGCAAATATGTGCTTGAAATAGAGAGGGTTCATATGAAGTTCATGAAAAGGAATCTGTAATTGGATTTCTTGTCATACCCAGAGCTTGTGAAAGCTCTGAACCATTATTCAACAGAATCAGGAAGAATGAGAGGGGATGTTATTGATAACTGCAGAATGTTGAAAGGCCTTGACACAGTGGATGCGGGGAGAATGTTTCCTCAGGTGGGAGTTTCAAATACAGAGGACACACTCAGAATAGAGGGTCTCCTTTTCGAGCTGAGATGCGGAGGAATTTACTCAGCAAGAGGGTGGTGAATCCATAGAATTCGATTCCACAGGCAACAGCGGGGGAGAGGTCTTATGCATATTTAAAGCAGAGGTTGATACATCTTTATTCTTGATTGGACATGGCATGAAGGGATACGGGGAGAAAGCTGAATAGTGGATCAGGCATGCCTAATTCTCCTCTTATGTCTTATGGTCTTGAGTTCAAAACGCCTCACGAGGAAATAGCTTATCGACACGATGGGCCGAATGGCATAATTCTGCTCCTGACTGTTATGGTTTGTGAACTGCGTCGCTCTCAACATCCTCAATTAATAACATTGCCCTCCTACCCATCACCACCACCACCACCCCTTCCAGGCACACACACGTGCTATAACTACCTTTTCCCTCTTCGTCTCTCTCTCTTTCATCGCCGCTCACTCTCTCCCGCTCTATCAATTTCGCTTTCTTTCCCGATTTACCTTTCCCTCTCTCTGAATCCCTTGTCTCTACTTATTTCTATATCTTCTTCGAACCTCAGGGTTTATCAATCCAATACTCGTTCTCCTATTTGCTGTCACCTCCCCTTTCCCACTCGCTCTCGCCGATAAGGTTGCAAAATATTTTGAACGATGAACTCTGTGAACATCACGGGGTTGCACATCGGCGCTGTGCGTTCGTAATGACGGTGGGAATGTGAGGTACCGAAGAAGGAAAGATGGAGGAAAGAGAGCGCACGGTCGTCCTGTCAGTTATAAAATTAAGCTTTTGTTTTGTTGGAATGCCATGATGGTGTGGAATTGCACGTCCTTTGTATAGTTTCTTTTAAGGCAGCAAACTCTCCAATTCCATTACGTCCCACACCGATTAAAGGAATCAAAAACTGAGCAAGTTAAACTAACTCCACCTGTTGGTCAAAGGGGGCGCATCTTCGGAGATGATGGCGCCTAACGGCGAGTCCTTCCCTGGCGTCTTCAGAAAAGCTCTATTTCTATCTTTAATCTCTCCATTTTTTCCCTTTCAGGGTTGCTTTAAAACCTTGACCTTGAGTTAGACGCTGACTTCTGTTATTTGCGGGAATGGGACCCGCTCTCCAGTTCCCACGACTGGCCGCTATTCCATAGACCACGGAAGTGGCCCAGAAGACTAGCGCCCTTTCAGGTTTCTGCCATTGCGTCTTTCGAGGAGGGTCGACTGGAGGTCGGTGCCTCTGCAGGAAATCGGCTTGTCGTTGGAGACCGAACGTCAAAAGCAGGGGAGCTGACTACTGGCTGTGAGCCCACCGGCCTGAGTTCTTTGGGCACAGAGCTCGGAAAAAGCGACGCAAAGGACTTTTAACATCGTATGTCAGCGAGATTCATTTCATGTCTTCCTTCTCGCTGTGAAACGGAGACACCTCTTTTTCCCTTATTAGGGAGAGAGAGAGCTGTCGTATGTCAAATTACTGGGTGAACGAGAACTCTTTGAGGTTCTGAAGGTCTGTGCTTTTCTGATGTTTTGCTGCACGTTTGAGTGCTCGGTGGGGGACGCCGATGCATTCTTTTTCTCTGTTAGAGTCTGGAGAACGTTGCTTCGCTGCTGCTTACGCGTGGCAGAAGGGAGATCGGGGGGTGGGTGGGTCCGTGGTTTGGTGGTTCTAACATTTAACTGCCATTCACACTTTGGAGCACTCCTCGGTTTTCATAGATGGTTACGAAGAAAAAGAATTTCAGGATGTATATTGTATACATGTTTCTGCCTCTAAATGTAGCTTTGAAGCCTTTGAACCTGACACAAGACCCACAATCTGTTCCTCCAAATTCACTTATGAGCTCTCAGGACATTGCTGGAACTGGCAGCGGCATCAAAGTCACGGCGCCAGTCCAGGAGAAATTTCCATTGAATTTTCAATGTTCGAAAGTCAAAAAAGAATTGTTATCAAACATATATTTCATAATTTACTGCGCTGAAAATCACTTCCAGGCGGGCATTCGGAACAGAACACAGCAATATAATACAATCAATGAAAAAACGATGCAGAAAGCAAGAGTGCCAAGCAGAACCAACTTTCAAAAGAACAAGTAAATACAACAAGTAAATAAACTCTGTAAGTAAGTAGACAGAGAGGTCGACAGATAGACAGACAGGCAGACTTATAGAGGGATGGATAGATAGAACGATAGTTTGATATATATAGTCAGATAGTTGGATATTTGGAATGATAAATAGATAGATAGAAAGATAAATAGATGGATAGATGGTAGATAGATAGATAGAGAGAGATTGGTAGATAGCTAGATGATGCATAGATAGATAGATAGATAGATAGATAGATAGATAGATAGATAGACAGATAGATGGATGGATAGATAGATAGATAGATAGATAGATAGATAGATAGATAGATAGATAGATAGATAGATAGATAGATAGATAGATAGATAGATAGATTGATTGATGAGACAGGTGAATAGATTCAGATGGAGATATAGATAGAAGAATGATATTCAGGGCCGGGGGCGTCGAGTTCTTGAAGTTGAGACAATCGGTTGTGAAATTATTCCAGTCGTGAGGTGTGGAATTTTTCTAACCTTCTCCATGCCCGTCACCACCATCACTTGTCATCTGTGACGTCTTGCGAAAACATTTTATCGTTCTTATCACAGAACATCATATACCATAGGAACCGGATTAGTTCATTCGGCCGCTGAGTTTCCTCCACCATTGCACGATGGACGATTTACCAAACCTGTCAAGCCAATTCTCCTAACTTTACTCCAGAATCACTGTCACTACTACAAATCAAGAATGTATCAATTTCAGCTTTATACATGTAAGGGGTTTCCTCTTTTATGTTACTGCTAAGGCTAATAAAATAACTTCTTTGTTATGTTAACTGCCGAGAGAGTGGTTTCTCTCGCACCTTGTTCGGGTTATAATTACTGATAACGAGAATTGTATTCATTTGTTAATCATTTGGAATAGATGTTGCCCTTTCTTGTGGATCTCTAAGCTATTGTTTCGCGGGCTTTAGGGGAGAGACGCGATGCTGTAAGCTGGACGACGGAACGGACCGCGGGGTGGGGGGGGGGGGGGGAGTCCGAGGCCCAGAGTCTTCGCCGAGGAGAGGAGACGAGTGTCTGGTCGACCACCGTTGTTGATCCCAGGCGGCGGGTCGAGGAGGTCGGAGGGAATCGAATGGTGGCAAGAAGACTTCGTTAACTGAGCTCCAACGGTTGTGCATGAAATGGTTGGACTTTGACAAGTTTGGCGCTTTTAAATTTTCCTTTTATATTTTATCTCTATTAAGTACATAGTTTCAGTAAGATCTATAAAGTGTAAACATTTAATCACAATTGCTGTACAGTCTGTTATTTGGAGTGGTGGGGACATCACACAGCGTCTACACAAGCAGAGTAACCAGTTTGGCGGGGCAGAAGACTGCTCTCCCTAGACGGAAACGATTGATGAGTCCTCCACAGCCGTCAGTGACAATAATGTTCAAATATTCACGATCTACTGGCAAAATACATTCCTCTTCACCTCTTTTCTAAAGGGACGGTCTGCTATTCTGAGGCCGAGCCGTCTGGCTCTCGGCCAACGCACTGCAGAGCCCCTCTTAGCATCCTATCTACCTAACCATAACTTTTTTAAGGTCAAAGGAGTTCACGGTCAGAGACTTCAAACGCTTAGAACTACGTTTCATTTTTTCGATCATTGACTTGAACTTACTTTTTTCCGGCTCAAATGCCCAGTATCCTCTCTTGGATGAGGCCCTACATTACACAATACTCAGAATAATGTGTTTGGGTGCTGGCCAGTGCTTTTTGAATCCCTATATAAATGTGTGTGTATATACCGCAAAAAATAAATAATTTTCCACTCTTTCATAGTTGTCAGAACTGAGACAAACAGGTTCTCTCTGTCGATATGCTGGCCGTGGCCAAGGCCTCGATTTAGGTGTTAGGGCATGCCTGCTCTCCTATCCCGAAGCGGAACTTCAATAAGATTGAAACAGTTGTTAGGAAACGTACACCTTTTCCCGGGAATTGAGGACTTGACTTATTGGCAAGGGTTACAGAGATGAGGACTTTATTCTCAAGTAGGGGAGATTTGATAGAGGGATACAAAATCATGAGACGCATAGATGGATGAAACACGATCGGCTATTTTCCAATTTCAAAATGTAAGAGGCACTTGGATAGGCTCATGGATAGAAGGGGTTTATTGGCTATCTTCCGGTTGCCGATCGAAAGGATTGGTTAACCTAATAGTTTGGCCCGGACTTGATGCGGCGAATGGTCTGTCTCTGAGCTGCATTATTGAATGACCCCATGTTTCTATGACCCCGTTGAGAGGGTACAATGAAAATATCAGCACCATGATTTATGAATATCATGAATCAGCGAGGTGTTGGCAATCTCTCTCCTCTCGCTGGGAAAGGGCTCTCTCTCCTTTATCCATATTAGGGAGAGAGAGAGGCTGTGGTATTTCAGGTAAACGGGTAGTCATTGGGGTAGTCATTACGGGTAGTCATTACAAACAGTAAGTCTTTGTTGATGCTTTGCTGCACGCTTCAGTATTCGGTGGAGGGTGTTGACGCTTTTTCTTGCTGCTGGGGGGGGAGAGGGAAAATTGCTTTGCTGCTGCGTGTGTGTGATAGGGAGGCTGTGGGGTGGGTGCTTTGGCGTTCGAAAGCTTAAGTGTTATTCATTCTATTGTGTACTCCTCTGTTTCCCTGGAAGTTTGCGAAAAAAATTATAATTTCAGGATGTATATTGTATTCATTTCATTGACATTATATGCACTTGTTGTACATATTTGAACCGTGTATTTCACGAGGAGCACGAGCGGAGAATCATATTCAAGTGACATTCCGCTGAAAACGAGTCGAACATATTTGTCGGATTGAGGTACCTGGAACTGAATAGAAGGGAGTCGCAAAGTCACTACTCAGACATATATTTTTTGCTGGATGAGAGAATAGGCTTGTTTCGAATTCGACTGAAATGGAACAATAAATTCTGAAGCAGTGGAACAAAACACGTCATCATTGCTATTACTGAGAGGTTTCTGGACAAGGGAGTTTTGCTTCTCCACTCGGATTCCAGGTTTCGAAGGCAGATAATGCTTGATCAGCTCTGATGTAACGATAATTAACACGAAATGTTATGCAAGTTGGTTTCATCATCAGCTAACCGAATGGGCTATAAAATCTGAACCTTTCAACCTCTTTGCCTCACTTGAGAATGAACGATCAAGGCTCACTAACATCACCGGCGCTGCAATTAAAGGGGACACGTTTCATATCAGTGGTGTTCATCGAAGATATTTCATTCTGTTTCTTCGGTGCATCATTTCTCGTGAAGGTTTATGAGAATCAATTCCAAACATTGTTAATAATTAGCGGAATTACAAGCGGGATATCTCTTGCACCTACGGATAGCAATAAGTATTCCAACGGAAGTATACAAATATCGCATGGATACAGCAAGAAAAATATGCTACCCTGCCATTATAGTCATCGGCGTCCCTGGTAAGTATTCCATGTGTGGTGATCTCAACTTGTTCCTGGTAATTAGATTGCAATATATTACTTGTGTATCTCACTCGTCAGTTGTACTTTCATCTAATCCATTAATAGACACATTTGCCGGTCCCAGGTATAAACTGTGCTGTTATTTTTGGGAGTTTATAATGTACAGAATTAAATTCCTTTTGCCATCCGCTAAACGCCGAAGACTGGTGTGTTACAAGTCGCAGAAAAATTTATTTATCGCAACACCTTTTCAGTCTTAAGCCATGGATCTGCTCGACAATTGCCAAGTACTTTCAGGTTTGTTTCCAGTAAAATAAACATAAGAGATACTGCGGACGCTAGAAAGCCAGAATAACACACACGCAAGGTGACTGAGGAACACCGCAGGCCCGGCAGCAAAGGTGGCAGCGCCTCCCAAACTTTTACTATGCAATAGATCCCTATAATTAACCCAGAAGGTCGTCGACCTCGAGTTGGGATGCCTTGCTCTGTGAAGAGAAATAAGCAGACGATGGTTCAGGCCGAGACATGTCATCAGAATTAGAATGCATGAGGGAGAAGATATGGTAAGTGGGTGGGAGCCGAGGACCAATGATGAAGTTTCTGGGCAGGAAACTACTTGCTCCGTTTTCAGAGAGGCTGTTCGGCCTAGCTTCTCCCTTATTTTGTGCAGTTGCGACATTTTCGGCGGGCAGCAATCTTGAGGAACTAAGCAGACCAGTCAGATCTAGGATTCTATGTGATGGGCATCTTATGCTGATTATTTTGTTGTTGCTCGATGGTTCCACAAGTTCCAATTCACAGAGTAACCTAACACAATCCGTTCTCCTATTCTTGTTTCGCCGTTGTTGAAACTGCTTCCTTCAGAACGTCTCTCACGTTTGGCTATATTTACGTTTATATCAGGGGTATCCCACCACTGCTAGAGAACAATATGTCTATTTAATCGCGTTTTTGTATTTATCTTCAATCCCGAAGTGAAGACGCAGTTCAGAGTCAAATCTGCTGTTGCTTGCGGTGTCCTGCATAAGGCAGAAGGGTGACGTTGATGGATTTCCTCGTCAAAAAAGGCCCACTGTTTTGACACTCTCCATAGCTGCTGCCTGGCCTGCTTAGTACGTCCAGCATTATTTTTTTTTCCTTTTATCCTGGATTTCCAAAATCTGCACTGTTTTGGAGTTTCTTTCAGTCGAGAAGAGGGGAGGAAGAGTTCTGCCTTTACTCACCCCCTCATGTTTTCACTGGCTGCTACGTGGAGAACAGATGCGCAATTTCTTACATTCGTATCACTCTTCTATATCTAATTCTGTAGAAAATGGTCGGGACGCAGACATTGTTTAGGCATAATGAATCCGTTTATTTGGCCTTCGGATGGCCAATGCAATTGGTTCGCAAGAGCACTGTAGACAAAAGTGCCTGTTCAAATACCGCACAATTCTATGTTCTTTCTTCTAAATCCCACAGTCGCCGCATTGGCAAACTAAACTTGCTCACCGTACCGACATTTTCAGTTTAAGAAACCCCTGATCGTTTCAGTCTACATTAATCGCTTCTTGACCTAACTGTCTTAAAAAGAACATTTTATGAGGGCATGCAAATATCATTAGTAACAATTTATACATATACTTCATATTTTTTCTCCTTAATATTGGTAAAATAAGCCGTCCGTTACGTTTTCTATAAATTCTTGGAGCTGCATAGTTTATAGTGCATTGCACTAACACTTCACGACATACGTTAGATCATTTTACTTCGTTATCTTCTGCGTGGACAGTTTATGAGGTGCACATATACAACTGTTCATTAATGCAAGTATCTAATCAACCAATCAATGCCAGCAGGTTAATGCTTAGATGCATGGCGACATGGGCAGGAGGTTCAGTTGTTTTTCAGACCAAACATGAGAGTGGGGAAGAAGGGTGGTTTAATTGACTTTGAACGCGGAGTGATTGCTGGTGCCCGACGATGTGCTTTGCGTTGCTCGGAAACCGCTGATGTTTTGCGATTTACACGCAAAGCCATCGCTAGAGTTTACAGAGATGGCTGCGAAAAACTCAAAACATTCCAGTGAGTGGCAGCTCTCTGGATGAAGGCAGATTGTTAACTGAAGAGATCGGGGAGAACAGACAGATTGGTTCAAGCTGACAGAACAGTGTCAGTAACTCAGCTGCCCACGCGTTCCAACGATTGATAAGACCATCTCCAAACGTTAGATCTTGAAAGGAATGGGCTACAGCAACAGAAGGCCACTTCACTGATTGTTACATTGCTCCACATTACGCAAACATTCTGCATTAGTAATTTTAATCCAAAGCTGCCCTATCGTGAAATTCCAGGCGGCGACTTTCTCCCCATATCTATAACGGTTTGGATTAAGAGTGCAAGAGTGCAAGTTGGAAACGCAGTTTGATTGTTGGTAACGTATGTCATTATTCTACTTTCCTTTTGTTTATGGCAGTTAACCTGATGGCGATCGTGATACTCAGCCGAGGAAAGTGTGGTCTCTCCAAAGGTATCACTTGCTATATGTTGGCGATGGCTGTGGCCGATCTAATGGTGGTGATCATCGAAGTCGCGTTCTACCAGATGGTTGAAACGTACGAAGCATACTGGCTTCGGCCATCAGTTCCGTTCTGTTTAGTCCACTACGTCTTGTGTTACGTGTCTTTAGATTGTTCCGTGTGGCTGACTGTAGCGTTCACTTTCGATCGCTTTGTGGCCATTTGCTGGTTGAAGATTCAGACAAAGTATTGTACTCCACGAGTTGCAGGAATAGTTATCGGCACCATCTGTGTGGCTTTCTGTTTACAGAACGTCCCTTATTACTTCCTGCATCAGCAACACGTAATTATTTATACGGAACAGTGCAATATCAAGGGAGCTCTTCATATGATCCCAGAGTTCGAGTGGTTTTACTTGGTGGACCGTCTGCTCAATCCGCTGCTCCCTTTCTTCCTCATTTTGTCCCTCAACGTTCTGACCGTCCGACAGATCCTGGCGTCCAGCCGAGTCCGCAGGACACTCAGGGGTCATGGAAATAGCGAAAGGCTGCAGGATCCAGAGATAAAGTGCCGGCGCCAGTCTATCGTTCTGCTCTTCACCTTGTCGGCGAATTTCCTCATCTGCTGGGCGACTACTACCCTGGTCTTCATTATATTGCTGTGCCTCTCCACGGAACTGGAAACTTCCATCCTACTCTTTTTGTCGCGGCGGGCGGGGACAGTGCTTCAGCTATTCAGCTCCTGCATAAACACATTCATTTACGCTGTGACTCAGACCAAATTCAGGCAGCAGCTGAGGATTGCGACGCTCTCTCCCGTTCATTTGCTTGTTAAAATAGGAAGGAAGTGCAAAGCGCGCAGTTAACCAGAATACTATGATCAGTTTTGGAAACTTAGTTTTATTTGGCGCTCTTCATAGGCATGCTGTGCTCTCTGAATAACTTGTTTGTCCAGAACTTTTCTGCTATGTGACCATCAGCACGCAATGTCCGATGTACCTATGAAAAGATTGTGAGCAATCTTGAGTATCCGGGCAACCCCTGACCACCCAGGATCTTCAAGCACTTCATTTATAACGCGAGAAGCAGCGACAAAACATCCATATTCCCCAGGCTGCTCCGTGAGGCGAGGGATGGGATTGCTGAGCCTCTGGCTAGGATCTTTATGTCCTCGTTGTACACGGGAATGATACCGGAGGATTGGAGGGAGGCGAACGTTGTCCCCTTGTTCAAAAGAGGTAGTACCCCTTGTCCGGGTAACTATAGACCAGTGAACCTTACGTCTGTGGTGTGAAAGCTGTTGGAAAAGATTCTTAGAGATGGGATCTGTGGGCATTTATAGAATCATGGTCTGATCAGGGACAGTCATCATGGCTTCGTGAAGGGCAGATCGTGTCTAACAAACCTGATAGAGTTCTTTGAGGAGGTGACCAGGCATAGAGATGAGGGTAGTGCAGTGGTTGTGATCTGCATGGATTTTAGTAAGGCATTTTTACAAGGTTCCACATGGTAGGCTTATTCAAAAAGTCAGAAGGCATGGGATCCAGGGAAGTCTGCCCAGGTGGATTCAGAATTAGCTTACCGGCAGAAGGCAAAGTTTCGGGGTGGAGGGAGTACATTCAGATTGGAAAGTTCTGACTAGTGGTGTCCTACAAGGATCTGTTCTGGGACGTCTACTTTTCGTGATTTTATTTAACGACCTGTATGTAGGGGTAGAATGGTGGGTTGGCAAGTTTGCAGACGACTCAAAGGTTGGTGGTGTTGTAGATAGTGTAGAGGATTGTCAAAGATTGCAGAGAGACATTGACAGGATGTTGAAGTGGGCTGAGAGGTGGCAGATGGAGTTCAACCCGGAGAAGTGTGAGGTGATACACTTTGGAAGGACAAACTCCAAGGCAGAGTACAAAGTAAATGGCAGGATACTTGGTACTGTGGAGGAGCAGAGGGATCTGGGGGAACATGTCCACAGATCCTTGAAAGGTGCCTCACAGGTAGATAGGGTAGTTAAGAAAGTTTATGGAGTCCTGACGAAGGGTCTAGGCCTAAATCGTCGACAGTGCTTCTCCCTATAGATGCTGCCTGACCTGCTGCGTTCCACCAGCATTTTGTGTGGAAATCCTATGGGGTGTTAGCTTTCATAAGTCAAGGGATAGAGTTGAAGAGACGCGATGTAATAGTGCAGCTCTATAAAACTCTGATTACGCAACATTTGGAGTATTGTGTCCATATCTGGTCGCCTCAGTATAGGAAGGATGTGGAAGCATTGTAAAGGGTACAGAGCAGATTTACCAGGATACTACCTGGTTTTGAGAGTATGGATTATGATCAGAGATTAAGGGAACTAGGGCTTTACTCTTCGGAGAAATGGAGGATGAGAGGAGACGTGATAGAAGTGTACAAGATATTAAGAGGAATAGACAGAGTGGACAGCCAGAGCCTCTTCCACAGGGCACCACTGCTCAGTACAAGAGGACATGGCTTTAAGGTAAGGGGAGGGAAGTACAAGGGGGATATTAGAGGAAGGTTTTTCACTCAGAGAGTGGTTGGTGCGTGAAATTCACTGCCTGAGTCAGTGGTGGAGGCAGATACACTAGTGATGTTTAAGAGACTACGAGACAGGTGTATGGAGGAATGTAAGCTGGGGGTTATATGGAAGGCAGGATTTGAGGGTCTGCACAGTATTGTGGGCCGAAGGGCCTGTAATGTGCTGTACTATTCTATTTTTTATCTTCTATGAGCGGCGGTTCCGAAAGTATAAATGCCGCTTAAATTAGAAAGGACAAAGGAGAATCGCTAGACCCGTTTAAGGTGACAGAACGGTGACGGAAACACAAATAACCACTTGTTATAGAAATGTTGTGCAGCCGTGAATCACTACTTGGACAAAATATAGAAGATTGAAATAGATCGGCTACCGCAGTTGAAGACCATTGGATTCCATACCGAATAAAGTGGACACTGAGTGCAATTAATTGCTTGCACGTTATATCGTTCAATATTCATTCTGCAAAAAAAAACAAAACAAAGTTCTGCTGTTGTGCTTTAAAACTAAAAGCGCCTTGAAGACGAAGCCGAAATCCGACATTTATTGTGCACATCCAGAGTAACACGCTCGCAATGCTGGGGGTGGGGGGGGGATGCACAGCGGGGCAGGCACCTCCAACTTGATCAAAAAAGAGCGAACGATTCATCTTCAGGACCCAATTGCACACACACGCAGTTTTCTAATCAGACCGGTCGATTTATTCTCACCGCTTTGGAGGACACGTGATCGATTTAATTCCCAACTTTGAACGGAACCTGGGACACCGGATGAGACTTTCCCAACAATTGATTTTTAAAAAAATTTTACTCATCCCATTCGTCAGGTCAGTGCAAATAAATATGGAATCTGTTCAATGTTAATTACCGGCTGTGCCGGCGTGATTCCTAAACTGCATCTTCATCAACCACGCAGGACTCTTCTTTGGCTGTCATGTTTTTTTTTTTCACAAATTAAAATTAAATCTACGGCTTCACTTACGAAATGCGATGAAGTTTGAATGTATGTGCATCACGTGTACGTGTAATAAAACATGAAGTAAGGTAACATTTGTCAGCACCGCTCTGTCCTGTCGCAAAGGTGCAAGTCATCTACTTAAAGGAAGTCTTTTCTGACCATTGCACGACTGCAGACGTGGTCTCCATTGTACTCAGCAGTGCGCTGGCTGGCGGCCGGAGACTCGCAAATATGCAGAATACATTGCGTGCCGATTTGCCTTCTGGTTCCCCCTATCCGGTCTTCAGCCCACTGCTCCCAGCGTCACTCGCCAAACCCAGGGCTCCTTTCGTTCCTTCACCAACTCTCCTGTCTTTATTCTTTTGTCCAGGCGCTCTGCTTACTTATTTAAATTCAATTTCAATTTTTTTTAACCCTACCAAGTATCAATCTTAAAAGAGTCTCTTAACTAGGCACAGGCAGATGTAGTTACATAGTGTAATGGAGTTTGGCCACACCTAAAATCTACCGAGACCCTCACATCAGACCAGGATTTTTCAGGGCCAAGTAACAACATGGGACAGAGGGGAGGTGGCAGACAGTCTGCTTATATGGGCGGTGAACGAACCCAGGATATTTTAAAAAGGCCAAGTAAATTGCCGGGCAGTCAGGGAGACATCCCTGTGAAATATGGACACAGCTCTCTGACACACACATTGCGCTTACAGGTCCACAGATTCAGCCTGTTAAGGCAGAGAGGCAAATACCACCACAGATATCTAGTTAGAACTATAAAAGTTCGTAGTTAAGGGCAGAATAGCAAGCACAAATATACTTATGGAGATTTGTACGGAACTCCCTCACCGCAGTACACCTCCCAGTTTATGCATTCCGAGACACCGTCTGAGATATCGCTCTGAGTTTCCCTAAAAACTATTGAATCCCAAACTTGTCTATGTTATATCCACTCAGCAGATATGACTTGCTGCAGAATGTAGACTAATAGATTAACAGCAGCACAAACAAAAATCTTCCGGTCAAAAACCGCCAACATAAAACGCTCTCTCAGACAAAACCCCCCCGATAGCCCACGGGAATGTCTATTTTACGTCTTTCCGTTTGTCTTTCGTCTTAACTGTGTTTCCGGATCTGTTACAGACGACAATCTGTAAAATCTCGAGATCTTTTGACTGACCCAGCACATCGCTGTCTCACAGACGATTCCGGGAAGCAATTGCGAACACGGACAGCCTCCAGGTGAAGAAACCGTGACGGGGCGCGGGCCGATATTCATTTCCACTTCGCCGACGAAAGCTTCCATTAATCGCCGATTAAAACGCCGAGGTAGATTCAGACATCGAGGCGAATGCGGAAGGTGAACGAGTGCTCACAAGGTTACTACGCCGCGGGCTGCTGCTGTCTGCCTCCTCTGGGCTTTGGCGCTTCACGGAATGTTAAGACGATGGCGGCATGGGGCGGCGCTACTTGAAATGCAAGAACGCCAAAATGCACAATCACAGCGAGGAGGTTCATCTGTCATTGCAAAATTTCCGATAATAAGGCGAAAAGGAAATCGGCCATTTTCCTTGCGGTGCTGCCCGAAGGGCCGGGGGTGCTTTTGCCGTGCGGTACCTAAATAACTACATAAGCTGATAAATAAATAAATTGATTAAAAAATAGACCGATAGAGGAAAAGAGAGATAGATAGATAGATAGATAGATAGATAGATAGATAGATAGATAGATAGATAGATAGATAGATAGATAGATGGATGGATGGATGGATGGATAGATAGATAGATAGATAGATAGATAGATAGATAGATAGATAGATAGATAGATAGATAGATAGATCTATAGATAGAAAGATAGTTAGATAGATAAAATTGAACAAAGCATTGTCTCATATTCCAGGACACTTGGCGTCAACATTATTTATTTCCATTTTTCATATGATTTGTTCTATTTGTCATCTATTTCACATTCATAGTTAGACAGATTAGGTTAATTACGTCTTGTATTCCGTTAAATGCCTGCAGGTCAGTACATCTCAGATAGTCGATGGCTCAATATACAGTTGGTGGGAAGCGTTTTGACCCTTGGCAGCTCTCTGATTCCCTTCAGCTGTTGCTCATTAAATGTGATCTTATCAAGCTATCAGCCAAAATAATAGACAAGCACATTCTACCTAAACTAATAGCTGACAAACACTTATACTTTCCCTCGCCAATATTGAACACTCCATTTCAACCACGGAGTCGAGGTTTAAAGAGTCAGCAGCGAGCCTCTGGGGTAATGACTGATACCAAAGCTATTTGGAATGACTTGTTCCAATCAACGAGTTCAAACTGATGGTGGGGGTTGTAGAGGTTTGTGCAAGAGGACCACAGACCATTTTTACCCCATGATCCCCTAACCAATTAACGGAAGGGTCGGTGGGAACTTCAAGTTGAAACATTGCACAGGACTTTTTCTGCTTATTTTCAAATCCGAGGTGCCCATAAACTGAAGAACCAATTCAGGCTCAACTCTGTTGGTGTTTGTGCAGTCCTGCATCACGTAGGAGGGGACGGTTGATGGATTTCCTCGTCCAAAACCGTCGACTTTTTATTGAACCCCCCCAGGTGCTGCATGACATGCATTTTTTTCTGTATTAACCTGGATTTCCAGTATCTTCAGTATCGCCTGGTTTGGAACTCCTTTCGGTTTTAAACAAGCGACAAATGTCTTTGTCTTCTCCCACACTTACATGATTGCTTGCTAACTGCTCCGGGGACAACCGATGCGCATTTCCTTACATTCTACGGCTCTAGTCACGCGTTAATCAAGATGCACTGTGGTGCATGAATTTGGAAACGCGGTTTGATTGGCTGTTACAGATATTACAGATTGCAGATATAGTAATTAAACTTTTCTTTTCGACAGTTAACCTGGTGGCGATCGTGATACTCAGCCGAGGAAAGTGTGGTCTCTCCAAAGGTATCACTCGGTATCTGGTGACGATGGCCGTGGCCGATCTAATGGTGGTGATCATCGAAGTCACGTTCTACCAGATGGTTGAAGTTTACCGTGTATACAGGCTTTAGCCATCACTTCCGTTCTGTTTAGTCCACTACGTCTTGTGTTACGTGGCTTTAGATTGTTCCGTGTGGCTTACAGTAGCGTTCACTTTCGATCGCTTTGTAGCCATTTGCTGGTCTAAGATTCAGAGAAAGTACTGAAACCCAAGATTTTCGGGACGAGTTATTGGGACAATGTGTTTCGCATTCTGTGTGAAGAACCTCCCTTATTACGTCCTGCATAGGGAACGTACAAGACTTTATTCAAAACAATCCTCTATCAAGTGGGGTCTCACAGGAAGTTTGGGTTTGAGTTGTTCTGTTGGGTGGACCGTCCGTTGAAGCCGCTCCTCCCTTTCTTCATCATTTTGTTCATCAATATTCTGACCGTCCGACAGATCCTGGCGTCCGGTCGAGTCCGGCAGACGGCTCAGGGGGCAGAAAAATGGCGAGAAGCCGCAGGATCCGGAGATAGGGAGCCGGAGACAGTCCAGCGTCCTGTTCTTCAGCCTTTCGGCGAGTTTTCTCTGTGCTGGGCCACAAGCACGCTGGTCTTTATTTTCCTTAGGTACCTCTACACTGACCTAAGGCATTCTATCCGACTATGGTGGGCGCAGCAAGCGGGGGCAGCGATTCACAGTTTTCAGATGCTGCGCAGACACCTTCATGTTCGCTGTGACGCAAACCAAATTCAGGGAGAAGCAAAAGATTGTTACTCTATTTCCCGTCCATATGCTGGTTAAAATGGAGAGGGACTGCTCAGCGCTCAGTTAAGCACGTTCAATAATACGATGCTTCTGGAAATGAAGCATCACAGTCGTGTAAGCAAGTGTACAGTTGCCGTACCTTAAAATGATTGTTATGCCCTCTGAATAATGTGTTTGTTCAGAAATGTCCTAGTCTTTCTTCGTGAAATAAAATAATATCTTTCTCTCTCCTTATCATTGAAATTCATAGATTATGTAATTCACGATAGAATATACACTCAGTGGTCTCTTTATTATGGACCCTTCTCCGCCATGTTTCCCGACATTCACTGCGCACATCAAATGTAACAAGGACGCAACGACAGTGGAACATGGCAGGACGGGCATCACAATCGTGAGGAATAAAGGGCGAACGGTTTGAACTGAGTGTCGTTATCTGGATCCAAACGTACAGAGACATATTATCTGATAATTGCTTTTGGCTCATTCTGAGCTCATTGGAGACACGTGGTCGGATAATGTCCCTGCATTGAAGGACATTGGGACGGCAGATAAGACTTTTACCAACATCTATTCCGTACACTTGTCATTTTCTATCTTAATAAAGTGTTCATCATAAAGGTCAACATCACATTTGTCTTCCTATTCACCGACTGCAAATTCAAATTAACCTTTAGAACCTTAATTGTAACCTGCACAGGACTCCAGCATCCCTTTGCAACCCCAGACTTTTGGAATTCTCTCTGCATGTAGAAAGCAGTCTATCCCTTGCATTTTGTCTTCCGGAGTGCTCGTCCAAACGGTTCCCGATAGTCAGTTCCACCTTTCACTTCTTTACCCATTCTGCTAATCTATCAACGTCTTTCAGTAGCCTCTTTAATTTCACAAAACAACCTGCCCTTCCAGCTTCCTATCGGTCGCAAATTTGCCACAGAGCCAACAATTCTGACTGAGAGTTCATAGACATGCAATGTGAAATAGCAATCCCAACACAGATTCCCGTAAAGCAGGTCTTGTCAAGCGGTCAAGATGAGCGAACCAGAGAGTCACGGCGATCTGCTAAACGAGATCGGGAGGGCAAGGTGCATCTGGCGGGGTTTACATGGCAACTGGTCTTAATGTCGAACATGACGCTCTGAATGCTGCGGCTGAAGGTCTCACACTTCAGGAACAAATGCAATCTACCACTGTTTTGTCTGTGGAGTTGATTTGAAAGGGAAGTGCAAGAAAAAAAGGAGATGGGAATGAAAGCTGACTCCGGCATCCCTTTGCAACCCCAGACTTTTGGAATTCTCTCTGCATTTAGAAAGCAGTCTATCCCTTGCATTTTGTCTTCCGGTGTGCGCGTCCAAACGGTTCCCGATTCTCAGTTCCATCTTTCACTTCTTTATCCATTCTCCTAATCTGTCAACGTCCTTCAGTAGCCTCTTTAGTTTCTCAAAACCGCCTGCCCTTCCAGCTTCCTATCGGTCGCACATTTGCCACAGAGCCAATAATTCTGTCAGAGAGGTCATAGCGAGGCAATGGAACAGAGCGGTCCCAACACAGATCCCCTTAAAGCAGCTCCAGTGGACCACGGCCAGCAGAATCGGCTCACAATATTCAACGTGTCGTCTTTGAAGATATAATGGAGAGAATGCCGGTGCTCAGCATCGTGGTGGTCTCGTCTGCAGCTGATTTTACCCATGTGGAGCGGGACATTATGACTGCACAGAGGGAAACAGACTGCCTTGTGTGAGAAGTTACTGCAGAGAGATGAACGAACCAGAGCGTCACGGCGGTCTGCTAACGAGATCGGGAGGGCAAGATATTTGGCTGGGGACACATGACTGCTGGTCTAAATGTCTGACATGACGGTCTGAATGCTGCGGTTGATGGTCGCACGCTTCAGGGACAAATGAGATCTACCACTGTTTTGTCTGTGGAGTTGATGTGAAAGGGAAGTGCAAGAAAAGGAGGAGATGGGAATGAAAGTAGCATCACCTACAGTGGGTGAGCGGAGACCGTTCACTGGAAATTAGACTCCATTTCAGAGATACTGGGATGGAAGTTCTCAGCTCGAGAATAACCGCGGGGCGACGGAGATACTGAAAGGAACGTATGACCCCTTTACGTAGGACAAGGTGTAAAGAGACGTAGTCTGGGTATTGTCGCTCGTCGGGAAGACTGTAGAGCATCCGGTGGGTAATTTGCCAACTAACATGAAGATCGGGGCGTGCTAGGAGATGTCGGAATTAGACGAAGCGAAGTTCGGGACCGGCAGCGAGCTGATTCCGAAGAAGATGTAGTCGAACAAATTGCAGATTTTAGATGTCCACGGACTTTCACTTATTAAGGGAGTATTTGAAGAATTCCGGAAAGGGTTGGAAGAAGGGGCAGGCATGCGGAGACTGGTCTGCTCCAGGTACTGACAGCTACAGCTCTAATTGGCAGGACTGAGAGCTTGCGTTGTTTTATAACTTGCTCCTCGGTCTCCCGAGTGCCAGGCGAACGAGTGTGTTTGCAGAGCGGAATGTTTGAAGTCTGAATTTACAAATGAAAGGGAGCGCTGAGATATACCTGATGGAAATAAGGAAGTGTATAGGAACTGGATGATCTTCTTGGGCGTAACACGGTGGCACAGTGGTTGTCGGAATAATTACAGTACCAGCGACCAGGGTCCATTTCGCAGACCTTTGTAAGGAGTTTGAATGATTCTCCCAGAGGGTCGGAGTTTCCTCCGTGTACTCCAGATAACGACCATATTCGAAAGTCGGATGGGTTGAAGTTAGTCCATTATGGGCTGTGCATGTTCGCACCGGGAGTGCATCATTGGAGAGTGCTGGTTGCTGACGCAAAAGAAGCATTTCACTTCATGCTTCAATATACATGACGAATGGATCTGTTCGCAATCTTTAAAGATTTGAGGGTGGGTATCAAAGAACTGGAGATTTTTAATATAGCAGGACAAGCAGGTGGTCCCGGTGAGAAGGGCGTGGAACGGTGGCTTACGCGTTGTCGAAGTAGAGGAGTTGGCCATTGGGCTAAGAGACACTGAAGCAACAAATTCTCGGCTGAGAAATGGAAATGAGCATTTCAGAGAAGAAGGTTAAGAGGGCGGAGGCGATGGAAAGAAACTGCCCTGGAGTGGGGAGGTTTGTGATCAGGTCATGCTCAAGGGGTATCTATGAAGAGGCGGTAGAGAGATGCCTTCTGTCCTCTGCGCGTGCATTCACTCTGTAGCACTAGAGATTGGTGAGGGCTTGAATGCGCAATTGATATTGGTGCAGAGTGTTTCCGGTCTTTTCTGATATTACTTAAGAATGACCAGGTGTCCACCGAGCATTAGTTGCAGGTGGGTGCCCAGGTCTGATCATTATACCGACATGTATAATCATGATAATCTTTTTTTTTTAATCCGCGCCCATGGGCAGCGAATGTAAGCAACGTGACAGAATCAACGCAAAAGTGCACCAGACAGGGCGGACAGACAACTTAAAACTCCGTCTGCTCCCTGTCGTTATCATTGACATTCATTACAAAGACGGATAATCAACCAAGGGCACCGCTCTGGTCCTCGTGATCACCATGTTACCGTTCACAGGTCCAGAATAAAATGTGCGACAATTTCTCCGTCCAGCCTTACCCTCTTACAGAGTTCTTATTATGTCGGGGCGAACCCTGTGTTTATCTTCCCACCAAGACAGCTTCTCTGCTGATGTCGACTGAAGTACATCCAGGTCGAAGAAAGAGTGCACTTTGTCACTTTGTTGCTTCTTGTTAATGAAGTTCTCTTTTCAAGAAAAAAAAGGCACGGCGGCGTTGCGGTCGGCGTGACACAATCACAGCACCAGAGATCTCGCTTCAATTCCCTGAGCACTCTGAAGAAGATTGTGTGGTCCCTCCGCGAAGAGTGAAAATACCGATTGCTGCCAAATTAAAAAAAAAAATACAGACAAGACAAACTCAGCCGGACTCAATCTCTTCTTCAAAATTCCTTAATCAGTTCCCAATACAGCACTGCAACGATTAGAGACACACACTCACGGCGTCGAAGTCCCAGAAAAAGCTCTGCATTTCTACTTTTGATGTTCAAAGGTTAAACAATAAAATATTGTCAAAATAATTATGTTTCATAAAATACTATCCCGAAATGCATTTCCATGCAGCATTCACAGCAGAACAAACAAATACAATAGACTCAGTGAAGAACTCTGCACAAGCGATTAGCGGCATGAAAAACCAACTTGCAAAACAAGACAAACTATGCAAATACAGAAAATAAATAAAGTCAGTAAGTGTGTAAATCCATACAGGGGGAAGACAGAGAGATAGACATAGACACAAAGATAGATAGATAGCCAGTGAGAGAGAGAGAGAGAGAGAGAGAGAGAGAGAGAGAGAGAGAGAGAGAGAGAGAGAGAGAGAGAGAGAGAGAGAGAGAGAGAGAGAGAGAGAGAGAGAGAGAGAGAGAGAGAGAGAGAGAGATAGGTTGATAAATAAATCCTACTTAGAATATCGTGTGTAGAGTGCTTGAAGTGGAGTCTATAGGTTGTGGAATTAATTCAGCCCTGTGGTGAGTGAAACTATCCACGATTTTTCAGGGGCCTGATGGTGTCAGTTGATGGTATTTGAGCTAATTCTCCCGTACTACTTTGCCGAAGGCAGCAGCGAGAACAGAACGTTGTCCGGACGCTGGATGTCTTCGATGACGGATGCTGCTTTTGCTTAAAATGCTGGACAGTTGAAGTGCGCCGTCAAGTCCTCTCTGCACACTATTCATGACCTGGAAATACTTTCAATTGTGGCGGTGCCGAACTGGACTGAACAGTTCTGTTACTTGCCTTTAAACTCAACTCCGTGTGCTTATTGATGTGCAACAAAATTCCATACGGTATGAAATGTTGCGGGGCATTGCAATGCACCAGGACAGTATCTGTGGCTCATTTCACACTCTTCACCGTTGGTGAACACTGATATCGGTCAATGCAAGTTACAGCTGACTTAGTGTGGCGTGACAATGAAATATTCACATAAATCCTGTCCACGCTATCGCCTCTCACCGTTAGTGTGTGTGTGTGTGTGTGTGTGTGTGTGTGTGTGTGTGTGTGTGTGTGTGTGTGTGTGCGCGCGCGTGTGTGTGCGTGTGTGTGTGTGTGTGTGTGTGCGTGTCTGTGCGTGTATATATAAAGACTTTGTTCGCACATCGGACAAAATCGGTTTCTCTCTAATGGCAAAAGAAAGTAAGCTTGAGTGCCTAATTAGGCCTTTTGTGACTGCTGAGGTTGTTTCCCCTAGTGTGGACGACTTACTACTAGTCTCAAACATATTCTCCGGATGTGTCCCCTGGTCAGACCCTACACGACAAGGATGCAAACATTCCAGATTATATTCCTCCCAGTTTCCTGTGTTAATTTCTAACGAGCACAGGCTCTGAGCCATCAATACCTGCCCACTCCGTTTCATTCCGTCGATGATTCACTTAAACCTGCTGTGGAAGGGTTCATCTCCCGCAACAGACGTTTTTTCGTTAAGGGTCCCAAATTACACAATATCCAAAAATCTGTCTGTGCTCAGACCAGTGCCTTATAAATCCGCAGTATTGTATCCTTGCTTTAATCCTCTCGCCCTCTCGAAATGAATGTCAATAAGCTTCTCTCTGTTATCAATGTCAATCCATGTTCTGCATATTTTATTGCACGGTCTCCGCGAAGAACCCACAGCACCGGAAGCGAAAATAATGAATGAACCTTTCATCGACGACAGAACAGAAACAGTCAGACCCGCTCTGCCGATATGCTGGACGTTGTTAAGATCTGAATTGAGGAATTGGTACAGTTCTGCTCCCGTTGCCCAGGAAGGATTTCAGTAGAATTGAAAGTGTGCATAGAAAGAGTCCATGAATGAATCCGAGACTTGATAACTTGCTTTATAGGCAAGTGCTGGACAGAGTAGGAACTTGTTCCCAAAGACCGGAGATTTGATTCAGAATTATGAAGGGCACAGGTGGGCTAAATGGAAGCAGTCATTTTCCACTGATGTTGGTTGAGACTGGAAGGAGCGGCCATGTGTTCAGTGTGAAGGGTGATGTATTTAAATGGAACATGGGGAAATATTCACACATAGGGTGTTAAAAGATAGCAACCAGCGGAGAGTAGAGGTGCTCCTTTCAGGTTCGATTTTAAAACGTAAGAGAAACTTGGATTGACTCATGGATACGTGGGGCTTGGAGGCTGTTCTGTGATTGTGGGAGGATGGGCCGAGACAACATAATAGTTTCCTACTGCCTTGATGTTTGGAACGGTCTGTCTCTGAGCTGTAGTATACAATGACCGTATGTTTCTATGATCCCGGTGATTCGTTGTAGTGGTGCCGTCAGCACCCCACGTACTTCACACGGAGCAGTGACATCAGAATGACAAAGCGGAGGATCACATTAACGTGGCATTCCACTGAAAATCAAAACAATAATGTCTGTCAGATTGAGATACCCTGGAGCTGGGGCGAAGGTAGCAACAATGTCCGAATTGAACTAGCACTGCTCAGACAAATATTTTGACGTGATGACAGAATAGGCTTGACAAGACCTCTACAAGAAAGGAGACTTAAATTCTGAAGCAATGGAACCGAACCGGCATCATTATTATTAATGCAGCGTTTCTGGCCGAGAGAATTTTGTTTCTCTACTGCGGATTCAGGTCTCGGAAGCAAAGAATGTTGATGTAACGATCATTACACCAGATGTTGTGCAAGTTGGTTTCATCATCGGTTCGCCGAATGTGTTGTATAAGATGGACCGTTCTATCTGTTTGTGTCACTTGAGAATAAACTATCAAGGCGCCCCGAAAGCGGAAAAGTCTTTCACACAAAGGGAGCAAATTTTATTTCGCTGATATTCCTAACAGACGTTTCACTGTATTTTATTTCTCGTGCGGGTCGACATGAATCGTTTAGAACAATTGTAAATAATTGGCGAAGGTACAGCCGGATATCTCCTATACCACTACATAGTAATACGTTTCCCATCCGTAGAAGGTCAAGTATCCCACGGATACAGCAATGAAAGTGTGCTACCCTGCCATTGTAGTCATCGGAGTCCCTGGTGAGAACTCACTGCTTAGCAATTATCAAACTATTACCGCTGATCAAATTGTGAATTGCTATTAATGCATCTCGCTCGAAATTGGTCCTTGAATTTAATACATCAATAGATGGCATTTTTCTCATCTCGCGTGTAAAATGTACTGTAGGTTTTGGACATTTGCAATAAATGGAATTAAATTATTTTAACAGTCCGCTAAAGGCGAAAATTGATTTGCACTGGCTGTAGTGAAATTGAATTACCTCAACGTCTTTTCAGGGTTAAACCTTCTCAATCTGCTGGTTTTGCCGGGGACATTTAGGTTCGTCTCCACTGTCAACATAAGAGATTCTGCAAACGCTAGAATTCCAGAATAACACATAAAAACTGACTGAGGAACACCGCAGGTGAGGCGGCAACTGCGGCAGGGCGACCAAAGCTGTTTTTTTTTAAGGCAAAAAACTCCTGCATTAACCTAGAAGTCGGTCGACCCCAGGTCGAGAAGCCCTGATCTATGGAGAGAAGTGAACAGTCGGTGTTTCGTGCGGGGACAGGTCATTAGTACCAGAATGGATGGGGGTCGAAGCTATAATAGGAGAGTGTGAGCCGAGAAGCAATGATGACGGGTCTGGGCTGAAAACGTCAACACTCTCTCCGTTTTCGGAGACGCTGTCTCTCCGAGTTCGGTCAGTATTTCGTCCCCGTTGACCTCTTTCCAGTATCGTGTGTGTGCCGTGACGGAATCTTATACTAATTATTTAAGGTTTTTCTATGATGGATCTACGCTTTCGAAATTCATGTAATAACATTAAACATCTCTCTCTCTCTCTCTCTCTCTCTCCCCCCCCCCCCCCGCCGGTGGTTAGTTGCCATTGTTGGAACTGCTTCCTGCATGATCGCTCTCACAGTTAGCGATCTTTACGTTCATACAAGGTGATCACACACCAGTTTTTTACTCCATGGACCCCGACCAATTAGCCGAAGGGACCGTGGGATCTACAAGCTGATACATTTGCAGAGGACCTTTTTTTCCGTATTTTCAAACCCGAAGTGTCCGGAATCTGAAGATCAGAAACAGCCCTGTTGGTGCTTGTGGAGCCCTGCATAAGACAGTAGGGGAATGTTGATGGATTTCCTCGTCCAAAACCATTGAATTTTTACTGACCCCACAACCCCCCCCCCCCCCCCGTACGTAGGTGCTTCCTGGCATGCATTTTTCCTGTATGAACCTGCATTTCCAGCATCTGCAGTATCGCCTGGTTTGGAATTTCTTTCGGTTTAGAAGAAGCGATGAGTATCTTTGTATTTACCAATATTACCTTGATTTCTTGGTGACTGGTCCGGGAACAACAGATGCGCGTTTCTTTGCATTCCATGGCTCGTGTCACTTAGATATCCAAGAGTTCAGAAGATGTACTGTGGTGTGAGAATTACCTTTGGATACGCGGTTTGATTGGATGTTACAGATACCGTAATTCTACTTTTCTTTTATTTTCGACAGTTGACCTGGCGGCGATCGTGATACTCAGCCGAGGAAAGTGTCGTCTCTCCAAAGGTATCACTCGGTATCTGCTGGCGATGGCCGTGGCCAATCTAATGGCGGTGATCATCCAAGTCGCGTTCTACCAGATGGTTGAAACGTTCCAAGCTTACAGGCTTAAGCCAACAGTTCCGTTCTGCTTAGTCCACTACGTCTTGTGTTACGTGTCTTTAAGTTGTTCCGTGTGGCTGACTGTAGCATTCACTTTCGATCGCTTTGTGGCCATTTGTTTTCTCAGATTCAGAGAAAGTACTGTAGTCCAAGAATTGCAGGATGGGTTATTGGCACAATATGTGTTGCGTTCTGTTTGAAGAACGTCCCTTATCACTTCCTGCATAGGGAACGTACAAGTCTTCATCCAAAACAATGCTCTGTCAAATGGGGTCTTTCCTGGAAGATTAGGTTTGAGTGGTTTTACTGGGTGGACCGACTGTTGAAACTGCTGCTCCCTTTCTTCATCATTTTGTTCCTCAACATTCTGACCGTCAGACAGATCCTAGCGTCCAGTCGAGTCCGCAGAGGACTCATGGGGCAGAGAAATGGCGAGGAGCCGTAGGATCCGGAGATGAAGAGCCGGAGACAGTCCATCGTTCTGCTCTTCACACTTTCGGCGAGTTTCCTCCTGTGCTGCGCGACAAGTACCCTGGTCTTCATTTTCCTGAGGTGCCTCTACACGGACCTGGAAACGACCATCCGACTGTGGTGTGCGCAGCAAGCGGGGACAGTGATTCAGCTTTTCAGCTGCTGCACAAACACCTTCATTTACGCTGTGACCCAACGTAGGGAGCAGCTAAAGATTGCTACGCTATTTCCCGTTAAAATAGTGAAGGGCTGCTTAGCGCTCAGGTAAATGTGTTTAAAAATGTGATGATTTTTAAAGAAGCGTCAGCGGTATGTAAGCAAGTTTTCTGTTGGCGTTCCTAAAAACTGCTTTTTGTGCTCACTGTTTGACCAGAAATGACTGATCTTCCTTCCTGAAGTACTATATTACCTCTATGCAGGATATTTTAAATTCATAGATCATGTTATTCACGATAGAATATACGCATCTTGGCCATTTCATTAGCTACACTTAAACGCCTAGTTTCCCGACATTCATTACACACATTCAATGTAACACGGGCGCTTTGATTCAGGAACATGGCAGGACGGGCATCTCAATCGAGAGGAATAAAGAGCGAACGATTTGTACTGAGTGTCATCATCGGGATCCAACAGCATAGACACATATTTTCTGATCAGTGCGATTGGTACATTTTGAGCGCATTGCAGTCAAGTGATCGTATAATGTCCCTGCATTGAAGGGCATTTGGGACAGCAGATAAGGTTTTTACCAACATCTATTCAGTAATCTTATCAATCTCTATCTTAAGCTCAGTCCAAATAAATAAAAAACATTTGATTGCTATGCGGAACCTTCGGGTTGCACCATCGTGATTTCAAGAATTGGTATCAATCAATTGTTTGGAACTCCTGTTGTTCTTCGTTAAAATGAAATGTATAGCTACAGTTCCGAAACATGACGAGTTTTGACTTCCTATGCAGAAAGCGAAAGTGTAATAAAACATGAAATCAGGTAACGTTTGCCTGTTCCGCGCCTGTTGTATTGTAAACTTTTAATTTACATATTTGAATGAAACTTTTTGTGTCCATTACACAACAGTTTCTGCACTTGAGATCATACGATTGTTACGTACCCGTGACACGTGACAGTGGTACCCTTGTCCCGTGACTGGGGTTGAAGCTATACTGGACTTGAGGTAATGGTCTTGTGATGGTGGAATGACGTCATTTTCCCGCCAGTTGAGGTCATGTGACAGGTTTTTTTTACAGGGTATAAAAGGAGGACCCCACCCTGTGAGGAGGGGCAGTTCGTGGCTGGATTTGCAATGTTGACTTCATGCCACTGCGTGATTTAATGTTATGACGCAGTTTAGTTGAAAGATGAAGTTTTGTCTAATGCCTAATGTTTAAAAGGTCATTGCCAGCAGTTTCTTTACAATACTGCTAGTTGAGAATCAGTGGAAAGTGAAGATCGGAGTTCGGGAGTTAAAGATCGAGGAGAATCGATTTCGACGGTGAAACAGGTTCGACGTTGTTTGATCCTTATTCGGAAGGAATTCGTTGACTGTTCTCGTGTAAATCCCTGTGAAATATCAGAAAGTATTGAGAACAGTGTTGTAAAGGAAAGGTCAGTGCCTTTAAGCCGTTTCGTTTCGTAAAATCTTCGTGGGAAAAAGTTCGAACTTGGGAACCGAAGCAACACGACAGAAAAGAGAATTTAAATCATCTTAAAAAGTCTCTCCCTTAAATGGACCGTGAGCATTTTGAACTTTTGGTAATACTACTTTGAAGAACTGTTTTTGCAACATCGCTTTAAGAACTGTTTAAGCTTCAATGCTTTAAGAACTGTTCAAGCTGCCGCCCAGCAGCTGTTTTCCGGTTACGTTAGTGATTTGATTACTTCTGGGGGTTTGTTTTCAGTGTTTAATAAACGTGTTATTTGTTATAAAAACCCCTGCCTAACTCATATATTTATTGTTGCCTGAATCCGTAACATAAATATAGGGGCTCGTCCGGGATTGGATAATTTGAGTTTAAATTCTTGTTAACTTTTTAAGCGGTGTTTTGGAAACGGGGAATATTCGATTCTTTTGTTTGATTGGCTTGTGAGTGGTATTCAGCACCAATGAATATTGATGAGTTTCTGGTTTCGCCAGGCGCAGAGTTGCTAGTGAAGGCGAAAAAAACTGAGGTGTCTGAGATAGCTAGTAGGTTGCAACTCAAAGGTATTTTGAAGACTACATCAAAGGCTGTAATACAGAGGAAAATCGCGTCACACTATGTGGACTTATATATATAAGTAATATAGAGATGCAGTTGCAAATCGAACAAATGAAGTTTGAACAAAGAAAAGCAGAATTGGAGCGTTGTAGGTTAGAAGCTGATCAGAAAAAAAGGGATTTTGAATATGCAATGACGGAATTAAGGTCTGGGAATCAGTCTTCTGGTTCTAGAAAGCCGTTTGTTGCCAGTCAAGAAATTAAATTGGTCCCTCCATTTAGTGAAACAGAGGTAGACAGATATTTCCAACATTTTGAAACTATTGCTCGGATGTCAGAGTGGCCGAAAGATAAATGATCAGTGTTGTTACAGAGTGTGATTAAAGAAAAAGCACAACAAGTTTACACAGCTTTAACTGCCGCACAAGCACTTGATTCTGATAGGAGATCACCTACAATTCCTGCAAGTGAGGAATGGAATGTTGTTTACCAGGTAGTTGTCCCTAAAGTTTATCGAAATGAGATTTTGAATTTAGCTCATAGTGTGCCTTTAGGTGGAGATCAAGGGGTAAGGAAAACTGTGGACAAGATTTTCAAACATTTTTACTGGCCTGGTCTAAGAAAAGATGTGGTGATGTTTTGTAAAACGTGCCATACTTATCAAATTGTGGGTAAGCCAAATCAAGTTACACCAGTAGCTCCATTACAACCTATTCCAGCATCTGGTGAACCGTTTCCTAAAGTTATTGCAGATTGTGTTGGCCCATTACCAAAGACAAAAACTGGTTATCAGTATTTGTTGACTATCATGTGTACTTCGTCTTGGTTTCCAGAGGCAGTACCACTTAGGAATATAAAAGCTAAAACTGTGACAAAGGCCCTTATAAAATTCTTTACTTATTTTGTATTACCTAAGGAAATACAAACTGATCAAGGCAGTAATTTTATGTCTGGATTGTTTCAACAGATAGTTTATAAATTGGGAGCTAAGCAAATCACTTCATCTGCATACAATCCGGAATCGCAAGGTGCCTTGGAGAGGTTTCATTCTACCCTCAAGAACATGATTAGCACATATTGTGTGGAAAATGA
The DNA here is from genome assembly GCF_048418815.1 of Hemitrygon akajei. Classification (NCBI taxonomy): domain Eukaryota; kingdom Metazoa; phylum Chordata; class Chondrichthyes; order Myliobatiformes; family Dasyatidae; genus Hemitrygon; species Hemitrygon akajei. The sequence continues at coordinate 593,599 of NW_027332063.1, forward strand.
GAATGATTGGGATAACTTACTTTTATTTGCAGTAAGGGAATCGGTACAGGAATCGTTAGGTTTCAGTCCATTTGAACTTCTATTTGGGCATAGAGTTAGAGGACCTTTAGCTTTATTAAAAGAACTGGATTAGTAAGAAAATACAAACTAATTTGTTGGGCTATGTTTTGAAATTTTAGGACAGGTTTCATAAAGCTTGTAGCTTAGCCAAGGAAAATTTAAAATTGGCTCAGGAGAAAATGAAAACTTGGTATGATGAAGAATCTAGGATGAGGATGTTTAAGCCTGGAGATAAGGTGTTGGTTCTTCTCCCAGTGCAAACGAATCCTTTACAAGCTAGATTTCATGGTCCTTATGAAATTGTGTCTAAAATCAATTATGTGGATTACGTGATAAAAACTCCAGATCGTAGAAGGTCAACACAACTTTACCATATAAATATGATAAAACCATATTTTGGGAAACAATCTGATACTGTGACTGTTGTGGGTCGTGAGAATGAGTTTGATGTAACTAGGAATATGATAGATGATTCATCTGTACTTCATTCTGAATCCAACATTGTTTCGGTTAGGTTACCAAATTCAACCATTCTGGAAAATATTGATGAGAATCTAGCACATTTACAGCTAGAGCAGAAACAGCAGATGAAGGAATTAATTGTTAAATATAAGGATTTGTTTCCAGATGTTCCGAGAAGGACTACTATAGCTTCACATGATGTAGATATTGGAGATGCCAAACCTATTAAACAACACCCATATAGGATGAACATAGAAAAATGTGAACTTGCTGAGAAAGAAATTAAATATATGTTAGAGAATAATATTATTAGACATTCTAACTCGTATTGGAGTTCACCATGTGTTATGGTGCCAAAACCAGATGGTAGTATTAGGTTTTGTACGGACTATAGGAAGGTGAATGCTGTAACGAAATCAGATGCATATCCAATTCCTAGAGTAGATGATTGTGTAGATAAAGTTGGAAAAGCAGAGTTACTTACAAAGATTGATTTATTGAAATGGTATGGGTGTGTTCCAATAATGGACAGAGGTAGAGAGATTTCTGCATTTGTTACACCATCTGGGTTATATGAATATTACGTTCTTCCATTTGGGATGAAGAATGTCCCAGGTACTTTCCAGAGGATGATTAACTCTGTGATTCAGGGATTGAAAGATACTGATGCTTATATTGATGATTTAGTGACAGGAAATGATACTTGGGAAGCACACATTATTGCGGTGGAGAAATTGTTTGATAGGCTTTCAAAAGCTAACTTAACTATTTATTTAGCTAAGAGTGAATTTGGACATACCACAGTGACGTACCTTGGTTATGTTGTGGGTCAGGGTAAGGTAGCTCCTGTTCAGGCAAAAGTTCGGGCAATTTTAGAGATTCCCACTCCAACGGGGAAAAAAACTCTCAGAAGATTCTTGGGAATGGTAGGATATTATCGAAAATTTTGTAAGAATTTCGCTAATGTTGCCCTTCCATTAACTAACCTTTTGAAGAAGAATGTGAAGTTTGTGTGGACAGTGCCTTGTCAAGAAGCTTTTGAAAAATGGAAAACAATGATATGTCAACAACCTGTGCTTAAGGCACCTGACTTTGAAAAACCTTTTTCATTAGCTGTAGATGCTAGTGATGAGGCTGCAGGAGCAGTATTAATGCAAAGGAATGAGGGTGATGAGGTTGATCATCCAGTAGCTTACTTTTCTAAGAAATTTAATAAGCATCAAAGAAACTATTCGACAATAGAGAAAGAATTGTTATCTCTTGTTTTAGCTTTAGAATATTTTGAGGTATATGTTGGTACAACTCAAAAACTACTTATTGTTTACACTGATCATAATCCGTTAGTTTTTCTGAGTAAGATGAAAAACAAAAACAAAAGATTATTAAACTGGAGTTTGATGTTACAAGAGTACAATATTGTGATAACTCATATTAATGGTAAAGATAATGTAGTTACTGATTGTCTATCTCGATGTTGAATGTAGAATGTAATTTTTTTTATGGAGTGGTTTTTTTACAATTGTAACACTCCTACTGTATGGTGAGTTGTAAGATGTTATAAGATGTATTGTATAATGTGCATGTTATAAAATTTATACATTTGTTTTTCTTGTAAATAATTTTTGAAATTTTTGCTCTCGTCAGACCAAAAATGCTTTTTTTTTTTGGAGGGAGTTGTTACGTACCCGTGACACGTGGCAGTGGTACCCTTGTCCCGTGACTGGGGTTGAAGCTATACTGGACTTGAGGTAATGGTCTTATGATGGTGGAATGACGTCATTTTCCCGCCAGTAGAGGTCATGTGACAGGTTTTTTTTACAGGGTATAAAAGGAGGTCCCCACCCTGTGAGGAGGGGCAGTTCGTGGCTGGATTTGCAATGTTGACTTCATGCCACTGCGTGATTTAATGTTATGACGCAGTTTAGTTGAAAGATGAAGTTTTATCGAATGCCTAAAGTTTAAAAGGTCATTGCCAGCAGTTTCTTTACAATACTGCTAGTTGAGAATCAGCGGAGAGTGAAGATCGGAGTTCGGGAGTTAAAGATCGAGGAGGATCGATTTCGACGGTGAAACAGGTTCGACCTTGTTTGATCCTTATTCGGAAGGAATTCGTTGACTGTTCTCGTGTTAATCCCTGTGAAATATCAGAAAGGATTGAGAACAGTGTTGTGAAGGAAAGGTCAGTGCCTTTAAGCCGTTTCGTTTCGTAAAGTCTTCGTGGGAAAAGGTTCGAACTTGGGAACCGAAACAACACGACGGAAAAGAGAATTTAAATCGTCTTAAAAAGTCTCTCCCTTAAATGGACAGTGAGCATTTTGAACGTTTCGCAATACTACTTTGAAGAACTGTTTTTGCAACATCGCTTTAAGAACTGTTTAAGCTTCAATGCTTTAAGAACTGTTCAAGCTGCCGCACAACAGCTGATTTCCGGTTACGTTAGTGATTTGTTTACTTTTGGGAGGGTTTGTTATCAGTGTTTAATAAACGTGTTATTTGTTATAAAAACCCCTGCCTAACTCATATATTTATTGTTGCCTGAATACGTAACACGATATAGACAGCACATTTAGACAACTTGGCCCATCGAGTTTGCTCCGTTATTCTATTATCGCCGATTTATTTCTCTTTCAATCGTATTCTCCTGCAAACTTCGTATAATCATTCACCATGAAACTATCAACCTTCTCTTTAATTATACCCAGCTCTCCCCAGCTGCCCGTTGGAATGAATTCTGCAATTTATCACCCTCTCGATAAAGAAATTACTCCACATCTCTAATTTCCGTGAACGCCATTATATTCTGAGTCACTGCCGTCTCGTCCTGGTATACCCCAGGTCTGGAAGCAGACTCATCTCACCCACGCATCTGAGACTTCGCATATTCGATAGTTTGCAACGACACCACCGGCCACCCCGACACCAAGACGTCATCTAACATCACTCCGTAACGCAGATAGACTTGCACTCCAGTTATCAGATTGGAACTACAAAATCTTCTTTCTAAGTACAAAAAGTAAGCATGAATATTCCTATCTATTTGCACACTGACAGCTCTCACCGCAGCACACGTCCCACTGTATTGGTCGCCAGCCCCGTTCGAGATCCAGCCCGCGGTCAAGCACCTGAAACGAATGATACCCCAATTTCACCACTTCATTTCCACTCCACTGATCTGAAATTCCGCAGTAATTGGTACAATACATTAGTAGCAGCGCAAAACACCAAACATACCGTCACTTCCTTTTCAGATTTCCATTCTTTTTTTTTGCATTACTGTTGAAAATTTACATAATTGGCTATATCATATGTTGGAAATCCTTCAAACTTCAAGTAACTTATTTATATGCCAGGCAAGGCCATGTTAATTTTAAATTATATTTACAGTAGGTGAAAACTGATGGTCTGGACTGGATAGTGGGGATCTTTAACGAAGGAAGTTTCCTTCTTGAGGCAGTGCCTCGAACAAAGCAGCAAAGGTCGGGAATGACATCCCATGATATGCTGAAATGCAAATTCACATTACAAGGTTTTGCATTATAAAAAATAATTCGACAAAGAACATAAAATTCAGGCAGGAAGTCTGTCCCATGATCCTCTACAAGTTGATGCCATTGGATCTGTTGTACCTGGAAGGAAGGATGGCTCCTCCATGAATGACGCTGCTATGTGAATTACGAATGTTCTTTGAAACATTGAATCTTTTCTGCTCCTCATCCTTCACTCCTCTCCTTTCCTCATTCTGGCTCCCCTATTATCCCCTCACAGTGATGCTGTGTGAGCTGCTTCTGGGTTTCCAGCATCTGCATTTGCATTCTTGAGTCGATACCATGTGAGTCCAATGTGAGTGGGAAAGGTCAAGGGCTGCCGAAGAAGAATCTTATGAGCGACAAGTGTGTAGCATTAGAGGAAGAGTTTGGGGAAGGGAGGCCGGGCGAAGGAATGGGAAGATAAAAAGACGTAAAGACAGATCATTGAATGTTGGGTGGTAACCTACCGGACGAAGACATGGTTACTGATATTGGTTACTCCGGAAAACCGCAGTAGGGAAGAATTGTGCGAATTACATCAGGAGGCAGAAAAAGAATGCCAAAAATGGCAATGCTTCAACAGATACGGCGGATTTCAATGTAAATGTATCGTGGGAAAGTCAGGTTGGTGCTCGATTCCGGTTCTGTAGTGGGTGGGGGGGGGGGCAGGGGTGGTATGAGTTCTAGAATGCCTACGGTATGCCGTTTCAGAACAGAGGCCACTGAGGGTTTATATATTTGGTATTGGGTATTATGCAACGATACGGATTTGATTGATGAGTTTAAGGAAAAATAAAAACCTTCTGTATGGTATGGAAGTGATGGTATGTTGGGTGTTTTGAACGGCTACTAATGTATTGTTCCAATTACTGCGGCATTACAGATCAGCGGAGAGGAAATGAAGTGGTGAAATTGGGGGATCATTCGCTTCAGGTCATTGACTGCGGGCTGGATCTCTAACGGGGCTAGTGACCAATAAAGTGGGACGTGTGCTGCGGTGAGAGCTGTCAGTGTGATATCAATGTCATCGAAACAGCCATAATATTTTCAGAAGGCGAATATAATCCCAGATGCATTGGTAGTACAGTGGAGAAAAAGGAAATTACAGAAGCATGAGACAGGAGTTGGCCAGAATTGATAGGAAATGGCAACTTACATGGGTGTCGACAGTACAACAATGCCGGAATCTCGGGAAGCAAATCGGAATGCGCGGGTTATACACCTCCCAAAGAGGAAGCAGCGTTCTGAAGGTGTAATGTCATAACCCTGTCCAAAACGGGAACTCAAAGGCAACATTTAAAAAAAAACGGAAGAGGATAGCTTTGTGGAAAAACTATATATTTGGAAGTTATTAGATTGGGCAGCTTTCAACGACCAACAGAAAATAAGTCTTTAAGATTTTAAAAAAATGTAATACTAAACTAAAGTAGCAAATGATATTGAAGACGATATCAAAAGTATCCTCAATAAATAAACTGTAAATTAGAGGCGTAAGTAGCTATTGGGCCGCTGGTAAACGATGCTGGATAAGGAATAATGGGGGACAAGGAACAAGCAGAGGAACTGTGTACGTGTTTTGCAGCACTCATTTCTGTGGAAGACAATATCAGGGTTCTGGAAGGTCCAGCTTTCTGCGGTCTTCAGGTGTGCGATGTTACCGTCACCAGTGTGAAGTTACCTGGGGAAAGGAAAGGTCGGATATTAGATACGTCTCTTGCACTAGATTGACTTCCCCAATGTATGAACTTTTACAATGTTAAATACTCTAAACAATTAAAATAATTGGACCATCTGCTTTCCGATAAAAAAACACCATCACGACACGCACACGAATTGCATCGCCCATCAATACATATTCCATGATGAACCAAATAATTTATTTATCTCTTTCGCACTATCTATTGTCTTCCATTGATATCGAGAGCTTGCCACCGAAATGGTTTTGCACAACGTACTGGAACCCAATACCCTCTCCAGACCGGGAAGTCCCTTACTGCGCCGTGCACTTATGCATTTGTTAATCGCGATTAATACAAACAGATTAAATAGTATGCATTATTTACACTGTACAACAATCGTTCGTACTTGCCGTCTCTGCAGACCTCACGATTTGAAGCACCTAATGACGGAGAGTGCAAGATAGCAAGATGATTGTATACGTTCCGATATTTCAGACGTGATATAGACAGAGGGATGGGGGTGGCTTTGCTAGTCAGGGAAAATATTACAGCAGTGCTTCGGCAGGAAAGATTAGAGGGCTTGTCTACTGAGGCCATATGGGTGGAGCTCAGAAACAGGACAGGTATAACCACTTTAATAAGGTTGTATTATAGACCATCCAATAGTCAGCGAGAATTGGAGGAACAAACCTGCAGAGAGAGAATGGACAACTGCAGGAGACAGAAAGTTGTGATTGTCGGGGATTTTAATTTTCCACAAATTGATTGGGACTCCCATATTGTTAAAGGTCTAGATGGGCTAGAGTTTGTGAAATGTTTTCAGGAAAGTTTTCTAAATCAATATATATATGTACCAACTAGGGAACATGCAATGTTGGATCTCCTGTAAGGAACTGAGTTAGGGCAGGTGACGGAGGTGTGTGTAGGGGAACACTTTGGTTCCAGTGATCATAACGTTATTAGTTTGAACTTGATCATGGATAAAGATAAATCGGGTCCTCGGGTTGAAGTTCTAAACTGGAAAAAGGCCAAATCTGAAGAAATGAGAAAGGATCTAATAAGCGTAGATTGTGACAGGTTGTTCTCTGCCAAGGATGTGATTAGTCAGTGGAAGGCCTTCAAAGGAGAAAGTTTGAGAGTGCAGTGTTTGTAAGTTTCTGTCAGGGTTAAAGGCAAAACAAATAAGAATAATGAACCTTGGTTCTCGAGGGATATTGGATCTTTGATAAAGAAGAAAAGAGAGATTTATAACATGTATAGGCAACAGGGAGGAAATAAGATGCTTGAGGATAAAAAGAGTAAGAAATTACTTAAGAAAGAAATCAGGAGGGTATAAATAAGACATGAGGTTGCTTTGGCAGTCAGGGTGAAGGATAATCCTAAGAGCTTCTACAGGTATGTTAAGAGCAAATGTATAGTAAGGGATAAAATTGGTCCTCTTGAAGATCAGAGTGGTCGGCTATGTATGGAACCAACAAAATGGGGGAGATATTAATTTTTTTGCATCTGTTATTACTACGGAAACTGGAATGGAGTCTATGGAAACAAGGCAAACAAGTAGGGAGGTCACGGAACTTATACAGATTAAAGAGGAGGAGGTGTTTGCTGTCTTGAGACAAATCTGAGTAGATAAATGCCCAGGACCTGACAGGGTATTCCCTCGGACCTTGAGGGAGACTAGTGTTGAAATTGCAGGGGCCCTGGCAGAAATGTTTAAAATGTCGATATCCATGGGTCAGGTGCTGGAGGATTGGAGGATAGCTCATGTAGTTCCGTTGATTAAAATGGCTCAAAATTAAGCCGGGAAATTATAGGCCGGTAAGTTTGACATCGGTAGTAGGTAATTATTGGAGGCACTACTAACAGATAGGATCTACACGTATTTAGATAGCCAGGGACCTATTAGAAACGGTCAGCATGGCTTTGTGCGTGGTAGGTCATGTTTAACCAATCTATTAGATTTTTTCGAGGAAATTACCAGGAAAGTGGATGAAGGGAAGGCAGTGGATGTTGTATACATGGACTTCAGTAAGGCCTTTAACAAGGCCCCGCATGGGAGGTTAGTTAGGAAGATTCATTCGCTAGGTGTACATGGAGAGGTAGTAAATTGGATTAGACATTGGCTCTATGGAAGAAGCCAGAGAGTGGTAGTGGAGAATTGCTACTGTGATTGGAGGCATGTGACTTGTGGTGTGCCACAAGGATCAGTGCTGGGTCCATTGTTATTTGTCACCTATACCAATGATCTGGATGATAATGTGGCAAATTGGATCAGCAGAATCGCTAATGATAAGAAGATTGAAGGTGTAGTGGACAGTGAGGAAGGTTTTCAAAACTTGCAAAGGGATTTGGACCAGTTGGAGGAATGGGCAGAAAAATGGCAGATGGAGTTTAACGCAGTCAAGTGTGAGGCATTGCACTTCGGAAGGCCAAACCAAGGTAGAACATACAAGGTAAATGTTAGGACACTGAGAAGAGCAGTAGAACAGGGATCTGGCAGTACAGATCCGTAATTCCCTAAAAGTGAATTCACAAGTAGATAGGGATGTAAAGAGAGCTTTTGGTACATTGGCCTTTATAAATCAACGTATTGAGTATAAGAGTTGTAATGTTATGGTGGGGTTGTATAAGACATTGATGAGACCGAATTTGGAGTATTGTGTGCAGTTTTGGTCACCTAGTTACAGGAAGGATATTAATAAGGTTGAAAGAGTGCAGAGAAGGTTTAGAAGGATGTTGACGGGACTTGAGAAACTGAGTTACAGAGAGAGGATGAATAGGTTAGGACTTTATTCCCTGGAGCGTAGGAGAATGAGGGGTGATTTGATAGAGGTGTATAAAATTATGATGGGTATCGTTAAACTGAATGCAGGCAGGCTTTTTCCACTGAAGCCAGCGGAGAAAGTAAAATACATGGGTTAAGGGTGAAGGGGGAAAAGTTTAAAGGGATCATTAGGGACCAAAGGGATGTTCTTCACGCAGAGATTGGTGGGAGTGTGGAATGAGCTGCCAGATGAAGTGGTGAATGCGGGCTCACTTTTAACAGTTAAGAAAAACGTGGACAGTTACATGGAAGAGAGGGGTATGGAGGGATATGGTCCAGGTACAGGTCAGTGGGACTAGGCAGAAAAATGGTTCGGCACAGCCAAGAAGGACCGAAAAGCCTGTTTCTGTGCTGTAATGTTCTCTGGTTCTGTGGTTCACATGCGGTGTGGGGTAATCCCCAAAAAGAGAGACCGTGGCTGAGAACAATAGTGTTAAGTCTTAATAACGATTAAAAATGCATTTCAACATGGAATATATTGCAGAGGGGATTTTAAATCGGAATTCAGCGTTCAGAACTATTTCCGCTGTCAAGGGAAAAATAGCATAAGAATCCAATTTAATCGTCAGGGTGAATGTGCTTGGGGGGGGGGGTGGCGGGGGTGTACCTAATGCGCTGAACATTCCTTTACCCCGAGCAGCGATTAAGCAGAAGAATAAATTACTTTAAATTCTGCAGATTGTAATATTCACAAACGCATCAACAAGGTAATAAAGCCGACGCTAAATGAAAATCAGAAGACCACAAGAGTAGAATTTGGCCCATTGTGTCTGCTCCGTCATTTCCATTATGGCTGATCAATCTCCCGCCTTCTCCCCGTATAAGCCTTGACCAATCAAGTATCTATTAACGGCAGATTTACCACTCTCTGGTTAATGAAATCCCTCCTCATCTCCGCTCTAATAGGACACCGCTGTAATCTCAGGCCGTGGATCTTCTGGTCCTAGACCCCCCCCCCCCCACCACAGGGAACTTGCTCTCCACATCCACCCTATTAAGACCTTTCACCATTCGGTAGGGTTCAGTTAGGTCACCCCCTCGCTGACGGCTGTGGAGGTGGTCAGGAGGCTTAATGGTCTGAGGGCGGATAAATCTCCTGGACCTGATGGAATGCGCCCTCGGGTTCTGAAGGAAGTAGCAGTGGAGATTGCGGAGGCATTAGCAATGATCTTCCAAGAACTGATAGGTTCTGGCATTGTACTGGATGACTGGAAAACTGCAAATGTTTCTACGCTTTTTAAGAAGGGTGGGAGGCAGCAGAAAGGAAACTATAGACCGGTTAGCCTGACATCAGCGGTTGGGAAGTTGTTGGAATCTATTGGTGGGGATGAACTTACGCAGAGCTTGACAGACTACTGCAATTCATTGAGGACATTACAAGCAGGGGTAGACAAGGGAGCTGCAGTAGACGTGGTGAACTTGGATTTTCAGAAGGCTTTTGACAAGGTGCCGCACATGAGGCTGCTCAGCAAGATAAGAGCCCAAGGAATTACAGGGAAGTTACTAGCGCGGGCGGGGCACTGGCCGGACTGCACAATACAGAGAGTGGGCATAAAGGGATCATCTTCTGGCTGCTTGCCGGTTACCGGTGGGGTTCCACAGGAGCCGGTGTGGGGACCGCTGCTTTTTACCATGTCTTTCAATGATTTGGACGATGGTAATAATGTATTTGTCGCTAATTTTGTCGATGATGCAAAGATAGCTGGAGGAGAGGGTCGCGTTGCGCGGAAACAGTGAGCCTGCAGAGCGACTGAGATAGTTTAGGTGAGTGGGCAAAGAAGTGGCAAATGAAATACAGTGTTTTGGAAAGTGTATGGTCAGGCACTTCGGTGGAAGAAATAAACGGGCAGACTATTATTTAGAAGGGAGAGAATTCAAAATGCAGAGATGCAAAGGGACGTGGGTGCCCTTGTGCAGGATACCCTAAAGGTTAACATCCACGTTGAGTTGGTTGCGAAGAAGACGAATGTAATGTTGGTATTTATTTCTAGAGATATAGAGTATAAGAGCAGGTATATGATGCTGAGGCTCTATAAGGCACCCGTGAATCCACAGTTGGAGTATTATGTGCAGATTTGGGCTCCTTATTTTAGAAAGGATATGCTGACGTTGGGGAGGGTTCAGAGAAGATTCACGAGAATGATTCCAGGAATGAAAGGGTTACCGTATGAGGAGCGTCTGGCAGCTCTTGGGCTGTATTCCCTGGAGTTCAGGAGAATGAGGGGGGGGGGGGCGGGGATCTCATAGAAACATTCCGAATGCTAAAGGACCTGAACAGATTATTTATAGCAAAATTATTTCCCATGGTAGGGGATTCTAGGACAAGAGGGCACTGAGAGGCGGAGAAATTACTTTAGGCTGAGTGCGGTAAACCTCTGGAATCAATTTCCACGAGCGGCTGTGGAGGCCAAGTCACTGGGCGTATTTTCGGCAGAGACGGATAGGTTCTTGACTAGCCAGGGCATCAAAGGGGATGGGGGAGAAGGCACGCGAGTGGGGAATGACTGGCAGAATTGGATCAGCCCATCACTGAATGGCGGAGCAGACTCGATGGGTCGAATGCCCTACTTCTGCTCCTATACCTTACGGTCTTATGGTCTCGTTCCTTTGAATTCTAGTAATACAGGGCAGGGCCATCAAACGTCCTTCATATGACAAGCTGCTGAATTCCCGGAATCATTTTAGTGAACCTCCTTGAAGCCATCTCCAGTGTCAGCACGTTCTTTCAGAGATAAGGGCCCCAATTCTGCTCATAGAAATGTTGTAACACTTCCTCCATGGTGAGTTTTATTTTTAGTAAGGAGACCACAACTGTACACACATTCCAGGTGCAATCTCAGCAAGAGCTTCAATAATTGCAGTTAATCATCTTTACTCCTCTACTCAGATCTTCTTATAATAAAGCACAACAAACAATTTGCTTTTATCAGCTTTCAGTGGTTTGTGTATATAGCCAACATCTTTCCTTACTCCACCTCTGCCCTGTCTTTACACATCCGTTTAATTTAAAGTCCCTTTGCGCCTCGGAGTTTTGAATTTTCGCTCCACATCGGAAACAATCTCCACTTTTATTTCTTCTAACAAAGTGCACTACCATAAAATCCTCTGTTAACTCTTTGCTAATTCTCCTTATCTGTCTAAGTCCTTCCGTGGCCTCTCTCCCTACTCGAAACTGCCTGTCTATCTACCCATCTTCGAGAAGGGGGAGTCTGATAGGAGAGGTCAGAAGTCTGATAGGAGAGCTGGGAAGTGATTGGTGAACGAGATACAGGGCTGGAGAAGGGGGAGTCTGACAGGAGAGCTGGGAAGGGACTGGTGAATGAGATACGGGGCTGGAGAAGGGGGAGTCTGATAGGAGAGGTCAGAAGTCTGATAGGAGAGCTGGGAAGTGATTGGTGAACGAGATACGGGGCTGGAGAAGGGGGAGTCTGACAGGAGAGCTGGGAAGGGACTGGTGAATGAGATACGGGGCTGGAGAAGGGGGAGTCTGATAGGAGAGGTCAGAAGTCTGATAGGAGAGCTGGGAAGTGATTGGTGAACGAGATACGGGGCTGGAGAAGGGGGAGTCTGATAGGAGAGGACAGAAGTCTGATAGGAGAGCTGGGAAGTTGGTTGGTGAACGAGATACAGGGCTGGAGAAGGGGGAGTCTGATAGGAGAGGACAGAAGTCTGATAGGAGAGCTGGGAAGTTGGTTGGTGAACGAGATACAGGGCTGGAGAAGGGGGAGTCTGATAGGAGAGGATGAAGTCTGATAGGAGAGCTGCCTATCTACCCATCTTCGTATCGCCCACCACCTCTGCAGGAAAGCCATCGATTCCGTCATCCGAGTCATTGCCATAGAAGCTGAAGAGAAGTAGTCCCAAAGTAGACTCCCGTGAAGCACCACCGGTCGCCAGCAGCCTACGGGAAAAGCCTCACTTTATTCCCACTCTTTGCCCCCGCCAATCAGCCACTGTTTTATCCAGTGCGCCACCTCTGTTGTAATAGCAGGAGCCTTCAGGTGTTGAGCAGCCTCCAAGGGTTTCTTCACACCCAAGTACACATTAATCAACCGATTCTCCTTTATCTACCCTGTCTCTTATTTCTGCAAAGAATTTCCAAGAGATTTATCAGACAATATTTTCCCCCTGAGAAATCCATGCTGACTCCGGTCTGTTTAATCATGCGCCTCCAAGTACCCCAAAAGCCAAACAACAACACACACAAAATGCTGGTGGAACACAGCAGGCCAGGCAGCATCTGTAGGGAGAAGCGCTGTCGACGTTTCGGGCCGAGACCCTTCGTCAGGACTAACCGAAAGGAAAGATAGTAAGAGATCTGAAAGTAATGGGGGGAGGGGGGAATGGGGAATGATAGGAGAAGATCGGAGGGGGTGGGATGAAGCTAAGAGCTGGAAAGGTGATTGGTGAAAGTGATACCGAGCTGGAGAAGGGAAAGGATCATGGGATGGGAGGCCTCAGGAGAAAAGAGGGGGGGGGGAGCACCAGAGGGAGATGGAGAACAGGCAAACAACTAAATATGTCAGGGATGGGGTAAGAAGGGGAGGAGGGGCATTAACGGAAGTTAGAGAAGTCAATGTTCATGCCATCAGGTTGGAGGCTACCCAGCCGGTATATAAGGTGTTGTTCCTCCAACCTGAGTTTGGATTCATTTTGACAATAGAGGAGGCCATGGATAGACATATCAGAATGGGAATGGGACGTGGAATTAAAATGTGTGGCCACTGGGAGATCCTGCTTTTTCTGGCGGACCCCAAAAGCCACTCCTTTAACAATCGATTACAACATCTTCCCAATCACTGGGGTCAGTCCAACCGGCTTATAATTTAATCTCTGCTGCCTGTCTCCCTTCTGGAAGAGCGAAGTCACGTTTGCAAATCTCCAGTTTCCAGAAACCATTCGTAATCAAGCGATACTTGAAACATCGATATTAATGGCCGCCACCGTCTCTTCAGCCACATCTTGCAGATCCCTGTGCTGTTCACCATCTGGTCCTGGTGATTTATCTGCCTGCAAATATTTATCTTTGTATCGTCTGCAAATGTGGCCACACAGCCATCAATTCTGTCATCCAGATTATTAAAATATAATGTTGCAGACACCATTCATCACTGACAGCCAACCAGAAAGCCCCCCTTTTCCGAAGAGCAATGGCGACTGTGGAATGTCTTCCACAGTGAAGACTGATGCCAAATATTTATTCAGTTTGTCCGGCATTTCCTTGCTACTTCTCCAGCACCGTTTGCCACCTTTCCAATATCCACTCGCACCTCTATTCTATATGTTATGTCTCTGAGGAAATGTTTAATATCCTCTTTAATATTACCGGCTATCTTTCTTTCTCTACCTTCTCAATAACTTTTTCTATTGCCCTTCCCTTGGACAATATCGGTGGCGTGGAGAAGGGAGACTTGCAGCATGGGCAACTGCCGGCCTCCCATACAACCCTGCCCAGGCTTGCGCCCTGGAGACTTTCCAAGGCGAAAATCCATGGTCTCACGAGACTAACGGAGGCCTACACACAATGACTTTTTAAGTTACCTTCTGTTAATTTTTAAACACTTCCATATAACCATGTAACAATGACAGCACGGAAACAGGCCATCTCGGCCCTTCTAGTCCGTGCCGAACGCTTACCCTCACCTAGTCCCACTCACCCGCACTCAGCCCATAACCCTCCATTCCTTTCCTGTCCATATACCTGTTCAATTTTATTTTAAATGACAATACCGAACCTGCCTCTACCACTTCTACTGGAAGCTCGCTCCACACAGCAACCACTCTCTGAGTAAAGAACTTCCCCTTCATTTTACCTTTAAAAGTTTTCCCCTAAGTCTCAACTCATGTCCTCTTGTTTGAATCTCCCCTACTCTCAATGGAAAAAAGCCTATCCACGTCAACTCTATCTACCCCCCTCATAATTTTAAATACCTCTATCAAGTCCCCCCCTCAACCTTCTACGCTCCAAAGAATAAAGTCCTAACTTGTTCAACCTTTCCCTGTAACTTAGGTGCTGAAACCCAGGTAACGTTCTAGTAAATCTTCTCTGTACTCTATTTTGTTGACATCTTTCCTATAATTCGGTGACCAGAACTAATCCCTCAACTTCCCAGTAATTTCGGTGTCTGTATATTTGTCCCTTCTGTATACGTTGCAGAAACTTCTACCATTGCAGCTCTGCCGTCTTCCCTGCCAGTGTTCTTTACCAGTCAGTTTTGGCCAACTCCCATCTCTTGCCTGTGTAATTCCCTTTACTCCGCTATAATGCTGATGCATCTGACTTCAGCTGCGCCTTCTCAAATTTCAAGGTGAATTTGATGATACTTTGATGATAATTTGATTTGATCACGTACCTCAAAAGGTACTGTAAGATCCCCGATCAATTCTGATTCAGTCCACAACACCCAATCCGGAATAGCTGTTCCCGTAGTGAGCTCAACGACGATCTGGCCGGCATTCCCTCTCTTAGGATCCAGCACAACCTGATTTTCCAAATCTACCTGATCAATCTGCGGACTGAACCCACACCCCCCCCACCCCATGACTTTTGTAACATTGTCCTTCGTGCTTCATTTCCTCCGTTCCGTTCTACTCCGTAGACCACACCCTTACTACTGTTTACGGGTCTGTATATAACTCTCATCAGCGTTTTTAAAATAATCTTTCCATTTCTTTAGATCTAGCCATAATGATGTAAACCCTTCGGACCCTGTGTAATGAGTTGATTTTATTTTTACCCACAGCGCCACGCCACCCCCTCTGTCTACATGCCAGTCCTTTCGGTACAATGTATATCCCTGGACGTTCAGCTCCGAGTCAATGCGCCAACCTGCAATGGCGCTGCAAGTTCACATTCCTTTTTCCATTTACTGCGCGCATTCAAATAGACCACCGTCAGTCCCGTATTCCCCCGTACCAATTTTGTCTGCCTTTATATTGAAAATTCATCCTGTCGACTGAAAGCTCAACCGGTTATCAGCCTCTCTGTCACGCCAGGTTGCACTTGTCTGTAAACCAACTACCTCATCCTCAGCGCCACTCCCCCCGCCAAATTAGTTTAACACCCTCTCGAACGTCAGGGATAGTAATCCAACTTAAAGCGGGGACCTTGGAAGCTTCCCAGCAGTGAAGTCGTTACGCAAACCTGTCTGCAAGGATACTGGACGCCCCCGGGTTCAGGTGCAGCCCGTCCCTTTCGAACAGGTCGTCCCTTCCCCAGAAGAGTTCGCAACGATCCATGAATCTTAACCTCTGCCGCCGCCCCCGCCCCCCAGACCAGTTCCTGAGCCACCCGGTTCACCTGCCAGATCTTTGTCTGCGTACTCTCCCTGGAGCGTGACACGGCCAGAAAGCCAGAGACCGCCACCCTGGAGGTCCTGTTCTTCAGCTTTCTAACGAGCTCTCTAAAATATCTCTTCAGGACCTTCTCTCATTGCCGACTTCTGTCACAGGCGCTCACCCTCAACCCTGAGGGCCGGATTGAGACATCCCTGGGAATGCAGCGTACCGGCCGGGTGTCTCTATCACGCCCACAGAATCTGGTTTCGGATCTTCTGGCGATCGAGACTCCTCTCAACACCTCAGCCCTCTGCACATCTCCGCCCCTCAGCTGACGCAGTGCCAGAGTCCCGGTTTCCGTGGCTCCCCGCTGGTCGGTCGCCTCCATCTCTGAAGTTCTACACATATTATCGAGGGAAAGCGCCACAGGCGTACTCGGCACGGGCTGTTCATTTCCCTTCCGTCTCCTAATAAATTCCTTTATTTCAAAGCAGAAATACAACGAGTGAAAGAAGCAAAATAAAAAAAGAGACATATTAGATGCGCGAGCTGTAATCTTGCTTTCACGCGGATGAGGAAGTTGCCACCTTAAATATGGGACAAAATACTCTCATCCGGGAAATTCAATGCTCGACCAGACCCTTATCTCTAAAAGGTTATATTTATGGTTCCGCTGCCCTGTATCTCTCACCCGCAACACGGCAGCCAGGGCGCTGGTTTCAGGTCTGAATTTTAAAGGGATTGACAAACCTGAACGTGCACATTGCCGATTTCGGAAAGTAACAAGGTGCGGCGGAGAAATTTTGCCTCGAGTAGCGCCCCCTGCGGACTTTATTGGTGATGTTTATTGTCTCCCCCCCCCCCCCCCCCCCACCCACCTCGCTCTCTGAACTTCATGACTGGTTAATAAACGTGTGATAGAGTCAAACTGCGGCGTGATACCACACGCGGCCGCAGCTCACGTCGTTCCCCGTGAAACAAGGGCGAAGCGCTGAGGGAAGAGATCGGTCTTGAAGAGAGATAATAAGGATCTGGATAGGAAGCTGAACGGCATCAAGATTACAGGCGGCAAGGCAGGAAAATGGGGTTGAGAGGGGTAATAAATCAATAAATAAATGACGGAGAGGGCTCGAGAGGAGTAATTCAGGTCTAACCTCCTCTGGCGACGGACTGCGCCCGCTGAGTGACGTTGCCAGTGACGCTGCAGTGGTCGCCGCTGAGAGTCGCCCCGGAATCGATGAGCTGATCCGTTGAAAGATGTCACCGTACTGAAGCGTGACGTCACATCGGGGCCGCCGCTCATGGCGCCTGTGATTCAACGCGGCCAAGGGAGCGTAACCAGGCACCGAGCAAACAAAGGTGAAAGCTCGAGGCGATTTGTTGCAATAAATCACTGATTGGACCAGGCCTTAGACAGAAACAAGTTGTGCCGGCACCAACTGATAAAGGTTCATGATTTACCCATCAGACCCAATACTTAAAGGTGGGGAGAAACGCTTTCATTTTCAGTCAGAACCAGTCTCGGCACTCAGCAGAATCAGCGTCAGGCGGCTCCCTGCAAGGCAGAGCGGAAAGAAAAAAAAACAACTTTCAGTCATCGTGCCCGTCCGCATCACAGTCGCTTAACAACTTAAGGGATTTTCTTCAATAAGCTCCAGGTATTGCTTGAATTGTTGCCGGGATAATGGAGGCAAGAACTCGTGAGGTTAAATCTATAGTATCGCTGTCTGGCCGCTTTTCGTGAGCGCTCTCCTTCGTTGCCTTGGGCTGCAGGCAGGGTTATCACTGTCTTTCTGTCACCTGGCTTTACCTATCAACATAAATCCGGCCTCCTTCTCCCTGTCACCCTCACCCCCACGCTTCTTTACTCCGGCGTTTTGCGTAACTCTGTCTACCCTCCGCTCATTCTCCTTCGCTCTGGGGAATAAAGGGCTAATCTCTTCGATCTCTCCCATTAATTCGCGTCCACAAATCAAGGCAACCTCTTTGCGGGACTACTTTCAATCGTATTGATCAACCTCCTTTTCGGTCAGCGGCCCGAACTACACACAGAACCGTAAATCGCAGCCCACCAAAGTGACTTTGATCTGGGGCCCAGTCGCTGCAGTTCGTGCGATCGTGTTGCTTTATGTGCTCCTGCCGCGCTCGGGAGCGGAGCTGAAATTGGCGAAAACCTCTCAGCGCGTCACCATCGAAGGATTTGTCCTTGAAGCGACATTGCACTGAAGAAAAAAAGAAACGCGTGCAGACTCCACCGGAGAGTCACGGCACGGGGCAATTGCGCACGATGTGACCGAGTGTGTCGGGATGCGAGTGCCGTCGCTCCTGTGAATGCGACAAAGTTATTTTGAAGCACTCGTCGCGGTCGAAAACAAAACCGCGACAACGGCTTCCACGTCAACTTAATTTAATTTTCTGAGCTTCATGTTATTTTTCTGCTTGTAACAGAGCACCGGAGTCTGACGAAACACTCTCCACAAAAAAGAAGGGTGAAGGAGTGGACAGGAAAGGTTTCTCAATGACATCAGCAGCAGGGAAGGGCACGGGTATGTTAGAGCTCTTTTTATTTAATTGCAAATACTAATCGATAATGGTTCTGGATTTAATCGGTGCCCGCAAATTACAAAGGATTCGTGAAGGGACGGAGAAGACTGACGAGAGAGAGTTAACATCTATTGGGGAAGCACAGTCACATGTGGAAAGGGGTATAACTACTGCCTGCTTCACGCTCCTTACAGCGGGTTGCGCTGCGAGTCATCACAGCGATATATTGCAGGGATTTGCCGAAGAGCGGACAGGGCAGAGGGTCACCCAGACCAGAACGGTGCTGATGAAATAGTTGGGGAGTGCCCTGAGGGTGATAGTAATTGGTTTCGATTTCCCCGGGAATACGCTGTGTTTTCCCTTTGTGAAATGTCTTCCGAGTCCTCGGATCAGGTCTGGGCCCGTTCTCTAAGAGAGTGGGTGCGGTACCTGTGAGTGATTCAGGGCAATACTAGGTGAACACACAGGGAGCGTTTGATGGCTGTGGGCTTGCAGTCTTTGGAGCTCAGCCGTACCTAATTGAAACCTACCGACTATTGAAAGCCCTAGATAGATTGGATGGGGAGAGGATATTGCCCGTGGTGGGGGAGTGTAGGACCGGGGAGCATAGCCTCAGAATAGAAGGACGCATCTTCAGAGTAATGCTGAAGAGCATCGCCCTCCGCCAGGGGATTGTGAATCTGAGGAATTTGTTGCCGCAGACGGGAGGGTCATAAAATCTACTTAAAACGTACAGTGATAGGCTTGTAATCACTAATGATATCAAAGTTTACAGGAAGTAGGCAGGTAAATGAGAAGGCTATTAAATCAGCCGTGATTTAATCAGAAATGGCGGAGCAGACACGAAGGGCTAAGTATTGTATTATCGACCAGTAAGTTTGACGTCAGTGGTGGGTAAATTAATGAAAAGTATTCTTAGAGATGGTATATATAATTATCTGGATAGACAGGATCTGATTAGAAGCAGTCAACATGGATTTGTGCGTGGAAGATCATGTTTCACAAATCTTATTGAATTTTTTGAAGAGGTTATTAGGAAAGTGGACGAGGGTAAAGCAGTGGATGTTGTCTATATGGACTTCAGTAAGGCCTTTGGCAAGGTTCCACGCGGAAGGTTAGTTAGGAAGGTTCAATCGTTAGGTATTAATATTCAAATAGAAAAATGGATTCAACACTGGCTGGATGGGAGATGCCAGAGAGTAGTGGTGCATAACTGTTTGTCAGGGTGGAGGCCGGTGACTAGTGGTGTTCATTCAAGGATCTGTACTGGGTCCTATGTTGTTTGTCATATACATTAATGATCTGGGTGATGGACTGGTAAATTGGATTAGAAAGTATGCTGATGATACTAAGATAGGTGGCATTGTGGATAATGAAGTAGGTTTTCAAAGCTTGCAGAGAGATTTAGGCCAATTAGACGAGTGGGCTGAAAGATGGCAGATGCAGTTTAATGCTGAGAAGTGTGAGGTGCTACATTTTGGTAGGAATAATCCAAATAGGACATACATGGTAAATGGTAGGGCATTGAAGAATGCAGTAGAACAGAGTGATCTAGGAATAATGGTGCATAGTTCCCTGAAGGTGGGATCTCATGTGGATAGAACACTACAGCACAGTACAGGCCCTTCATCCCTCCATGCTGTGCCGACCCATATGATCCTTTAAAAAAGGTACTAAACCCACACTACCCCATAATCCTCCATCTTTCTTTCATCCATGTGCCTGTTCAAGAGGCTCTTAAATACCCCTATTTTTTTTTAGCCTCCACCACCATCCCTGGCAAGTCATTCCAGGCACTCACAACCCTCTGTGTAAAAAACTTACCCCTGATGTCTGCCCTAAACTTCCCTCCCTTAATTTTGCACATATGCCCTCTGGTGTTTGCTATTGGTGCCCTGGGAAACAGGTACTGGCTATCCACCCTATCTATGCCTCTCATAATCTTGTAGACCTCTATCAACTCCCCTCTCATTCTTCTACGCCCCAAAGACAACTGCTAACCTTGCTTCATGTGACTTGTTCTCCAAACCAGGCAACATCCTGGTACATCTCCTCTGCACCCTCTCCACAGCTTCCACATCCTTCCTATAATGAGGTAGCCAGAATTGAACACAATACTCTTTAATCTCACTAGAGATTTATAATACCCAGCAGTGATCCCAGCAGCATTCCACTCGCCATAGGCCTCTAATCAACCATCTACTACATCTTGAATGTCCAGCCACCTAACCTTCTTGACCAACCTCCGATGCATGACCTTGACAAATACCTTGCTAAAAATCCATGGAGGTAAACTCCACTGCCTTGTCTTCATCAACTTTGCTGATAACTTCCTAAAATAAACCTATAAGATTGTTCAGACATTGCCTATCACAAACCACACACAAAGCCTTGCTGACTATCCATGTCTATATCCAAACACGCATATATCCCTTCCCTTAGATTGCCTTCCAATAACTTTTCCACTACTTATGTCAGGCACCAGCCTAAAATGTCCTGGTTTATTTTTAAGAGCCTTCCTTAAACAGTGGAACAGCATTAGCTATCCTCTAGTAAATCACCTATTGCTAAGGATGATTTAAATATCTCTGTGAGGGGCCCTACAATTTCTGCACGTGCCTCCCACAGGGTCCAAGGGAACTTGTTATTAGGTCCTGGGAATTTATCCACCCTAATTTGCCTTTCGACTGTAATCTGTATTTAGTTCATGACCTTGCAGCTGCTTTGCCTCACTTCTATAGATTCTGTGTCCATTTCCTGAGTAAATACAGACGTCCCCCTCCCCATCTCTTTTGACTCAATACGTAGATTAAGGATCTTCCAGAGGACCCATTTTCTACCTTGCTATCGTTTTGTTCTTAACATATCTGTAAAATCCCTTAGGATTCTCCTTCACCTTGTCTGTTAGGGCATCCTCATGCCTTCTTTTTACCCTCCTGATTTATTTCTTAAGGATAGGGTGGTAAAGAAAGCTTTTGGTATGCTGACCTTTATAAATCCGAGCATTGAGTATAGAAGTTGGGATGTAATGTTAAAATTGTACAAGGCATTGGTGAGGCCGAATTTGAAGTATTGTGTACAGTTCTGGTCACCGAATGATAGGAAAGATGTCAACAAAATAGAGAGAGTACAGAGGAGATTTACTAGAATGTTACCTGGGTTTCAGCACCTAAGTTACAGGGAAAGATTGAACAAGTTAGGTCTTTATTCTTTGGAGCGTAGAAGGTTGAGGGGGGACTTGACAGAGGTATTTAAAATTATGAGGGGGATGGAGTTGACGTGGATAGGCTTTTTTTCCATTGAGAGTAGGGGAGATTCAAACACGAGGAAATGAGTTGAGACTTAGGGGCAAACGTTTAAAGGTATCATGAGGGGGAATTTCTTTACTCAGAGAGTGGTAGCTGCGTGGAACGAGCTTCCAGTAGAAGTGGTAGAGGCAGGTTCGGTATTGTCATTTTAAGCAAAATTGGACAGGTATATGGACAGGAAGGGAATGGAGGGTTATGGGCTGAGTGCGGGTCGGTGGGACTAGTTGAGAGTAAGCGTTCGGCACGGACTAGAAGGGCCGAGATGGCCTGTTTCCGTGCTGTAATTGTTATATGGTTATATTAAAGTTGAAAATGCAGTTAGACGACAATCTGATAAGGATAAATGGAGTCTATCACTGGTAGTCCAAAAATTGCCGGAATAGGATGAGGTTGTAAACACGCAGAACTACTGAGATCATATCAACGGCATCTTTCCCAGTGGCAGGGCGGTAGAAACCGAGCACGATACTCCCAAGTACCTTGTACGACTGCGACGTGACCTCCCGACCCCTGACTGGTGAAGGCTAGCGTGCCTCACCCTCACCTCCTTCACGTCCCGCTCTGTTCTTGGGGGTTGGGTGGTCAGCAGTGAGGGAAAGGGAGGGGAGGGGGCGTTGGACAGGCAGAGAGTGAGGGGAGGGAAAGGAGGGCGGAGGAGTTGGAGGGGAAGTGGTGGTCGGACAGGGAGATAGAGGGGAGGGGCAGTGGGGTGTGGACAGGGAGAGGAGGTGGAGGGGTAGGAAGGGTGGGGTGGTGGAAGGGAGGTGGAGTGGAGGAGGTGTAGGGGAGAATTCGACTAAAATGTAATTAAGAAGTGAATCGTTCTGAGTCGACGTGCCAGCGTCCTGCACTGGGTTTCACCTCCGCCGCCCCCGTGTAACACCCGGGAGCCGTTGTGCAGGATTCCCTGAAGATTAATTTCCAGATCGAGTCTGTTGTGATGAAGGCGAATGCGATCCCAGCATTCATTTCAAGAAGACAAGAATGGAAAAGGAAGGATGTAAAGTGGAGGCTTTTAAAGCATTTGGCGAGGCCTCACTTGGAGGATTGTGAGTTGTTTCTGGCCCCTTACCTTAGAAGGGATGTGCTGAAAGTAGAGAGGGGTCAAAGGATTTTCACGAAGATCATCCCAGGATTGTATGACTTGCCGTATAAAGAGCGTCCGATAACTGTCACGGCGTCTGTAATCGCTAGAATTCAGAAGAATTACGGGCGACCTCATTGAAACCCATCGAATGGTGAAACGCCCAGACCGAGTGGATGTGGAGAGGATGTCTCCTGTGATGGGAGAGTCTAAGATCAGGGGACACAGACTCAAAACAGACTTTAGAACGGAGGTGAGGAGGAAGGCCGTTTTCTTTTTAAACCAGAGAGTGGGAAGTCCGGAATATTTTGCCACAGGCAGCTCTGGGGGGTGCGGGGGGCAAGCCTTCAGGCGTATTTAAGTCAGAGATTCTTGATTGGTCAGAACATGAAGGGATACGGAGAGAAGGCAGGAGATCGGGGCTGAGAGGAAAATTGGATCGGCCACGATGAAACGGCGTAGAAGTCTAGATGGGCCAAATGGCCTAATTCTGCTCCTATATCTTCTGATTTTTTTTTTGGTCTAATCCCAACAGATCTTTTTTTTTAAGATAAGGTTCCTAAAACTGCTCACAATATTCCAAGTGCAGCCTGACCAGTGTGTTGCAAAACCTCAGCATGACATCCCTGTTTTTGTCTTCTCTTCCTCGCTGACTGAATGCTAACGTTGCGTTTACCTCTCTTACTACCGCCTCAACCTGCAAATTAATCTTTAGGGAATCCGGCACAAGGACTCCCAGGACCCCTCGCAGCTCCGTATCTTTGTGAGAATCCCCTCCCCACTGTAATCAGTCTTCCCATTTCTCCCATCATGCACTTCCCGACATTGTATTACATCTACCAGCCCCCCCCCACCCCCCGTTGCCCTTGTCTGTCCAAGTCCTCCTCTATCCTCTCTGTCCTCAGCACTCCCTGCCCCTCCACCCCATCTTCCCGTCATCCGCAAGCATAGCCGCAAGGCCATCAATAGTTCCATCCAATCTAGTGACGTGCAAGGTGAAGAGAAACGCTCCCAACACGGCCAGTCAACGGCAGCCAACCGGAAAATGCCTCTTTTACTCCCACTCTTTGCCTCCTGCCTGCCCGTCAATCTTCTATCTGTGCTAGCGCCTTTCCTGTAATCCCGTTGCTCTTCCCCTCGTCAGCTGCTGGTTGAACCGAACCTCTCCTCTGTCCACCCAAGGCATCTCTCAGACTAGACATGGGTGCAACGTTCATTTCTGGTTGGAGTGCAACTGATGATGTTTTTTTTCTTCTTCGCTTTACAGCAAATGCGAGCTTTTGGCTGCGGGTGCTTCTCAAGGGAATACCCGGGGGCAACAGGTTTCTCAAGGTCGGGATTCTCCTTCAGCTGCTCCTCTGCCTGATCCCGGTGGCCCTGTGGAGCAGAGAGAGGAGCCGCGGGAGCTTCCGGCCCCGCTGCTCCTCGCGGCTGAACGGCACCTCCTTCCTGACGCGGCCCGCCGGCCGCTGCGACGACAGCGCCCCCTTCCTGGTCCTCCTGGTGCCCAGCTCCCCGGATGAGTTCGAGGCTCGCTCGGCCATCCGCCAGACCTGGGGGAGCGAGCGGCGGTTGGGCGGGGCAAGGGCAGTCACCTATTTCCTGTTGGGACACGGGAGGGATCGGCAGGACTCGATCCGACGGGAGGCCGCACAGCACCGGGACATCATCCAGGGTGATTTCTACGACACGTACTACAACCTGACCCTCAAGGTGCTGCTGGGCTTGGAGTGGATCTGCTGTTACTGTCGCTCCCCCTCCTTCGTGATGAAGACGGACACCGACACGTTCGTCAACACCGACTACCTGCTGGAGCTCCTGTCCCACGCCCCCCGCAGCAACCTCCTCACCGGGCGCATTTATAAAGGCGCCAAGCCATACCGCGGGACAAAGAACCGGTGGTACATCAGCAAGGAGGAATACCCTGGGAAAACGTACCCACTTTACTGTGCCGGAAGCGGCTACGTCCTGTCCACTGACTTGGCTTGCCGGGTGTGGAATATCTCCGGGACGGCGCCCCTGTTCAGACTGGAGGACGTGTACGTGGGGATGCGCGTCGCGGAGCTGAAGGTGGAGCCGGCGCCCATCCACACCAAGCGCGTCTTCTCCAACAACAGGGAGCCGTTCTCCATCTGCTCCTACCGGCGGCTCGTCACCTCGCACCACGTCAGAAACTTCGAGAAGCTGCTCTACTGGAAATCGCTGCAGGACTCGGTCGGAGAGCGATGCCCCGGAGACCCCTGACGGAAGCTGGCATACCGACAGTGGCATGCAAAAGTCCGGGTACCCCGATCGAAACTTCTGTTACTGTGAACAGTTAAGTGAGTAGAAGATGAACTGATCTCCAAAAGTCATTAAGTTAAAGATGAAACATTATTTTCTACATTGTAAGCAAGATCAGTGTATTATTTTTGTTTTGTACAATTTTTGAGTGGAAAAAAGGGAAAGGAGCACCATGCAAAAGTTTGGGCACCCCAAGAGACTTGAGCTCTCAGTTAATTTTTACCAAGGTCTCAGACATTAATTAGCTTGTTAGGGCTATGGCTTGTTCAGTGTCATCATTAGGAAAGGCCAGGTGATGCAAATTTCAAAGCTTTATAAATACCCGGACTCCTCAAACTATGTCCCAACAATCAGCAGCCATGGGCTCCTCTAAGCAGCTGGCTAGCACTTTGAAAACTAAAATAAATGATGCCCACAAAGCAGGAGAAGGCTACAAAAAGATAGCAAAGCGTTTTCGGGTAGCCGTTTCCTCAGTTCGTCAGGTAATTAAGTAATGGCAATTCACAGGAACGGTGGAGGTCAAGTTGAGCTCCGGAAGACCAAGAAAACTTTCTGAGAGAACTGTTCGCAAGATTTCTAGAGAGGCAAATCAAAACCCCCGTTTGAAAAATCTGAAGATGAAAAGCGGATGGTTTCTACAACAGGATAATGATCCTAAACACACCTCAAAATCCACAATGGTCTACCTCAAGAGGCTCAGGCTGAAGGATTTGCCATGGCCCTCACAGTCCCCCGACCTAAACATCATCGAAAGTCTGTGGATAGACCTCAAAAGAGCAGTGAGTGCAAAACGGCCCAAGAATCTCACAGAACTAGAAGCCTTTTGCAAGGAAAAATGGGCAACAATCCCCCAAACGAGAATTGAAGGACTCTTAGCTGGCTAGAGAAAGCGTTTACAAGCTGTGATACTTGCCAAAGGGGGTGTTACTAAGTATTGACCTTACAGGGTGCCCAAACTTTTGCTTCGGTCCCCTTTCCTTTCTTGTCATTTTGAAACTGTAAAAGATGGAAATTTTTTAAAAAAGTAATCTTGCCTGAAATATTGAAGAAATGCGTCATCTTTAACTTTTTACCCTTTGGAAATCAGTTCATCTTTTACTCGCTTTGCTATTCACAGCAAACACAAATCTTGACCGGGGGGGCCCAAACTTTTGCATGCCACTATGTATCTTGATAACATTTTGTTCCATTCATTGAATTGATTTTGGTTAATCTCTATTGGTAGGGTCTGAAAGAGATATAATGGTCTGCCCAGACCTTTGCGTGCCATTGTATCGTGCCCCAACCACGAGAGCGAGAGAACGAGAGCGAGCGAGAGAGAGAGCGGGATAAGGGATGTCACTGAATATTTTGACGAGGTTCATAAGCATGAATCCAGGAATGAAGGGGTTTAATAAAGGAGGAGACTCTGACAGCTTCGGGCCTGAACACACTGGAATTTAGAAGAATGCAGAAGGATCTCATTGAAACCTGCCGAATGTTGAATGTATAGTGTGGATGTGGAGAGGATGTTTCCTGTGGCGGGAATATCCAGAACTGGAGGGCACAGCCTCAAAACTGAGGGGCGACCTTTTTTGGACAGAGGTCAGGATTTTTAAATTTTTTTTGCCAGAGCTTAGGAGGAATTTCTTTCGCCAGAGAGTAGTGAAGCTGTGGGATGCTCTGCCGCAGATTGCGGTGGAGACCAAGCCCGAAGGGATACTTAAGGGGGTAGTCGATCATTTCTTGATCGGTCAGGGCATCAAATGACATGGCGAGAAGCAAGGTGTACGGGGTTGATTGGGATCCGGGATTGCGTCATGATGGAATGGCGGAGCGGATTCGATGGGCTGAATGGCCTAATACGGCTCCTGGGTCTTATAGACGGAGGCAGACAGAGACAGAGACGGAGACGGAGACAAACAGACACAGAGAGAGCGAGCGAGAGAGAGAGAGAGAGGGAGGGAGAGAGATTGATTGGGGTGGAGCCCATGTCACTGAGGATATTGAAAACGGAGTTTGAACATTTTGTTTCTGATTAGTCAGGGATCTGATGTTATGGAGTGAAAGCAGGACAATGGGGTTGAGAGGGATAATAAATCAGCCGTGATGGAATGGTGGACAATTCCAGATGGCCCGAATGTCCCAATTTTGTTCCTGTGTCTTATGCTCTTATGGCTATACCTAAGATGGGGAGGGGAGCGAGAAGAGCACAGAGGGGCGGGGGAAATAATTGTCTTACTGATGTTCGGAATGGCAAACGGAATTTGGGAGGCGAGAAATTCGGGGAAGGCGTTCTAGAAGTAAGCCTGGCAATTATAGACCTGTCAGTTTGACATCAGTGGTGGGTAAATTAATGGAAAGTATTCTTAGAAATAGTATTTATAATTATCTGGATAGACAGGATCTGATTAGGAGTAGCCAGCATGGATTTGTGCGTGGAAGGTCATGTTTGACAAACCTTATTGAATTTTATTTGAAGTAGTTACGAGGAATGTTGACGAGGGTAAGGCAGTGGATGTAGTCTATATGGACTTCAGCAAGGCCTTTGACAAAGTTCCACATGGAAGGTTAGTTAAGAAGGTTCAGTCGTTAGGTATTAATGCTGGAGTAATAAAATGGATTCAACAGTGGCTAGATGGGAGATGCCAGAGAGTAGTGGTGGATAATTGTTTATCGGGATGGAGGCCGGTGACTAGCGGGGTGCCTCAGGGATCTGTTTTGGGCCCAATGTTGTTTGTAATATACATAAATGATCTGGATGATGGGGTGGTAAATTGGATTAGTAAGTATGCTGATGATACTAAGGTAGGAGGTGTTGTGGATAATGAGGTGGGTTTTCAAAGCTTGCAGGGAGATTTATGCCGGTTAGAAGAATGGGCTGAACGTTGGCAGATGGAGTTTAATGCTGAGAAGTGTGAGGTTCTACATTTTGGCAGGAATAATCCAAATAGAACATACAGGGTAAATGGTAGGGCATTGAGGAATGCAGTGGAACAGAGAGATCTAGGAATAACAGTGCATAGTTCCCTGAAGGTGGAGTCTCATGTAGATAGGGTGGTGAAGAAGGCTTTTGGAACGCTGGCCTTTATAAATCAGAGCATTGAGTACAGAAGTTGGGATGTAATGTTAAAATTGTACAAGGCATTGGTAAGGCCAAATTTGGAATATTGTGTACAGTTCTGGTCACCGAATTATAGGAAAGATATCAATAAATTAGAGAGAGTGCAGAGACGATTTACTAGGATGTTACCTGGGTTTCAGCACTTAAGTTACAGAGAAAGGTTGAACAAGTTAGGTCTCTATTCATTGGAGCGTAGAAGGTTGAGGGGGGATTTGATCGAGGTATTTAAAATGTTGAGAGGGATAGATAGAGTTGACGTGAATAGGCTGTTGCCATTGAGAGTAGGGGAGATTCAAACGAGAGGACATGATTTGAGAGTTAGGGGGCAAAAGTTTAAGGGAAACACGAGGGGGTATTTCTTTACTCAGAGAGTGATAGCTGTGTGGAATGAGCTTCCTGTAGAAGTAGTAGAGGCCAGTTCAGTTGTGTCATTTAAGGTAAAATTGGATAGGTATATGGACAGGAAAGGAGTGGAGGGTTATGGGCTGAGTGCGGGTAGGTGGGACTAGGTGAGATTAAGAGTTCGGCACGGACTAGGAGGGCCGGAATGGCCTGTTTCCGTGCTGTGATTGTTATATGTTTATATGGTTATTAGTCAGGGATCTGATGTTATGGAGTGAAAGCAGGACAATGGGGTTGAGTCTTATGATCTTATGATTACCTTAGATGGGGAGGGGAGCGAGAAGGGCACAGAGGGGCGGGGGAAATAATGGACAAGAGACGTCCCGGTGTTGGAAATGGCAAACGGAAGTTGGGAGGAGAGAAATTCGGGTGAAGTGCCGCGGAGACGAGGGGCGAGGAGCGAGGAGCGGGGCTGGTGGCGGAGACGGGCAGCGGGGGCGGAGTGAATTAAAGAGGCGCGCGAGGGGCGAGGTCTGGGAGGCGGGGCGGTGGGGGGTGGGGGTGGCGTCCGGCGGAAAGAAAGGGTGTCGGCTCGGGTGACAGAATAGCGGCAAGAAAGCCAGTGAGAGATGGCGTGCAGAAGGGAAGGCGGATTGGAGAGAGGGAGGGGAGAGAGAGGGAGGCGGAGGGGGCTAGAGAGAAAGTGACAGTGTGAGAGAATTGATCGGGGAGAAGAAAGTGATCGGTGGGATTTTATTGTGAGGAAAACTGTAAGGGGAAGGAGGTAGACAGTATAGTCGAGGAGGGAGGCAGTTCCTGGAAGCTGGAAGTGTGTTTGTGATAGAGAGGAAGGGTCAGTTAAGGTTTTGCCAGGTCGGTCTCGTCAAGTTAGGGGCAACGGTAGGGGTTTCATAAGGGATGTTTATTACTCCCAAGCCTTTTCAATGATAGTTATTTAAAAATAAATAATTGTAATACATATATTCTAGGATTAGGGTCGGGAGATTGCTGAAAGTGAAATTGGAAACAAATGACATTACTGATCGTTCGAAGATATAATGATTTCAATAAACTTTTGGACGGGAAGTCTTTATTGGTTATTTTTTGGAGATGCAGCGCGGTAATCGGCCACACAAACAAAGAAAAAAAAATCTGCCGTTGCCGGAAATACGAGCATCTCACACAGAATGCCGGAGGAACACCGCAGGCCAGGCAGCGTCTACAGAAAAGAGCAGACTGTCGACGAGTCGGTCCGAAACCCTTCGGCTGCACTCTTTACCTAGGTGCTGCCTGGCCCGCTGAGTTCCTCCAGCATTGTGTGTGTGTGTGTGTGTGTGTGTGTGTGTGTGTGTGTGTGTGTGTGTGTGTGTGTGTGTGTGTGTGTGTGTGTGTGTGTGTGTGTGTGTGCGTGCGTGCGTGCGTGTGTGTGTGTGTGTGTGTGTGTGTGTGTGTGTGTGTGTGTGTGTGTGTGTGCGCGCGCGCGCGCGCGCGCGTGTTGCACGGTTCCAGGCCTTTCCGGCCTAATTACACCCATCAGCCTCCAGCCTGAAGGCATGAACATTGATCACTGGAACTTCCG
Source organism: Hemitrygon akajei (assembly GCF_048418815.1). NCBI lineage: Eukaryota > Metazoa > Chordata > Chondrichthyes > Myliobatiformes > Dasyatidae > Hemitrygon > Hemitrygon akajei. The sequence continues at coordinate 623,672 of NW_027332063.1, forward strand.
GTAATACCTCCCTCATTCACCCTTCCCCATCCCCTTTTCTTCTCTCACCTTATCTCCTTGCCAACCCAATGCCTCCCGCTGGTGCTCCTCCCCCCCCCCCACCACTTTTCGTACTGCCATGGCCTTCTGTCCTCTCCTCTCAAACTCCCCCTTCTCCAGCACTGTATCTCGTTCACCAACCAACTTCCCAGCTCTCCTATCAGACTTCTATCCTCTCCTATCAGACTCCCCCTTCTCCAGCCCTGTATCTCGTTCACCAATCACTTCCCAGCTCTCCTATCAGACTCCCCCTTCTCCAGCCCTGTATCTCGTTCACCAACCAACTTCCCAGCTCTCCTATCAGACTTCTATCCTCTCCTATCAGACTCCCCCTTCTCCAGCCCTGTATCTCGTTCACCAATCACTTCCCAGCTCTCCTATCAGACTTCTATCCTCTCCTATCAGACTCCCCATTCTCCAGCCCTGTATCTCGTTCACCAATCACTTCCCAGCTCTCCTATCAGACGTCTATCCTCCCCCATCAGACTCCCACTTCTCCAGCCCTGTATCTCGTTCACCAACCAACTTCCCAGCTCTCCTATCAGACTTCGATCCTCTCCTATCAGACTCCCCCTTCTCCAGCCCTGTATCTCGTTCACCAATCACTTCCCAGCTCTCCTATCAGACTTCTATCCTCTCCTATCAGACTCCCCCTTATCCAGCCCTGTATCTCGTTCACCAATCACTTCCCAGCTCTCCTATCAGACTTCTGTCCTCCAACATCAGACTCCCCCTTCTCCAGCCCTGTATCTCATTCACCAATCAACATCCCAGCTCTCCTCTCAGACTCCCCGTTCTCCAGCCCTGTATCTCGTTCACCAATCACTTCCCAGCTCTCCTATCAGACTTCTATCCTCTCCTATCAGACTCCCACTTCTCCAGCCCTGTATCTCGTTCACCAACCAATTTCCCAGATCTCCTATCAGACTTCTATCCTCTCCTATCAGACTCCCCCTTCTCCAGCCCTGTATCTCGTTCACCAATCACTTCCCAGCTCTCCTATCAGACTTCTATCCTCCCCCATCAGACTCCCCCTTCTCCAGCCCAGTATCTCGTTCACCAACCAACTTCCCAGCTCTCCTATCAGACTTCTATCCTCTCCTATCAGACTCCCCCTTCTCCAGCCCTGTATCTCGTTCACCAATCACTTCCCAGCTCTCATATCAGACTTCTATCCTCTCCTATCAGTCTCACCCTTCTCCAGCCCTGTATCTCGTTCACCAATCACTTCCCAGCTCTCCTATCAGACTTCTATCCTCTCCTATCAGACTCCCCCTTCTCCAGCCCTGTATCTCGTTCACCAATCACTTCCCAGCTCTCCTATCAGACTTCTATCCTCCCCCATCAGACTCCCCCTTCTCCAGCCCTGTATCTCGTTCACCAACCAACTTCCCAGCTCTCCTATCAGACTTCTATCCTCTCCTATCAGACTCCCCCTTCTCCAGCCCTGTATCTCGTTCACCAATCACTTCCCAGCTCTCCTATCCGACTTCTATCCTCTCCTATCAGACTCCCCCTTCTCCAGCCCTGTATCTCGTTCACCAATCACTTCCCAACTCTCCTATCAGACTTCTGCCCTCCCCCATCAGACTCCCCCTTCTCCAGCCCTGTATCTCATTCACCAATCAACTTCCCAGCTCTCCTCTCAGACTCCCCGTTCTCCAGCCCTGTATCTCGTTCACCAATCACTTCCCAGCTCTCATATCAGACTTCTATCCTCTCCTATCAGACTCACCCTTCTCCAGCCCTGTATCTCGTTCACCAATCACATCCCAGCTCTCCTATCAGACTTCTATCCTCTCCTATCAGACTCCCCCTTCTCCAGCCCTGTATCTCGTTCACCAATCACTTCCCAGCTCTCCTATCAGACTTCTATCCTCCCCCATCAGACTCCCCCTTCTCCAGCCCTGTATCTCGTTCACCAACCAACTTCCCAGCTCTCCTATCAGACTTCTATCCTCTCCTATCAGACTCCCCCTTCTCCAGCCCTGTATCTCGTTCACCAATCACTTCCCAGCTCTCCTATCAGACTTCTATCCTGTCCTATCAGACTCCCCCTTCTCCAGCCCTGGATCTCGTTCACCAATCACTTCCCAGCTCTCCTATCAGACTTCTGTCCTCCCCCATCAGACTCCCCCTTCTCCAGCCCTGTATCTCATTCACCAATCAACATCCCAGCTCTCCTCTCAGACTCCCCGTTCTCCAGCCCTGTATCTCGTTCACCAATCACGTCCCAGCTCTCATATCAGACTTCTATCCTCTCCTATCAAACTCACCCTTCTCCAGCCCTGTACCTCGTTCACCAATCACATCCCAGCTCTCCTATCAGACTTCTATCCTCTCCTATCAGACTCGCCCTTCTCCAGCCCTGTACCTCGTTCACCAATCAACATCCCAGCTCTCCTCTCAGACTCCCCGTTCTCCAGCCCTGTATCTCGTACACCAACCTCTTCCCAGCTCTCCTATCAGACTTCTATCCTCCCCCATCAGACTCCCCCTTCTCCAGCCCTGTATCTCGTTCACCAATCAACTTCCCAGCTCTCGTATCAGACTTCTGTCCTCTCCTATCAGACTCCCCCTTCTCCAGCCCTGTATCTCGTTCACCAATCACTTCCCAGCTCTCCTATCAGACTTCTATCCTCTCCTATCAGACTCCCCCTTCTCCAGCCCTGTATCTCGCTCACCAATCACTTCCCAGCTCTCCTATCAGACTTCTATCCTCTCCTATCAGACTACCCCTTCTCCAGCCCTGTATCTCGTTCACCAATCACTTCCCAGCTCTCCTATCAGACTTCTATCCTCTCCTATCAGACTCCCACTTCTCCAGCCCTGTATCTCGTTCACCAACCAATTTCCCAGATCTCCTATCAGACTTCTATCCTCTCCTATCAGACTCCCCCTTCTCCAGCCCTGTATCTCGTTCACCAATCACTTCCCAGCTCTCCTATCAGACTTCTATCCTCCCCCATCAGACTCCCCCTTCTCCAGCCCAGTATCTCGTTCACCAACCAACTTCCCAGCTCTCCTATCAGACTTCTATCCTCTCCTATCAGACTCCCCCTTCTCCAGCCCTGTATCTCGTTCACCAATCACTTCCCAGCTCTCATATCAGACTTCTATCCTCTCCTATCAGTCTCACCCTTCTCCAGCCCTGTATCTCGTTCACCAATCACTTCCCAGCTCTCCTATCAGACTTCTATCCTCTCCTATCAGACTCCCCCTTCTCCAGCCCTGTATCTCGTTCACCAATCACTTCCCAGCTCTCCTATCAGACTTCTATCCTCCCCCATCAGACTCCCCCTTCTCCAGCCCTGTATCTCGTTCACCAACCAACTTCCCAGCTCTCCTATCAGACTTCTATCCTCTCCTATCAGACTCCCCCTTCTCCAGCCCTGTATCTCGTTCACCAATCACTTCCCAGCTCTCCTATCCGACTTCTATCCTCTCCTATCAGACTCCCCCTTCTCCAGCCCTGTATCTCGTTCACCAATCACTTCCCAACTCTCCTATCAGACTTCTGCCCTCCCCCATCAGACTCCCCCTTCTCCAGCCCTGTATCTCATTCACCAATCAACTTCCCAGCTCTCCTCTCAGACTCCCCGTTCTCCAGCCCTGTATCTCGTTCACCAATCACTTCCCAGCTCTCATATCAGACTTCTATCCTCTCCTATCAGACTCACCCTTCTCCAGCCCTGTATCTCGTTCACCAATCACATCCCAGCTCTCCTATCAGACTTCTATCCTCTCCTATCAGACTCCCCCTTCTCCAGCCCTGTATCTCGTTCACCAATCACTTCCCAGCTCTCCTATCAGACTTCTATCCTCCCCCATCAGACTCCCCCTTCTCCAGCCCTGTATCTCGTTCACCAACCAACTTCCCAGCTCTCCTATCAGACTTCTATCCTCTCCTATCAGACTCCCCCTTCTCCAGCCCTGTATCTCGTTCACCAATCACTTCCCAGCTCTCCTATCAGACTTCTATCCTGTCCTATCAGACTCCCCCTTCTCCAGCCCTGGATCTCGTTCACCAATCACTTCCCAGCTCTCCTATCAGACTTCTGTCCTCCCCCATCAGACTCCCCCTTCTCCAGCCCTGTATCTCATTCACCAATCAACATCCCAGCTCTCCTCTCAGACTCCCCGTTCTCCAGCCCTGTATCTCGTTCACCAATCACGTCCCAGCTCTCATATCAGACTTCTATCCTCTCCTATCAAACTCACCCTTCTCCAGCCCTGTACCTCGTTCACCAATCACATCCCAGCTCTCCTATCAGACTTCTATCCTCTCCTATCAGACTCGCCCTTCTCCAGCCCTGTACCTCGTTCACCAATCAACATCCCAGCTCTCCTCTCAGACTCCCCGTTCTCCAGCCCTGTATCTCGTACACCAACCTCTTCCCAGCTCTCCTATCAGACTTCTATCCTCCCCCATCAGACTCCCCCTTCTCCAGCCCTGTATCTCGTTCACCAATCAACTTCCCAGCTCTCGTATCAGACTTCTGTCCTCTCCTATCAGACTCCCCCTTCTCCAGCCCTGTATCTCGTTCACCAATCACTTCCCAGCTCTCCTATCAGACTTCTATCCTCTCCTATCAGACTCCCCCTTCTCCAGCCCTGTATCTCGCTCACCAATCACTTCCCAGCTCTCCTATCAGACTTCTATCCTCTCCTATCAGACTACCCCTTCTCCAGCCCTGTATCTCGTTCACCAATCACTTCCCAGCTCTCCTATCAGACTTCTATCCTCTCCTATCAGACTCCCCCTTCTCCAGCCCTGTATCTCGTTCACAAATCAACTTCCCAGCTCTCCTCTCAGACTCCCCGTTCTCCAGCCCTGTATCTCGTTCACCAATCACTTCCCAGCTCTCCTATCAGACTTCTATCTTCTCCTATCAGACTCCCCCTTCTGCAGCCCTGTATCTCGTTCACCAATCACGTCCCAGCTCTCCTATCAGACTTCTATCCTCTCCTATCAGACACCCCCTTCTCCAGCCCTGTATCTCGTTCACCAATCACTTCCCAGCTCTCCTATCAGACTTCTATCCTCTCCTATCAGACTCCCCCTTCTCCAGCCCTGTATCCCGTTCACCAATCACTTCCCAGCTCTCCTATCAGACTTCTATCCTCCCCCATCAGACTCCCACTTCTCCAGCCCAGTATCTCGTTCACCAACCAACTTCGCAGCTCTCCTATCAGACTTCTATCCTCTCCTATCAGACTCCCCCTTCTCTAGCCCTGTATCTCGTTCACCAATCACTTCCCAGCTCTCCTATCAGACTTCTATCCTCTCCTATCAGACTCCCCCTTCTCCAGCCCTGTATCGCATTCACCAATCAACTTCCCAGCTCTCCTCTCAGACTCCCCGTTCTCCAGCCCTGTATCTCGTTCACCAGCACTTCCCAGCTCTCCTATCAGACTTCTATCCTCTCCTATCAGACTCCCCCTTCTCCAGCCCTGTATCTCGTTCACCAACCAACTTCCCTGCTCTCCTATCAGAGTTCTGGCCTCTCCTATCAGACTCCCCCTTCTCCAGCCCTATATCCCATTCAGAACCAACTTCCCAGCTCTCCTATCAGACTTCTATCCTCTCCTATCAGACTCCCCCTTCTCCAGCACTGTATCTCGTTCACCAACCAACATCCCAGCTCTCCTCTCAGACTCCCCCTTCTCCAGCCCTGTATCTCGTTCACCAATCACTTCCCAGCTCTCATATCAGACTTCTATCCTCTCCTATCAGACTCACCCTTCTCCAGCCCTGTATCGCGTTCACCAATCACTTCCCAGCTCTCCTATCAGACTTCTATCCTCTCCTTTCAGACTCCCCCTTCTCCAGCCCTGTATCTCGTTCACCAATCACTTCCCAGCTCTCCTATCAGACTTCTATCCTCCCCCATCAGACTCCCCCTTCTCCAGCCCTGTATTTCGTTCACCAACCAACTTCCCAGCTCTCCTATCAGACTTCTATCCTCTCCTATCAGACTCCCCCTTCTCCAGCCCTGTATCTCGTTCACCAATCACTTCCCAGCTCTCCTATCAGACTTCTATCCTCTCCTATCAGACTCCCCCTTCTCCAGCCCTGTATCTCGTTCACCAATCACTTCCCAGCTCTCCTATCAGACTTCTATCCTCTCCTATCAGTCTCCCCCTTCTCCAGCCCTGTATCTCGTTCACCAATAACTTCCCAGCTCTCCTATCAGACTTCAATCCTCTCCTATCAGACTCCTCCTTCTCCAGCCCTGTATCTCGTTCACCAATCACTTCCCAGCTCTCCTATCAGACTTCTATCCTCTCCTATCAGACTCCCCCTTCTCCAGCCCTGTATCTCGTTCACCAATCACTTCCCAACTCTCCTATCAGACTTCTGCCCTCCCCCATCAGACTCCCCCTTCTCCAGGCCTGTATCTCATTCACCAATCAACTTCCCAGCTCTCCTCTCAGACTCCCCGTTCTCCAGCCCTGTATCTCGTTCACCAATCACTTCCCAGCTCTCATATCAGACTTCTATCCTCTCCTATCAGACTCACCCTTCTCCAGCCCTGTATCTCGTTCACCAATCACATCCCAGCTCTCCTATCAGACTGCTATCCTCTCCTATCAGACTCCCCCTTCTCCAGCCCTGTATCTCGTTCACCAATCACTTCCCAGCTCTCCTATCAGACTTCTATCCTCCCCCATCAGACTCCCCCTTCTCCAGCCCTGTATCTCGTTCACCAACCAACTTCCCAGCTCTCCTATCAGACTTCTATCCTCTCCTATCAGACTCCCCCTTCTCCAGCCCTGTATCTCGTTCACCAATCACTTCCCAGCTCTCCTATCAGACTTCTATCCTGTCCTATCAGACTCCCCCTTCTCCAGCCCTGGATCTCGTTCACCAATCACTTCCCAGCTCTCCTATCAGACTTCTGTCCTCCCCCATCAGACTCCCCCTTCTCCAGCCCTGTATCCCATTCACCAATCAACATCCCAGCTCTCCTCTCAGACTCCCCGTTCTCCAGCCCTGTATCTCGTTCACCAATCACGTCCCAGCTCTCATATCAGACTTCTATCCTCTCCTATCAAACTCTCCCTTCTCCAGCCCTGTACCTCGTTCACCAATCACATCCCAGCTCTCCTATCAGACTTCTATCCTCTCCTATCAGACTCCCCCTTCTCCAGCCCTGTACCTCGTTCACCAATCAACATCCCAGCTCTCCTATCAGACTCCCCCTTCTCTAGCCCTGTGTCTCGTTCACCAATCACTTCCCAGCTCTCCTATCAGACTTCTATCCTCTCCTATCAGACTCCCCCTTCTCCAGCCCTGTATCGCATTCACCAATCAACTTCCCAGCTCTCCTCTCAGACTCCCCGTTCTCCAGCCCTGTATCTCGTTCACCAATCACTTCCCAGCTCTCCTATCAGATTTCTATCCTCTCCTATCAGACTCCCTCTTCTCCAGCCCTGTATCTCGTTCACCAACCAACTTCCCTGCTTTCCTATCAGACTTCTGGCCTCTCCTATCAGACTCCCCCTTCTCCAGCCCTATATCCCATTCAGAACCAACTTCCCAGCTCTCCTATCAGACTTCTGTCCTCTCCTATCAGACTCCCCCTTCTCCAGCACTGTATCTCGTTCACCAACCAACTTACCAGCTCTCCTATCAGTCTTCTATCCTCTCCTATCAGACTCCCACTTCTCCAGCCCTGTATCTCGTTCACCAACCAACTTCCCAGCTCTCCTATCAGACTTCTATCCTCTACTCTCAAACTCCCCCTTCTCCAGCCCTGTATCTCGTTCACCAATCACTTCCCAGCTTTCCTATCAGACTTCTGTCCTCTCCTATCAGACTCCCCCTTCTCCAGCACTGTATCTCGTTCACCAACCAACTTCCCAGCTCTCCTATCAGACTTCTATCCTCTCCTATCAGACTCCCGCTTCTCCAGCCCTGTATCTCGTTCACCAACCAACTTCCCAGCTCTCCTATCAGACTTCTACCCTCTCCTATCAGACTCCCCCTTCTCCAGCCCTGTATCTCGTTCACCAATCACTTCCCAGCTCTCCTATCAGACATCTATCCTCTCTTATCAGACTCCCCCTTCTCGAGCCCTGTATCTCGTTCACCAATCTCTTCCCGGCTCTCCTATCAGACTTCTATTCTCCCCCATCAGGCTCCCCCTTCTCCAGCCCTGTATCTCGTTCACCAACCAACTTCCCAGCTCTCCTATCAGACTTCTATCCTCTCCTATCAGACTCCCCCTTCTCCAGCCCTGTATCTCGATAACAATCACTTCCCAGCTCTCCTATCAGACTTCTATCCTCTCCTATCAGACTCCCCCTTCTCCAGCCCAGTATCTCGTTCACCAATCACTTCCCAGCTCTCCTATCAGACATCTATCCTCTCTTATCAGACTCCCCCTTCTCGAGCCCTGTATCTCGTTCACCAATCTCTTCCCGGCTCTCCTATCAGACTTCTATTCTCCCCCATCAGGCTCCCCCTTCTCCAGCCCTGTATCTCGTTCACCAACCAACTTCCCAGCTCTCCTATCAGACTTCTATCGTCTCCTATCAGACTCCCCCTTCTCCAGCCCTGTATCTCGATAACAATCACTTCCCAGCTCTCCTATCAGACTTCTATCCTCTCCTATCAGACTCCCCCTTCGCCAGCCCTGTATCCCGTTCACCAATCACTTCCCAGCTCTCGTATCAGACTTCTGTCCTCTCCTATCAGACTCCCCCTTCTCCAGCCCTGTATCTCGTTCACCAATCACTTCCCAGCTCTCCTATCAGACTTCTATCCTCTCCTATCAGACTCCCCCTTCTCCAGCCCTGTATCTCGCTCACCAATCACTTCCCAGCTCTCCTATCAGACTTCTATCCTCTCCTATCAGACTACCCCTTCTCCAGCCCTGTATCTCGTTCACCAATCACTTCCCAGCTCTCCTATCAGACTTCTATCCTCTCCTATCAGACTCCCCCTTCTCCAGCCCAGTATCTCGTTCACAAATCACTTCCCAACTCTCCTATCAGACTTCTGCCCTCCCCCATCAGACTCCCCCTTCTCCAGCCCTGTATCTCATTCACCAATCAACTTCCCAGCTCTCCTCTCAGACTCCCCGTTCTCCAGCCCTGTATCTCGTTCACCAATCACTTCCCAGCTCTCCTATCAGACTTCTATCCTCCCCCATCAGACTCCCACTTCTCCAGCCCAGTATCTCGTTCACCAACCAACTTCGCAGCTCTCCTATCAGACTTCTATCCTCTCCTATCAGACTCCCCCTTCTCTAGCCCTGTGTCTCGTTCACCAATCACTTCCCAGCTCTCCTATCAGACTTCTATCCTCTCCTATCAGACTCCCCCTTCTCCAGCCCTGTATCGCATTCACCAATCAACTTCCCAGCTCTCCTCTCAGACTCCCCGTTCTCCAGCCCTGTATCTCGTTCACCAATCACTTCCCAGCTCTCCTATCAGATTTCTATCCTCTCCTATCAGACTCCCCCTTCTCCAGCCCTGTATCTCGTTCACCAACCAACTTCCCTGCTCTCCTATCAGACTTCTGGCCTCTCCTATCAGACTCCCCCTTCTCCAGCCCTATATCCCATTCAGAACCAACTTCCCAGCTCTCCTATCAGACTTCTGTCCTCTCCTATCAGACTCCCCCTTCTCCAGCACTGTATCTCGTTCACCAACCAACTTACCAGCTCTCCTATCAGTCTTCTATCCTCTCCTATCAGACTCCCCCTTCTCCAGCCCTGTATCTCGTTCACCAACCAACTTCCCAGCTCTCCTATCAGACTTCTATCCTCTACTCTCAAACTCCCCCTTCTCCAGCCCTGTATCTCGTTCACCAATCACTTCCCAGCTTTCCTATCAGACTTCTGTCCTCTCCTATCAGACTCCCCCTTCTCCAGCACTGTATCTCGTTCACCAACCAACTTCCCAGCTCTCCTATCAGACTTCTATCCTCTCCTATCAGACTCCCGCTTCTCCAGCCCTGTATCTCGTTCACCAACCAACTTCCCAGCTCTCCTATCAGACTTCTACCCTCTCCTATCAGACTCCCCCTTCTCCAGCCCTGTATCTCGTTCACCAATCACTTCCCAGCTCTCCTATCAGACATCTATCCTCTCTTATCAGACTCCCCCTTCTCGAGCCCTGTATCTCGTTCACCAATCTCTTCCCGGCTCTCCTATCAGACTTCTATTCTCCCCCATCAGGCTCCCCCTTCTCCAGCCCTGTATCTCGTTCACCAACAAACTTCCCAGCTCTCCTATCAGACTTCTATCCTCTCCTATCAGACTCCCCCTTCTCCAGCCCTGTATCTCGTTCACCAATCACTTCCCAGCTCTCCTATCAGACTTCTGTCCTCTCCTATCAGACTCCCCCTTATCCAGCCCTGTATCTCGTTCACCAATTACTTCCCAGCTCTCCTATCAGACTTCTCTCCTCTCCTATCAGACTCCCCCTTCTCCAGCCCTGTATCTCGTTCACCAATCACTTCCCAGCTCTCCTATCAGACTTCTATCCTCCCCCATCAGACTCCCCCTTCTCCAGCCCTGTATCTCGTTCACCAACCAACTTCCCAGCTCTCCTATCAGACTTCTATCCTCCACCATCAGACTCCCCCTTCTCCAGCCCTGTATCTCGTTCACCAATCACTTCCCAGCTCTCCTATCAGACTCCCCCTTCTCCATCCCTGTATCTCGTTCAACAATCACTTCCCAGCTCTCCTATCAGACTCCCCCTTCGCCAGCCCTGTGTCTCGTTCACCAATCACTTCCCAGCTCTCCTATCAGACTTCTATCCTCCCCCATCAGACTCCCACTTCTCCAGCCCAGTATCTCGTTCACCAACCAACTTCCCAGTTCTCCCGTCAGACTTCTATCCTCTCCTATCAGACTCCCCCTTCTGCAGCCCTGTATCTCGTTCACCAATCACTTCCCAGCTCTCCTATCAGACTTCTATCCTCTCCTATCAGACTCCCCCTTCTCCAGCCCTGTATCGCATTCACCAATCAACGTCCCAGATCTCCTCTCAGACTCCCCCTTCTGCAGCCCTGTATCTCGTTCACCAATCACTTCCCAGTTCTCCTATCAGACTTCTATCCTCTCCTATCAGACTCCCCCTTCTCCAGCCCTGTATCTCGTTCACCAACCAACTTCCCTGCTCTCCTATCAGACTTCTGGCCTCTCCTATCAGACTCCCCCTTCTCCAGCACTGTATCTCGTTCACCAACCAACTTAACAGCCCTCCTATCAGACTTCTATCCTCTCCTATCAGACTCCCCCTTCTCCAGCCCTGTATCTCGTTCACCAACCAACTTCCCAGCTCTCCTATCAGACTTCTATCCTCTCCTCTCAAACTCCCCCATCTCCAGCCCTGTATCTCGTTCACCATTCACTTCCCAGATCTCCTATCAGACTTCTGTCCTCTCCTATCAGACTCTCCCTTCTCCAGCCCTGTATCTCGTTCACCAATCACTTCCCAGCTCTCCTATCAGACATCTATCCTCTCCTATCAGACTCCCCCTTCTCGAGCCCTGTATGTTGTTCACCAATCACTTCCCGGCTCTCCTATCAGACTTCTATCCACCCCCATCAGACTCCCCCTTCTCCAGCCATGTATCTCTTTCACCAACCAACTTCCCAGCTCTCCTATCAGACATCTATCCTCTCCTATCAGACTCCCCCTTCTCCAGCCCTGTATCTCGTTCACCAATCACTTCCCAGCTCTCCTATCAGACTTCTATCTTCTCCTTTCAGACTCCCCCTTCTGCAGCCTTGGATCTCGTTCACCAATCACTTCCCAGCTCTCCTATCAGACTTCTGTCCTCCCCCATCAGACTCCCCCTTCTCCAGCCCTGTATCTCATTCACCAATCAACATCCCAGCTCTCCTCTCAGACTCCCCGTTCTCCAGCCCTGTATCTCGTTCACCAATCACGTCCCAGCTCTCATATCAGACTTCTATCCTCTCCTATCAAACTCACCCTTCTCCAGCCCTGTATCTCGTTCACCAATCACATCCCAGCTCTCCTATCAGACTTCTATCCTCTCCTATCAGACTCCCCCTTCTCCAGCCCTGTATCTCGTTCACCAATCACTTCCCAGCTCTCCTATCAGACTTCCATCCTCCCCCATCAGACTCCCCCTTCTCCAGCCCTGTATCTCGTTCACCAACCAACTTCCCAGCTCTCGTATCAGACTTCTATCCTCTCCTATCAGACTCCCCCTTCTCCAGCCCTGTATCTCATTCACCAATCAACATCCCAGCTCTCCTCTCAGACTCCCCGTTCTCCAGCCCTGTATCTCGTACACCAATCACTTCCCAGCTCTCCTATCAGACTTCTATCCTCCCCCATCAGACTCCCCCTTCTCCAGCCCTGTATCTCGTTCACCAATCAACTTCCCAGCTCTCGTATCAGACTTCTGTCCTCTCCTATCAGACTCCCCCTTCTCCAGCCCTGTATCTCGTTCACCAATCACTTCCCAGCTCTCCTATCAGACTTCTATCCTCTCCTATCAGACTCCCGCTTCTCCAGCCCTATATCTCGCTCACCAATCACTTCCCAGCTCTCCTATCAGACTTCTATCCTCTCCTATCAGACTACCCCTTCTCCAGCCCTGTATCTCGTTCACCAATCACTTCCCAGCTCTCCTATCAGACTTCTATCCTCTCCTATCAGACTCCCCCTTCTCCAGCCCTGTATCTCGTTCACAAATCACTTCCCAACTCTCCTATCAGACTTCTATCCTCTCCTATCAGTCTCCCCCTTCTCCAGCCCTGTATCTCGTTCACCAATAACTTCCCAGCTCTCCTATCAGACTTCAATCCTCTCCTATCAGACTCCTCCTTCTCCAGCCCTGTATCTCGTTCACCAATCACTTCCCAGCTCTCCTATCAGACTTCTATCATCTCCTATCAGACTCCCCCTTCTCCAGCCCTGTATCTCGTTCACCAATCACTTCCCAACTCTCCTATCAGACTTCTGCCCTCCCCCATCAGACTCCCCCTTCTCCAGGCCTGTATCTCATTCACCAATCAACTTCCCAGCTCTCCTCTCAGACTCCCCGTTCTCCAGCCCTGTATCTCGTTCACCAATCACTTCCCAGCTCTCATATCAGACTTCTATCCTCTCCTATCAGACTCACCCTTCTCCAGCCCTGTATCTCGTTCACCAATCACATCCCAGCTCTCCTATCAGACTTCTATCCTCTCCTATCAGACTCCCCCTTCTCCAGCCCTGTATCTCGTTCACCAATCACTTCCCAGCTCTCCTATCAGACTTCTATCCTCCCCCATCAGACTCCCCCTTCTCCAGCCCTGTATCTCGTTCACCAACCAACTTCCCAGCTCTCCTATCAGACTTCTATCCTCTCCTATCAGACTCCCCCTTCTCCAGCCCTGTATCTCGTTCACCAATCACTTCCCAGCTCTCCTATCAGACTTCTATCCTGTCCTATCAGACTCCCCCTTCTCCAGCCCTGGATCTCGTTCACCAATCACTTCCCAGCTCTCCTATCAGACTTCTGTCCTCCCCCATCAGACTCCCCCTTCTCCAGCCCTGTATCTCATTCACCAATCAACATCCCAGCTCTCCTCTCAGACTCCCCGTTCTCCAGCCCTGTATCTCGTTCACCAATCACGTCCCAGCTCTCATATCAGACTTCTATCCTCTCCTATCAAACTCTCCCTTCTCCAGCCCTGTACCTCGTTCACCAATCACATCCCAGCTCTCCTATCAGACTTCTATCCTCTCCTATCAGACTCCCCCTTCTCCAGCCCTGTACCTCGTTCACCAATCAACATCCCAGCTCTCCTATCAGACTCCCCCTTCTCTAGCCCTGTGTCTCGTTCACCAATCACTTCCCAGCTCTCCTATCAGACTTCTATCCTCTCCTATCAGACTCCCCCTTCTCCAGCCCTGTATCGCATTCACCAATCAACTTCCCAGCTCTCCTCTCAGACTCCCCGTTCTCCAGCCCTGTATCTCGTTCACCAATCACTTCCCAGCTCTCCTATCAGATTTCTATCCTCTCCTATCAGACTCCCCCTTCTCCAGCCCTGTATCTCGTTCACCAACCAACTTCCCTGCTTTCCTATCAGACTTCTGGCCTCTCCTATCAGACTCCCCCTTCTCCAGCCCTATATCCCATTCAGAACCAACTTCCCAGCTCTCCTATCAGACTTCTGTCCTCTCCTATCAGACTCCCCCTTCTCCAGCACTGTATCTCGTTCACCAACCAACTTACCAGCTCTCCTATCAGTCTTCTATCCTCTCCTATCAGACTCCCACTTCTCCAGCCCTGTATCTCGTTCACCAACCAACTTCCCAGCTCTCCTATCAGACTTCTATCCTCTACTCTCAAACTCCCCCTTCTCCAGCCCTGTATCTCGTTCACCAATCACTTCCCAGCTTTCCTATCAGACTTCTGTCCTCTCCTATCAGACTCCCCCTTCTCCAGCACTGTATCTCGTTCACCAACCAACTTCCCAGCTCTCCTATCAGACTTCTATCCTCTCCTATCAGACTCCCGCTTCTCCAGCCCTGTATCTCGTTCACCAACCAACTTCCCAGCTCTCCTATCAGACTTCTACCCTCTCCTATCAGACTCCCCCTTCTCCAGCCCTGTATCTCGTTCACCAATCACTTCCCAGCTCTCCTATCAGACATCTATCCTCTCTTATCAGACTCCCCTTCTCGAGCCCTGTATCTCGTTCACCAATCTCTTCCCGGCTCTCCTATCAGACTTCTATTCTCCCCCATCAGGCTCCCCCTTCTCCAGCCCTGTATCTCGTTCACCAACCAACTTCCCAGCTCTCCTATCAGACTTCTATCCTCTCCTATCAGACTCCCCCTTCTCCAGCCCTGTATCTCGATAACAATCACTTCCCAGCTCTCCTATCAGACTTCTATCCTCTCCTATCAGACTCCCCCTTCTCCAGCCCAGTATCTCGTTCACCAATCACTTCCCAGCTCTCCTATCAGACATCTATCCTCTCTTATCAGACTCCCCCTTCTCGAGCCCTGTATCTCGTTCACCAATCTCTTCCCGGCTCTCCTATCAGACTTCTATTCTCCCCCATCAGGCTCCCCCTTCTCCAGCCCTGTATCTCGTTCACCAACCAACTTCCCAGCTCTCCTATCAGACTTCTATCGTCTCCTATCAGACTCCCCCTTCTCCAGCCCTGTATCTCGATAACAATCACTTCCCAGCTCTCCTATCAGACTTCTATCCTCTCCTATCAGACTCCCCCTTCGCCAGCCCTGTATCCCGTTCACCAATCACTTCCCAGCTCTCGTATCAGACTTCTGTCCTCTCCTATCAGACTCCCCCTTCTCCAGCCCTGTATCTCGTTCACCAATCACTTCCCAGCTCTCCTATCAGACTTCTATCCTCTCCTATCAGACTCCCCCTTCTCCAGCCCTGTATCTCGCTCACCAATCACTTCCCAGCTCTCCTATCAGACTTCTATCCTCTCCTATCAGACTACCCCTTCTCCAGCCCTGTATCTCGTTCACCAATCACTTCCCAGCTCTCCTATCAGACTTCTATCCTCTCCTATCAGACTCCCCCTTCTCCAGCCCAGTATCTCGTTCACAAATCACTTCCCAACTCTCCTATCAGACTTCTGCCCTCCCCCATCAGACTCCCCCTTCTCCAGCCCTGTATCTCATTCACCAATCAACTTCCCAGCTCTCCTCTCAGACTCCCCGTTCTCCAGCCCTGTATCTCGTTCACCAATCACTTCCCAGCTCTCCTATCAGACTTCTATCCTCCCCCATCAGACTCCCACTTCTCCAGCCCAGTATCTCGTTCACCAACCAACTTCGCAGCTCTCCTATCAGACTTCTATCCTCTCCTATCAGACTCCCCCTTCTCTAGCCCTGTGTCTCGTTCACCAATCACTTCCCAGCTCTCCTATCAGACTTCTATCCTCTCCTATCAGACTCCCCCTTCTCCAGCCCTGTATCGCATTCACCAATCAACTTCCCAGCTCTCCTCTCAGACTCCCCGTTCTCCAGCCCTGTATCTCGTTCACCAATCACTTCCCAGCTCTCCTATCAGATTTCTATCCTCTCCTATCAGACTCCCCCTTCTCCAGCCCTGTATCTCGTTCACCAACCAACTTCCCTGCTCTCCTATCAGACTTCTGGCCTCTCCTATCAGACTCCCCCTTCTCCAGCCCTATATCCCATTCAGAACCAACTTCCCAGCTCTCCTATCAGACTTCTGTCCTCTCCTATCAGACTCCCCCTTCTCCAGCACTGTATCTCGTTCACCAACCAACTTACCAGCTCTCCTATCAGTCTTCTATCCTCTCCTATCAGACTCCCCCTTCTCCAGCCCTGTATCTCGTTCACCAACCAACTTCCCAGCTCTCCTATCAGACTTCTATCCTCTACTCTCAAACTCCCCCTTCTCCAGCCCTGTATCTCGTTCACCAATCACTTCCCAGCTTTCCTATCAGACTTCTGTCCTCTCCTATCAGACTCCCCCTTCTCCAGCACTGTATCTCGTTCACCAACCAACTTCCCAGCTCTCCTATCAGACTTCTATCCTCTCCTATCAGACTCCCGCTTCTCCAGCCCTGTATCTCGTTCACCAACCAACTTCCCAGCTCTCCTATCAGACTTCTACCCTCTCCTATCAGACTCCCCCTTCTCCAGCCCTGTATCTCGTTCACCAATCACTTCCCAGCTCTCCTATCAGACATCTATCCTCTCTTATCAGACTCCCCCTTCTCGAGCCCTGTATCTCGTTCACCAATCTCTTCCCGGCTCTCCTATCAGACTTCTATTCTCCCCCATCAGGCTCCCCCTTCTCCAGCCCTGTATCTCGTTCACCAACAAACTTCCCAGCTCTCCTATCAGACTTCTATCCTCTCCTATCAGACTCCCCCTTCTCCAGCCCTGTATCTCGTTCACCAATCACTTCCCAGCTCTCCTATCAGACTTCTGTCCTCTCCTATCAGACTCCCCCTTATCCAGCCCTGTATCTCGTTCACCAATTACTTCCCAGCTCTCCTATCAGACTTCTCTCCTCTCCTATCAGACTCCCCCTTCTCCAGCCCTGTATCTCGTTCACCAATCACTTCCCAGCTCTCCTATCAGACTTCTATCCTCCCCCATCAGACTCCCCCTTCTCCAGCCCTGTATCTCGTTCACCAACCAACTTCCCAGCTCTCCTATCAGACTTCTATCCTCCACCATCAGACTCCCCCTTCTCCAGCCCTGTATCTCGTTCACCAATCACTTCCCAGCTCTCCTATCAGACTCCCCCTTCTCCATCCCTGTATCTCGTTCAACAATCACTTCCCAGCTCTCCTATCAGACTCCCCCTTCGCCAGCCCTGTGTCTCGTTCACCAATCACTTCCCAGCTCTCCTATCAGACTTCTATCCTCCCCCATCAGACTCCCACTTCTCCAGCCCAGTATCTCGTTCACCAACCAACTTCCCAGTTCTCCCGTCAGACTTCTATCCTCTCCTATCAGACTCCCCCTTCTGCAGCCCTGTATCTCGTTCACCAATCACTTCCCAGCTCTCCTATCAGACTTCTATCCTCTCCTATCAGACTCCCCCTTCTCCAGCCCTGTATCGCATTCACCAATCAACGTCCCAGATCTCCTCTCAGACTCCCCCTTCTGCAGCCCTGTATCTCGTTCACCAATCACTTCCCAGTTCTCCTATCAGACTTCTATCCTCTCCTATCAGACTCCCCCTTCTCCAGCCCTGTATCTCGTTCACCAACCAACTTCCCTGCTCTCCTATCAGACTTCTGGCCTCTCCTATCAGACTCCCCCTTCTCCAGCACTGTATCTCGTTCACCAACCAACTTAACAGCCCTCCTATCAGACTTCTATCCTCTCCTATCAGACTCCCCCTTCTCCAGCCCTGTATCTCGTTCACCAACCAACTTCCCAGCTCTCCTATCAGACTTCTATCCTCTCCTCTCAAACTCCCCCATCTCCAGCCCTGTATCTCGTTCACCATTCACTTCCCAGATCTCCTATCAGACTTCTGTCCTCTCCTATCAGACTCTCCCTTCTCCAGCCCTGTATCTCGTTCACCAATCACTTCCCAGCTCTCCTATCAGACATCTATCCTCTCCTATCAGACTCCCCCTTCTCGAGCCCTGTATGTTGTTCACCAATCACTTCCCGGCTCTCCTATCAGACTTCTATCCACCCCCATCAGACTCCCCCTTCTCCAGCCATGTATCTCTTTCACCAACCAACTTCCCAGCTCTCCTATCAGACATCTATCCTCTCCTATCAGACTCCCCCTTCTCCAGCCCTGTATCTCGTTCACCAATCACTTCCCAGCTCTCCTATCAGACTTCTATCTTCTCCTTTCAGACTCCCCCTTCTGCAGCCTTGGATCTCGTTCACCAATCACTTCCCAGCTCTCCTATCAGACTTCTGTCCTCCCCCATCAGACTCCCCCTTCTCCAGCCCTGTATCTCATTCACCAATCAACATCCCAGCTCTCCTCTCAGACTCCCCGTTCTCCAGCCCTGTATCTCGTTCACCAATCACGTCCCAGCTCTCATATCAGACTTCTATCCTCTCCTATCAAACTCACCCTTCTCCAGCCCTGTATCTCGTTCACCAATCACATCCCAGCTCTCCTATCAGACTTCTATCCTCTCCTATCAGACTCCCCCTTCTCCAGCCCTGTATCTCGTTCACCAATCACTTCCCAGCTCTCCTATCAGACTTCCATCCTCCCCCATCAGACTCCCCCTTCTCCAGCCCTGTATCTCGTTCACCAACCAACTTCCCAGCTCTCGTATCAGACTTCTATCCTCTCCTATCAGACTCCCCCTTCTCCAGCCCTGTATCTCATTCACCAATCAACATCCCAGCTCTCCTCTCAGACTCCCCGTTCTCCAGCCCTGTATCTCGTACACCAATCACTTCCCAGCTCTCCTATCAGACTTCTATCCTCCCCCATCAGACTCCCCCTTCTCCAGCCCTGTATCTCGTTCACCAATCAACTTCCCAGCTCTCGTATCAGACTTCTGTCCTCTCCTATCAGACTCCCCCTTCTCCAGCCCTGTATCTCGTTCACCAATCACTTCCCAGCTCTCCTATCAGACTTCTATCCTCTCCTATCAGACTCCCGCTTCTCCAGCCCTATATCTCGCTCACCAATCACTTCCCAGCTCTCCTATCAGACTTCTATCCTCTCCTATCAGACTACCCCTTCTCCAGCCCTGTATCTCGTTCACCAATCACTTCCCAGCTCTCCTATCAGACTTCTATCCTCTCCTATCAGACTCCCCCTTCTCCAGCCCTGTATCTCGTTCACAAATCACTTCCCAACTCTCCTATCAGACTTCTGCCCTCCCCCATCAGACTCCCCCTTCTCCAGCCCTGTATCTCATTCACCAATCAACTTCCCAGCTCTCCTCTCAGACTCCCCGTTCTCCAGCCCTGTATCTCGTTCACCAATCACTTCCCAGCTCTCCTATCAGACTTCTATCCTCTCCTATCAGACTCCCCCTTCTCCAGCCCTGTATCTCGTTCACCAATCACGTCCCAGCTCTCCCATCAGACTTCTATCCTCTCCTATCAGACACCCCCTTCTGCAGCCCTGTATCTCGTTCACCAATCACTTCCCAGCTCTCCTATCAGACTTCTATCCTCTCCTATCAGACTCCCCCTTCTCCAGCCCTGTATCGCATTCACCAATCAACGTCCCAGATCTCCTCTCAGACTCCCCCTTCTGCAGCCCTGTATCTCGTTCACCAATCACTTCCCAGTTCTCCTATCAGACTTCTATCCTCTCCTATCAGACTCCCCCTTCTCCAGCCCTGTATCTCGTTCACCAACCAACTTCCCTGCTCTCCTATCAGACTTCTGGCCTCTCCTATCAGACTCCCCCTTCTCCAGCACTGTATCTCGTTCACCAACCAACTTAACAGCCCTCCTATCAGACTTCTATCCTCTCCTATCAGACTCCCCCTTCTCCAGCCCTGTATCTCGTTCACCAACCAACTTCCCAGCTCTCCTATCAGACTTCTATCCTCTCCTCTCAAACTCCCCCATCTCCAGCCCTGTATCTCGTTCACCATTCACTTCCCAGATCTCCTATCAGACTTCTATCCTCCCCCATCAGACTCCCCCTTCTCCAGCCCTGTATCTCGTTCACCAATCAACTTCCCAGCTCTCGTATCAGACTTCTGTCCTCTCCTATCAGACTCCCCCTTCTCCAGCCCTGTATCTCGTTCACCAATCACTTCCCAGCTCTCCTATCAGACTTCTATCCTCTCCTATCAGACTCCCGCTTCTCCAGCCCTATATCTCGCTCACCAATCACTTCCCAGCTCTCCTATCAGACTTCTATCCTCTCCTATCAGACTACCCCTTCTCCAGCCCTGTATCTCGTTCACCAATCACTTCCCAGCTCTCCTATCAGACTTCTATCCTCTCCTATCAGACTCCCCCTTCTCCAGCCCTGTATCTCGTTCACAAATCACTTCCCAACTCTCCTATCAGACTTCTGCCCTCCCCCATCAGACTCCCCCTTCTCCAGCCCTGTATCTCATTCACCAATCAACTTCCCAGCTCTCCTCTCAGACTCCCCGTTCTCCAGCCCTGTATCTCGTTCACCAATCTCTTCCCAGCTCTCCTATCAGACTTCTATCCTCTCCTATCAGACTCCCCCTTCTCCAGCCCTGTATCTCGTTCACCAATCACGTCCCAGCTCTCCCATCGGACTTCTATCCTCTCCTATCAGACACCCCCTTCTGCAGCCCTGTATCTCGTTCACCAATCACTTCCCAGCTCTCCTATCAGACTTCTATCCTCTCCTATCAGACTCCCCCTTCTCCAGCCCTGTATCGCATTCACCAATCAACGTCCCAGATCTCCTCTCAGACTCCCCGTTCTCCAGCCCTGTATCTCGTTCACCAATCACGTCCCAGCTCTCATATCAGACTTCTATCCTCTCCTATCAAACTCACCCTTCTCCAGCCCTGTATCTCGTTCACCAATCACATCCCAGCTCTCCTATCAGACTTCTATCCTCTCCTATCAGACTCCCCCTTCTCCAGCCCTGTATCTCGTTCACCAATCACTTCCCAGCTCTCCTATCAGACTTCCATCCTCCCCCATCAGACTCCCCCTTCTCCAGCCCTGTATCTCGTTCACCAACCAACTTCCCAGCTCTCGTATCAGACTTCTATCCTCTCCTATCAGACTCCCCCTTCTCCAGCCCTGTATCTCATTCACCAATCAACATCCCAGCTCTCCTCTCAGACTCCCCGTTCTCCAGCCCTGTATCTCGTACACCAATCACTTCCCAGCTCTCCTATCAGACTTCTATCCTCCCCCATCAGACTCCCCCTTCTCCAGCCCTGTATCTCGTTCACCAATCAACTTCCCAGCTCTCGTATCAGACTTCTGTCCTCTCCTATCAGACTCCCCCTTCTCCAGCCCTGTATCTCGTTCACCAATCACTTCCCAGCTCTCCTATCAGACTTCTATCCTCTCCTATCAGACTCCCGCTTCTCCAGCCCTATATCTCGCTCACCAATCACTTCCCAGCTCTCCTATCAGACTTCTATCCTCTCCTATCAGACTACCCCTTCTCCAGCCCTGTATCTCGTTCACCAATCACTTCCCAGCTCTCCTATCAGACTTCTATCCTCTCCTATCAGACTCCCCCTTCTCCAGCCCTGTATCTCGTTCACAAATCACTTCCCAACTCTCCTATCAGACTTCTGCCCTCCCCCATCAGACTCCCCCTTCTCCAGCCCTGTATCTCATTCACCAATCAACTTCCCAGCTCTCCTCTCAGACTCCCCGTTCTCCAGCCCTGTATCTCGTTCACCAATCACTTCCCAGCTCTCCTATCAGACTTCTATCCTCTCCTATCAGACTCCCCCTTCTCCAGCCCTGTATCTCGTTCACCAATCACGTCCCAGCTCTCCCATCAGACTTCTATCCTCTCCTATCAGACACCCCCTTCTGCAGCCCTGTATCTCGTTCACCAATCACTTCCCAGCTCTCCTATCAGACTTCTATCCTCTCCTATCAGACTCCCCCTTCTCCAGCCCTGTATCGCATTCACCAATCAACGTCCCAGATCTCCTCTCAGACTCCCCCTTCTGCAGCCCTGTATCTCGTTCACCAATCACTTCCCAGTTCTCCTATCAGACTTCTATCCTCTCCTATCAGACTCCCCCTTCTCCAGCCCTGTATCTCGTTCACCAACCAACTTCCCTGCTCTCCTATCAGACTTCTGGCCTCTCCTATCAGACTCCCCCTTCTCCAGCACTGTATCTCGTTCACCAACCAACTTAACAGCCCTCCTATCAGACTTCTATCCTCTCCTATCAGACTCCCCCTTCTCCAGCCCTGTATCTCGTTCACCAACCAACTTCCCAGCTCTCCTATCAGACTTCTATCCTCTCCTCTCAAACTCCCCCATCTCCAGCCCTGTATCTCGTTCACCATTCACTTCCCAGATCTCCTATCAGACTTCTATCCTCCCCCATCAGACTCCCCCTTCTCCAGCCCTGTATCTCGTTCACCAATCAACTTCCCAGCTCTCGTATCAGACTTCTGTCCTCTCCTATCAGACTCCCCCTTCTCCAGCCCTGTATCTCGTTCACCAATCACTTCCCAGCTCTCCTATCAGACTTCTATCCTCTCCTATCAGACTCCCGCTTCTCCAGCCCTATATCTCGCTCACCAATCACTTCCCAGCTCTCCTATCAGACTTCTATCCTCTCCTATCAGACTACCCCTTCTCCAGCCCTGTATCTCGTTCACCAATCACTTCCCAGCTCTCCTATCAGACTTCTATCCTCTCCTATCAGACTCCCCCTTCTCCAGCCCTGTATCTCGTTCACAAATCACTTCCCAACTCTCCTATCAGACTTCTGCCCTCCCCCATCAGACTCCCCCTTCTCCAGCCCTGTATCTCATTCACCAATCAACTTCCCAGCTCTCCTCTCAGACTCCCCGTTCTCCAGCCCTGTATCTCGTTCACCAATCTCTTCCCAGCTCTCCTATCAGACTTCTATCCTCTCCTATCAGACTCCCCCTTCTCCAGCCCTGTATCTCGTTCACCAATCACGTCCCAGCTCTCCCATCAGACTTCTATCCTCTCCTATCAGACACCCCCTTCTGCAGCCCTGTATCTCGTTCACCAATCACTTCCCAGCTCTCCTATCAGACTTCTATCCTCTCCTATCAGACTCCCCCTTCTCCAGCCCTGTATCGCATTCACCAATCAACGTCCCAGATCTCCTCTCAGACTCCCCCTTCTGCAGCCCTGTATCTCGTTCACCAATCACTTCCCAGTTCTCCTATCAGACTTCTATCCTCTCCTATCAGACTCCCCCTTCTCCAGCCCTGTATCTCGTTCACCAACCAACTTCCCTGCTCTCCTATCAGACTTCTGGCCTCTCCTATCAGACTCCCCCTTCTCCAGCACTGTATCTCGTTCACCAACCAACTTAACAGCCCTCCTATCAGACTTCTATCCTCTCCTATCAGACTCCCCCTTCTCCAGCCCTGTATCTCGTTCACCAACCAACTTCCCAGCTCTCCTATCAGACTTCTATCCTCTCCTCTCAAACTCCCCCATCTCCAGCCCTGTCTCTCGTTCACCATTCACTTCCCAGATCTCCTATCAGACTTCTATCCTCTCTTATCAGACTCCCCCTTCTCGAGCCCTGTATCTCGTTCACCAATCTCTTCCCGGCTCTCCTATCAGACTTCTATTCTCCCCCATCAGGCTCCCCCTTCTCCAGCCCTGTATCTCGTTCACCAACCAACTTCCCAGCTCTCCTATCAGACTTCTATCCTCTCCTATCAGACTCCCCCTTCTCCAGCCCTGTATCTCGATAACAATCACTTCCCAGCTCTCCTATCAGACTTCTATCCTCTCCTATCAGACTCCCCCTTCGCCAGCCCTGTATCTCGTTCACCAATCACTTCCCAGCTCTCGTATCAGACTTCTGTCCTCTCCTATCAGACTCCCCCTTCTCCAGCCCTGTATCTCGTTCACCAATCACTTCCCAGCTCTCCTATCAGACTTCTATCCTCTCCTATCAGACTACCCCTTCTCCAGCCCTGTATCTCGCTCACCAATCACTTCCCAGCTCTCCTATCAGACTTCTATCCTCTCCTATCAGACTACCCCTTCTCCAGCCCTGTATCTCGTTCACCAATCACTTCCCAGCTCTCCTATCAGACTTCTATCCTCTCCTATCAGACTCCCCCTTCTCCAGCCCAGTATCTCGTTCACAAATCACTTCCCAACTCTCCTATCAGACTTCTGCCCTCCCCCATCAGACTCCCCCTTCTCCAGCCCTGTATCTCATTCACCAATCAACTTCCCAGCTCTCCTCTCAGACTCCCCGTTCTCCAGCCCTGTATCTCGTTCACCAATCACTTCCCAGCTCACCTATCAGACTTCTATCCTCCCCCATCAGACTCCCACTTCTCCAGCCCAGTATCTCGTTCACCAACCAACTTCGCAGCTCTCCTTTCAGACTTCTATCCTCTCCTATCAGACTCCCCCTTCTCTAGCCCTGTGTCTCGTTCACCAATCACTTCCCAGCTCTCCTATCAGACTTCTATCCTCTCCTATCAGACTCCCCCTTCTCCAGCCCTGTATCGCATTCACCAATCAACTTCCCAGCTCTCCTATCAGACATCTATCCTCTCCTATCAGACTCCCCCTTCTCCAGCCCTGTATCTCGTTCACCAATCACTTCCCAGCTCTCCTATCAGACTTCTATCTTCTCCTTTCAGACTCCCCCTTCTGCAGCCTTGGATCTCGTTCACCAATCACTTCCCAGCTCTCCTATCAGACTTCTGTCCTCCCCCATCAGACTCCCCCTTCTCCAGCCCTGTATCTCATTCACCAATCAACATCCCAGCTCTCCTCTCAGACTCCCCGTTCTCCAGCCCTGTATCTCGTTCACCAATCACATCCCAGCTCTCCTATCAGACTTCTATCCTCTCCTATCAGACTCCCCCTTCTCCAGCCCTGTATCTCGTTCACCAATCACTTCCCAGCTCTCCTATCAGACTTCCATCCTCCCCCATCAGACTCCCCCTTCTCCAGCCCTGTATCTCGTTCACCAATCAACTTCCCAGCTCTCGTATCAGACTTCTGTCCTCTCCTATCAGACTCCCCCTTCTCCAGCCCTGTATCTCGTTCACCAATCAACTTCCCAGCTCTCCTCTCAGACTCCCCGTTCTCCAGCCCTGTATCTCGTTCACCAATCACTTCCCAGCTCTCCTATCAGACTTCTATCCTCTCCTATCAGACTCCCCCTTCTCCAGCCCTGTATCTCGTTCACCAATCACGTCCCAGCTCTCCCATCAGACTTCTATCCTCTCCTATCAGACACCCCCTTCTGCAGCCCTGTATCTCGTTCACCAATCACTTCCCAGCTCTCCTATCAGACTTCTATCCTCTCCAATCAGACTCCCCCTTCTCCAGCCCTGTATCGCATTCACCAATCAACGTCCCAGATCTCCTCTCAGACTCCCCCTTCTGCAGCCCTGTATCTCGTTCACCAATCACTTCCCAGTTCTCCTATCAGACTTCTATCCTCTCCTATCAGACTCCCCCTTCTCCAGCCCTGTATCTCGTTCACCAACCAACTTCCCTGCTCTCCTATCAGACTTCTGGCCTCTCCTATCAGACTCCCCCTTCTCCAGCACTGTATCTCGTTCACCAACCAACTTAACAGCCCTCCTATCAGACTTCTATCCTCTCCTATCAGACTCCCCCTTCTCCAGCCCTGTATCTCGTTCACCAACCAACTTCCCAGCTCTCCTATCAGACTTCTATCCTCTCCTCTCAAACTCCCCCATCTTCAGCCCTGTATCTCGTTCACCATTCACTTCCCAGATCTCCTATCAGACTTCTATCCTCCCCCATCAGACTCCCCCTTCTCCAGCCCTGTATCTCGTTCACCAATCAACTTCCCAGCTCTCGTATCAGACTTCTGTCCTCTCCTATCAGACTCCCCCTTCTCCAGCCCTGTATCTCGTTCACCAATCACTTCCCAGCTCTCCTATCAGACTTCTATCCTCTCCTATCAGACTCCCGCTTCTCCAGCCCTATATCTCGCTCACCAATCACTTCCCAGCTCTCCTATCAGAGTTCTATCCTCTCCTATCAGACTACCCCTTCTCCAGCCCTGTATCTCGTTCACCAATCACTTCCCAGCTCTCCTATCAGACTTCTATCCTCTCCTATCAGACTCCCCCTTCTCCAGCCCTGTATCTCGTTCACAAATCACTTCCCAACTCTCCTATCAGACTTCTGCCCTCCCCCATCAGACTCCCCCTTCTCCAGCCCTGTATCTCATTCACCAATCAACTTCCCAGCTCTCCTCTCAGACTCCCCGTTCTCCAGCCCTGTATCTCGTTCACCAATCTCTTCCCAGCTCTCCTATCAGACTTCTATCCTCTCCTATCAGACTCCCCCTTCTCCAGCCCTGTATCTCGTTCACCAATCACGTCCCAGCTCTCCCATCAGACTTCTATCCTCTCCTATCAGACACCCCCTTCTGCAGCCCTGTATCTCGTTCACCAATCACTTCCCAGCTCTCCTATCAGACTTCTATCCTCTCCTATCAGACTCCCCCTTCTCCAGCCCTGTATCGCATTCACCAATCAACGTCCCAGATCTCCTCTCAGACTCCCCCTTCTGCAGCCCTGTATCTCGTTCACCAATCACTTCCCAGTTCTCCTATCAGACTTCTATCCTCTCCTATCAGACTCCCCCTTCTCCAGCCCTGTATCTCGTTCACCAACCAACTTCCCTGCTCTCCTATCAGACTTCTGGCCTCTCCTATCAGACTCCCCCTTCTCCAGCACTGTATCTCGTTCACCAACCAACTTAACAGCCCTCCTATCAGACTTCTATCCTCTCCTATCAGACTCCCCCTTCTCCAGCCCTGTATCTCGTTCACCAACCAACTTCCCAGCTCTCCTATCAGACTTCTATCCTCTCCTCTCAAACTCCCCCATCTCCAGCCCTGTATCTCGTTCACCATTCACTTCCCAGATCTCCTATCAGACTTCTATCCTCTCTTATCAGACTCCCCCTTCTCGAGCCCTGTATCTCGTTCACCAATCTCTTCCCGGCTCTCCTATCAGACTTCTATTCTCCCCCATCAGGCTCCCCCTTCTCCAGCCCTGTATCTCGTTCACCAACCAACTTCCCAGCTCTCCTATCAGACTTCTATCCTCTCCTATCAGACTCCCCCTTCTCCAGCCCTGTATCTCGATAACAATCACTTCCCAGCTCTCCTATCAGACTTCTATCCTCCCCCATCAGACTCCCCCTTCTCCAGCCCTGTATCTCGTTCACCAATCAACTTCCCAGCTCTCGTATCAGACTTCTGTCCTCTCCTATCAGACTCCCCCTTCTCCAGCCCTGTATCTCGTTCACCAATCACTTCCCAGCTCTCCTATCAGACTTCTATCCTCTCCTATCAGACTCCCGCTTCTCCAGCCCTATATCTCGCTCACCAATCACTTCCCAGCTCTCCTATCAGACTTCTATCCTCTCCTATCAGACTACCCCTTCTCCAGCCCTGTATCTCGTTCACCAATCACTTCCCAGCTCTCCTATCAGACTTCTATCCTCTCCTATCAGACTCCCCCTTCTCCAGCCCTGTATCTCGTTCACAAATCACTTCCCAACTCTCCTATCAGACTTCTGCCCTCCCCCATCAGACTCCCCCTTCTCCAGCCCTGTATCTCATTCACCAATCAACTTCCCAGCTCTCCTCTCAGACTCCCCGTTCTCCAGCCCTGTATCTCGTTCACCAATCACTTCCCAGCTCTCCTATCAGACTTCTATCCTCTCCTATCAGACTCCCCCTTCTCCAGCCCTGTATCTCGTTCACCAATCACGTCCCAGCTCTCCCATCAGACTTCTATCCTCTCCTATCAGACACCCCCTTCTGCAGCCCTGTATCTCGTTCACCAATCACTTCCCAGCTCTCCTATGAGACTTCTATCCTCTCCTATCAGACTCCCCCTTCTCCAGCCCTGTATCGCATTCACCAATCAACGTCCCAGATCTCCTCTCAGACTCCCCCTTCTGCAGCCCTGTATCTCGTTCACCAATCACTTCCCAGTTCTCCTATCAGACTTCTATCCTCTCCTATCAGACTCCCCCTTCTCCAGCCCTGTATCTCGTTCACCAACCAACTTCCCTGCTCTCCTATCAGACTTCTGGCCTCTCCTATCAGACTCCCCCTTCTCCAGCACTGTATCTCGTTCACCAACCAACTTAACAGCCCTCCTATCAGACTTCTATCCTCTCCTATCA
The DNA here is from genome assembly GCF_048418815.1 of Hemitrygon akajei. Classification (NCBI taxonomy): domain Eukaryota; kingdom Metazoa; phylum Chordata; class Chondrichthyes; order Myliobatiformes; family Dasyatidae; genus Hemitrygon; species Hemitrygon akajei. The sequence goes on from NW_027332063.1 coordinate 652,011, forward strand.
GACTCCCCCTTCTCCAGCCCTGTATCTCGTTCACCAACCAACTTCCCAGCTCTCCTATCAGACTTCTATCCTCTCCTCTCAAACTCCCCCATCTCCAGCCCTGTATCTCGTTCACCATTCACTTCCCAGATCTCCTATCAGACTTCTATCCTCCCCCATCAGACTCCCCCTTCTCCAGCCCTGTATCTCGTTCACCAATCAACTTCCCAGCTCTCGTATCAGACTTCTGTCCTCTCCTATCAGACTCCCCCTTCTCCAGCCCTGTATCTCGTTCACCAATCACTTCCCAGCTCTCCTATCAGACTTCTATCCTCTCCTATCAGACTCCCGCTTCTCCAGCCCTATATCTCGCTCACCAATCACTTCCCAGCTCTCCTATCAGACTTCTATCCTCTCCTATCAGACTACCCCTTCTCCAGCCCTGTATCTCGTTCACCAATCACTTCCCAGCTCTCCTATCAGACTTCTATCCTCTCCTATCAGACTCCCCCTTCTCCAGCCCTGTATCTCGTTCACAAATCACTTCCCAACTCTCCTATCAGACTTCTGCCCTCCCCCATCAGACTCCCCCTTCTCCAGCCCTGTATCTCATTCACCAATCAACTTCCCAGCTCTCCTCTCAGACTCCCCGTTCTCCAGCCCTGTATCTCGTTCACCAATCTCTTCCCAGCTCTCCTATCAGACTTCTATCCTCTCCTATCAGACTCCCCCTTCTCCAGCCCTGTATCTCGTTCACCAATCACGTCCCAGCTCTCCCATCAGACTTCTATCCTCTCCTATCAGACACCCCCTTCTGCAGCCCTGTATCTCGTTCACCAATCACTTCCCAGCTCTCCTATCAGACTTCTATCCTCTCCTATCAGACTCCCCCTTCTCCAGCCCTGTATCGCATTCACCAATCAACGTCCCAGATCTCCTCTCAGACTCCCCCTTCTGCAGCCCTGTATCTCGTTCACCAATCACTTCCCAGTTCTCCTATCAGACTTCTATCCTCTCCTATCAGACTCCCCCTTCTCCAGCCCTGTATCTCGTTCACCAACCAACTTCCCTGCTCTCCTATCAGACTTCTGGCCTCTCCTATCAGACTCCCCCTTCTCCAGCACTGTATCTCGTTCACCAACCAACTTAACAGCCCTCCTATCAGACTTCTATCCTCTCCTATCAGACTCCCCCTTCTCCAGCCCTGTATCTCGTTCACCAACCAACTTCCCAGCTCTCCTATCAGACTTCTATCCTCTCCTCTCAAACTCCCCCATCTCCAGCCCTGTATCTCGTTCACCATTCACTTCCCAGATCTCCTATCAGACTTCTATCCTCTCTTATCAGACTCCCCCTTCTCGAGCCCTGTATCTCGTTCACCAATCTCTTCCCGGCTCTCCTATCAGACTTCTATTCTCCCCCATCAGGCTCCCCCTTCTCCAGCCCTGTATCTCGTTCACCAACCAACTTCCCAGCTCTCCTATCAGACTTCTATCCTCTCCTATCAGACTCCCCCTTCTCCAGCCCTGTATCTCGATAACAATCACTTCCCAGCTCTCCTATCAGACTTCTATCCTCTCCTATCAGACTCCCCATTCGCCAGCCCTGTATCTCGTTCACCAATCACTTCCCAGCTCTCGTATCAGACTTCTGTCCTCTCCTATCAGACTCCCCCTTCTCCAGCCCTGTATCTCGTTCACCAATCACTTCCCAGCTCTCCTATCAGACTTCTATCCTCTCCTATCAGACTCCCCCTTCTCCAGCCCTGTATCTCGCTCACCAATCACTTCCCAGCTCTCCTATCAGACCTCTATCCTCTCCTATCAGACTCCCCCTTCTCCAGCCCTGTATCTCGTTCACCAATCACTTCCCAGCTCTCCTATCAGAGTTCCATCCTCCCCCATCAGACTCCCCCTTCTCCAGCCCTGTATCTCGTTCACCAACCAACTTCCCAGCTCTCGTATCAGACTTCTATCCTCTCCTATCAGACTCCCCCTTCTCCAGCCCTGTATCTCATTCACCAATCAACATCCCAGCTCTCCTCTCAGACTCCCCGTTCTCCAGCCCTGTATCTCGTACACCAATCACTTCCCAGCTCTCCTATCAGACTTCTATCCTCCCCCATCAGACTCCCCCTTCTCCAGCCCTGTATCTCGTTCACCAATCAACTTCCCAGCTCTCGTATCAGACTTCTGTCCTCTCCTATCAGACTCCCCCTTCTCCAGCCCTGTATCTCGTTCACAAATCACTTCCCAACTCTCCTATCAGACTTCTGCCCTCCCCCATCAGACTCCCCCTTCTCCAGCCCTGTATCTCATTCACCAATCAACTTCCCAGCTCTCCTCTCAGACTCCCCGTTCTCCAGCCCTGTATCTCGTTCACCAATCACTTCCCAGCTCTCCTATCAGAGTTCCATCCTCCCCCATCAGACTCCCCCTTCTCCAGCCCTGTATCTCGTTCACCAACCAACTTCCCAGCTCTCGTATCAGACTTCTATCCTCTCCTATCAGACTCCCCCTTCTCCAGCCCTGTATCTCATTCACCAATCAACATCCCAGCTCTCCTCTCAGACTCCCCGTTCTCCAGCCCTGTATCTCGTTCACAAATCACTTCCCAACTCTCCTATCAGACTTCTGCCCTCCCCCATCAGACTCCCCCTTCTCCAGCCCTGTATCTCATTCACCAATCAACTTCCCAGCTCTCCTCTCAGACTCCCCGTTCTCCAGCCCTGTATCTCGTTCACCAATCTCTTCCCAGCTCTCCTATCAGACTTCTATCCTCTCCTATCAGACTCCCCCTTCTCCAGCCCTGTATCTCGTTCACCAATCACGTCCCAGCTCTCCCATCAGACTTCTATCCTCTCCTATCAGACACCCCCTTCTGCAGCCCTGTATCTCGTTCACCAATCACTTCCCAGCTCTCCTATCAGACTTCTATCCTCTCCTATCAGACTCCCCCTTCTCCAGCCCTGTATCGCATTCACCAATCAACGTCCCAGATCTCCTCTCAGACTCCCCCTTCTGCAGCCCTGTATCTCGTTCACCAATCACTTCCCAGTTCTCCTATCAGACTTCTATCCTCTCCTATCAGACTCCCCCTTCTCCAGCCCTGTATCTCGTTCACCAACCAACTTCCCTGCTCTCCTATCAGACTTCTGGCCTCTCCTATCAGACTCCCCCTTCTCCAGCACTGTATCTCGTTCACCAACCAACTTAACAGCCCTCCTATCAGACTTCTATCCTCTCCTATCAGACTCCCCCTTCTCCAGCCCTGTATCTCGTTCACCAACCAACTTCCCAGCTCTCCTATCAGACTTCTATCCTCTCCTCTCAAACTCCCCCATCTCCAGCCCTGTATCTCGTTCACCATTCACTTCCCAGATCTCCTATCAGACTTCTATCCTCTCTTATCAGACTCCCCCTTCTCGAGCCCTGTATCTCGTTCACCAATCTCTTCCCGGCTCTCCTATCAGACTTCTATTCTCCCCCATCAGGCTCCCCCTTCTCCAGCCCTGTATCTCGTTCACCAACCAACTTCCCAGCTCTCCTATCAGACTTCTATCCTCTCCTATCAGACTCCCCCTTCTCCAGCCCTGTATCTCGATAACAATCACTTCCCAGCTCTCCTATCAGACTTCTATCCTCTCCTATCAGACTCCCCCTTCGCCAGCCCTGTATCTCGTTCACCAATCACTTCCCAGCTCTCGTATCAGACTTCTGTCCTCTCCTATCAGACTCCCCCTTCTCCAGCCCTGTATCTCGTTCACCAATCACTTCCCAGCTCTCCTATCAGACTTCTATCCTCTCCTATCAGACTCCCCCTTCTCCAGCCCTGTATCTCGCTCACCAATCACTTCCCAGCTCTCCTATCAGACTTCTATCCTCTCCTATCAGACTCCCCCTTCTCCAGCCCTGTATCTCGTTCACCAATCACTTCCCAGCTCTCCTATCAGAGTTCCATCCTCCCCCATCAGACTCCCCCTTCTCCAGCCCTGTATCTCGTTCACCAACCAACTTCCCAGCTCTCGTATCAGACTTCTATCCTCTCCTATCAGACTCCCCCTTCTCCAGCCCTGTATCTCATTCACCAATCAACATCCCAGCTCTCCTCTCAGACTCCCCGTTCTCCAGCCCTGTATCTCGTACACCAATCACTTCCCAGCTCTCCTATCAGACTTCTATCCTCCCCCATCAGACTCCCCCTTCTCCAGCCCTGTATCTCGTTCACCAATCAACTTCCCAGCTCTCGTATCAGACTTCTGTCCTCTCCTATCAGACTCCCCCTTCTCCAGCCCTGTATCTCGTTCACCAATCACTTCCCAGCTCTCCTATCAGACTTCTATCCTCTCCTATCAGACTCCCGCTTCTCCAGCCCTATATCTCGCTCACCAATCACTTCCCAGCACTCCTATCAGACTTCTATCCTCTCCTATCAGACTACCCCTTCTCCAGCCCTGTATCTCGTTCACCAATCACTTCCCAGCTCTCCTATCAGACTTCTATCCTCTCCTATCAGACTCCCCCTTCTCCAGCCCTGTATCTCGTTCACAAATCACTTCCCAACTCTCCTATCAGACTTCTGCCCTCCCCCATCAGACTCCCCCTTCTCCAGCCCTGTATCTCATTCACCAATCAACTTCCCAGCTCTCCTCTCAGACTCCCCGTTCTCCAGCCCTGTATCTCGTTCACCAATCACTTCCCAGCTCTCCTATCAGACTTCTATCCTCTCCTATCAGACTCCCCCTTCTCCAGCCCTGTATCTCGTTCACCAATCACGTCCCAGCTCTCCCATCAGACTTCTATCCTCTCCTATCAGACACCCCCTTCTGCAGCCCTGTATCTCGTTCACCAATCACTTCCCAGCTCTCCTATCAGACTTCTATCCTCTCCTATCAGACTCCCCCTTCTCCAGCCCTGTATCGCATTCACCAATCAACGTCCCAGATCTCCTCTCAGACTCCCCCTTCTGCAGCCCTGTATCTCGTTCACCAATCACTTCCCAGTTCTCCTATCAGACTTCTATCCTCTCCTATCAGACTCCCCCTTCTCCAGCCCTGTATCTCGTTCACCAACCAACTTCCCTGCTCTCCTATCAGACTTCTGGCCTCTCCTATCAGACTCCCCCTTCTCCAGCACTGTATCTCGTTCACCAACCAACTTAACAGCCCTCCTATCAGACTTCTATCCTCTCCTATCAGACTCCCCCTTCTCCAGCCCTGTATCTCGTTCACCAACCAACTTCCCAGCTCTCCTATCAGACTTCTATCCTCTCCTCTCAAACTCCCCCATCTCCAGCCCTGTATCTCGTTCACCATTCACTTCCCAGATCTCCTATCAGACTTCTATCCTCCCCCATCAGACTCCCCCTTCTCCAGCCCTGTATCTCGTTCACCAATCAACTTCCCAGCTCTCGTATCAGACTTCTGTCCTCTCCTATCAGACTCCCCCTTCTCCAGCCCTGTATCTCGTTCACCAATCACTTCCCAGCTCTCCTATCAGACTTCTATCCTCTCCTATCAGACTCCCGCTTCTCCAGCCCTATATCTCGCTCACCAATCACTTCCCAGCTCTCCTATCAGACTTCTATCCTCTCCTATCAGACTACCCCTTCTCCAGCCCTGTATCTCGTTCACCAATCACTTCCCAGCTCTCCTATCAGACTTCTATCCTCTCCTATCAGACTCCCCCTTCTCCAGCCCTGTATCTCGTTCACAAATCACTTCCCAACTCTCCTATCAGACTTCTGCCCTCCCCCATCAGACTCCCCCTTCTCCAGCCCTGTATCTCATTCACCAATCAACTTCCCAGCTCTCCTCTCAGACTCCCCGTTCTCCAGCCCTGTATCTCGTTCACCAATCTCTTCCCAGCTCTCCTATCAGACTTCTATCCTCTCCTATCAGACTCCCCCTTCTCCAGCCCTGTATCTCGTTCACCAATCACGTCCCAGCTCTCCCATCAGACTTCTATCCTCTCCTATCAGACACCCCCTTCTGCAGCCCTGTATCTCGTTCACCAATCACTTTCCAGCTCTCCTATCAGACTTCTATCCTCTCCTATCAGACTCCCCCTTCTCCAGCCCTGTATCGCATTCACCAATCAACGTCCCAGATCTCCTCTCAGACTCCCCCTTCTGCAGCCCTGTATCTCGTTCACCAATCACTTCCCAGTTCTCCTATCAGACTTCTATCCTCTCCTATCAGACTCCCCCTTCTCCAGCCCTGTATCTCGTTCACCAACCAACTTCCCTGCTCTCCTATCAGACTTCTGGCCTCTCCTATCAGACTCCCCCTTCTCCAGCACTGTATCTCGTTCACCAACCAACTTAACAGCCCTCCTATCAGACTTCTATCCTCTCCTATCAGACTCCCCCTTCTCCAGCCCTGTATCTCGTTCACCAACCAACTTCCCAGCTCTCCTATCAGACTTCTATCCTCTCCTCTCAAACTCCCCCATCTCCAGCCCTGTATCTCGTTCACCATTCACTTCCCAGATCTCCTATCAGACTTCTATCCTCTCTTATCAGACTCCCCCTTCTCGAGCCCTGTATCTCGTTCACCAATCTCTTCCCGGCTCTCCTATCAGACTTCTATTCTCCCCCATCAGGCTCCCCCTTCTCCAGCCCTGTATCTCGTTCACCAACCAACTTCCCAGCTCTCCTATCAGACTTCTATCCTCTCCTATCAGACTCCCCCTTCTCCAGCCCTGTATCTCGATAACAATCACTTCCCAGCTCTCCTATCAGACTTCTATCCTCTCCTATCAGACTCCCCCTTCGCCAGCCCTGTATCTCGTTCACCAATCACTTCCCAGCTCTCGTATCAGACTTCTGTCCTCTCCTATCAGACTCCCCCTTCTCCAGCCCTGTATCTCGTTCACCAATCACTTCCCAGCTCTCCTATCAGACTTCTATCCTCTCCTATCAGACTCCCGCTTCTCCAGCCCTATATCTCGCTCACCAATCACTTCCCAGCTCTCCTATCAGACTTCTATCCTCTCCTATCAGACTACCCCTTCTCCAGCCCTGTATCTCGTTCACCAATCACTTCCCAGCTCTCCTATCAGACTTCTATCCTCTCCTATCAGACTCCCCCTTCTCCAGCCCTGTATCTCGTTCACAAATCACTTCCCAACTCTCCTATCAGACTTCTGCCCTCCCCCATCAGACTCCCCCTTCTCCAGCCCTGTATCTCATTCACCAATCAACTTCCCAGCTCTCCTCTCAGACTCCCCGTTCTCCAGCCCTGTATCTCGTTCACCAATCACTTCCCAGCTCTCCTATCAGACTTCTATCCTCTCCTATCAGACTCCCCCTTCTCCAGCCCTGTATCTCGTTCACCAATCACGTCCCAGCTCTCCCATCAGACTTCTATCCTCTCCTATCAGACACCCCCTTCTGCAGCCCTGTATCTCGTTCACCAATCACTTCCCAGCTCTCCTATCAGACTTCTATCCTCTCCTATCAGACTCCCCCTTCTCCAGCCCTGTATCGCATTCACCAATCAACGTCCCAGATCTCCTCTCAGACTCCCCCTTCTGCAGCCCTGTATCTCGTTCACCAATCACTTCCCAGTTCTCCTATCAGACTTCTATCCTCTCCTATCAGACTCCCCCTTCTCCAGCCCTGTATCTCGTTCACCAACCAACTTCCCTGCTCTCCTATCAGACTTCTGGCCTCTCCTATCAGACTCCCCCTTCTCCAGCACTGTATCTCGTTCACCAACCAACTTAACAGCCCTCCTATCAGACTTCTATCCTCTCCTATCAGACTCCCCCTTCTCCAGCCCTGTATCTCGTTCACCAACCAACTTCCCAGCTCTCCTATCAGACTTCTATCCTCTCCTCTCAAACTCCCCCATCTCCAGCCCTGTATCTCGTTCACCATTCACTTCCCAGATCTCCTATCAGACTTCTATCCTCCCCCATCAGACTCCCCCTTCTCCAGCCCTGTATCTCGTTCACCAATCAACTTCCCAGCTCTCGTATCAGACTTCTGTCCTCTCCTATCAGACTCCCCCTTCTCCAGCCCTGTATCTCGTTCACCAATCACTTCCCAGCTCTCCTATCAGACTTCTATCCTCTCCTATCAGACTCCCGCTTCTCCAGCCCTATATCTCGCTCACCAATCACTTCCCAGCTCTCCTATCAGACTTCTATCCTCTCCTATCAGACTACCCCTTCTCCAGCCCTGTATCTCGTTCACCAATCACTTCCCAGCTCTCCTATCAGACTTCTATCCTGTCCTATCAGACTCCCCCTTCTCCAGCCCTGTATCTCGTTCACAAATCACTTCCCAACTCTCCTATCAGACTTCTGCCCTCCCCCATCAGACTCCCCCTTCTCCAGCCCTGTATCTCATTCACCAATCAACTTCCCAGCTCTCCTCTCAGACTCCCCGTTCTCCAGCCCTGTATCTCGTTCACCAATCTCTTCCCAGCTCTCCTATCAGACTTCTATCCTCTCCTATCAGACTCCCCCTTCTCCAGCCCTGTATCTCGTTCACCAATCACGTCCCAGCTCTCCCATCAGACTTCTATCCTCTCCTATCAGACACCCCCTTCTGCAGCCCTGTATCTCGTTCACCAATCACTTCCCAGCTCTCCTATCAGACTTCTATCCTCTCCTATCAGACTCCCCCTTCTCCAGCCCTGTATCGCATTCACCAATCAACGTCCCAGATCTCCTCTCAGACTCCCCCTTCTGCAGCCCTGTATCTCGTTCACCAATCACTTCCCAGTTCTCCTATCAGACTTCTATCCTCTCCTATCAGACTCCCCCTTCTCCAGCCCTGTATCCCGTTCACCAACCAACTTCCCTGCTCTCCTATCAGACTTCTGGCCTCTCCTATCAGACTCCCCCTTCTCCAGCACTGTATCTCGTTCACCAACCAACTTAACAGCCCTCCTATCAGACTTCTATCCTCTCCTATCAGACTCCCCCTTCTCCAGCCCTGTATCTCGTTCACCAACCAACTTCCCAGCTCTCCTATCAGACTTCTATCCTCTCCTCTCAAACTCCCCCATCTCCAGCCCTGTATCTCGTTCACCATTCACTTCCCAGATCTCCTATCAGACTTCTGTCCTCTCCTATCAGACTCTCCCTTCTCCAGCACTGTATCTCGTTCAGCAACCAACTTCCCAGCTCTCCTATCAGGCTTCTATCCTTTCCTATCAGACTCCCCCTTCTCCAGCCCTGTATCTCGTTCACCAATCACTTCCCAGCTCTCCTATCAGACATCTATCCTCTCCTATCAGACTCCCCCTTCTCGAGCCCTGTATGTCGTTCACCAATCACTTCCCGGCTCTCCTATCAGACTTCTATCCACCCCCATCAGACTCCCCCTTCTGCAGCCATGTATCTCTTTCACCAACCAACTTCCCAGCTCTCCTATCAGACATCTATCCTCTCCTATCAGACTCCCCCTTCTCCAGCCCTGTATCTCGTTCACCAATCACTTCCCAGCTCTCCTATCAGACTCCCCCTTCTCCAGCCTTGTATCTCGTTCACCAACCAACTTCCCAGCACTCCTATCAGACTTCTATCCTCTCCTATCAGACTCCCCCTTCTCCAGCCCTGTATCTCGTTCACCAATCACTTCCCAGCTCTCCTATCAGACTTCTATCCTCTCCTATCAGACTCCCCCTTCTCCAGCCCTGTATCTCGTTCACCAATCACTTCCCAGCTCTCCTATCAGACGTCTATCCTCCCCATCAGACTCCCACTTCTCCAGCCCTGTATCTCGTTCACCAACCAACTTCCCAGCTCTCCTATCAGACTTCGATCCTCTCCTATCAGACTCCCCCTTCTCCAGCCCTGTATCTCGTTCACCAATCACTTCCCAGCTCTCCTATCAGACTTCTATCCTCTCCTATCAGACTCCCCCTTATCCAGCCCTGTATCTCGTTCACCAATCACTTCCCAGCTCTCCTATAAGACTTCTGTCCTCCAACATCAGACTCCCCCTTCTCCAGCCCTGTATCTCATTCACCAATCAACATCCCAGCTCTCCTCTCAGACTCCCCGTTCTCCAGCCCTGTATCTCGTTCACCAATCACTTCCCAGCTCTCCTATCAGACTTCTATCCTCTCCTATCAGACTCCCACTTCTCCAGCCCTGTATCTCGTTCACCAACCAATTTCCCAGCTCTCCTATCAGACTTCTATCCTCTCCTATCAGACTCCCCCTTCTCCAGCCCTGTATCTCGTTCACCAATCACTTCCCAGCTCTCCTATCAGACTTCTATCCTCCCCCATCAGACTCCCCCTTCTCCAGCCCTGTATCTCGTTCACCAACCAACTTCCCAGCTCTCCTATCAGACTTCTATCCTCTCCTATCAGACTCCCCCTTCTCCAGCCCTGTATCTCGTTCACCAATCACTTCCCAGCTCTCCTATCAGACTTCTATCCTCTCCTATAAGACTCCCCCTTCTCCAGCCCTGTATCTCGTTCACCAATCACTTCCCAGCTCTCCTCAGACTTCTATCCTCTCCTATCAGACTCCCCCTTCTCCAGCCCTGTATCTCGTTCACCAATAACTTCCCAGCTCTCCTATCAGACTTCTATCCTCCCCCATCAGACTCCCCCTTCTCCAGCCCTGTATCTCGTTCACCAACCAACTTCCCAGCTCTCCTATCAGACTTCTATCCTCTCCTATCAGACTCCCCCTTCTCCAGCCCTGTATCTCGTTCACCAATCACTTCCCAGCTCTCCTATCAGACTTCTATCCTGTCCTATCAGACTCCCCCTTCTCCAGCCCTGGATCTCGTTCACCAATCACTTCCCAGCTCTCCTATCAGACTTCTGTCCTCCCCCATCAGACTCCCCCTTCTCCAGCCCTGTATCTCATTCACCAATCAACATCCCAGCTCTCCTCTCAGACTCCCCGTTCTCCAGCCCTGTATCTCGTTCACCAATCACGTCCCAGCTCTCATATCAGACTTCTATCCTCTCCTATCAAACTCACCCTTCTCCAGCCCTGTATCTCGTTCACCAATCACATCCCAGCTCTCCTATCAGACTTCTATCCTCTCCTATCAGACTCCCCCTTCTCCAGCCCTGTATCTCGTTCACCAATCACTTCCCAGCTCTCCTATCAGACTTCCATCCTCCCCCATCAGACTCCCCCTTCTCCAGCCCTGTATCTCGTTCACCAACCAACTTCCCAGCTCTCGTATCAGACTTCTATCCTCTCCTATCAGACTCCCCCTTCTCCAGCCCTGTATCTCATTCACCAATCAACATCCCAGCTCTCCTCTCAGACTCCCCGTTCTCCAGCCCTGTATCTCGTACACCAATCACTTCCCAGCTCTCCTATCAGACTTCTATCCTCCCCCATCAGACTCCCCCTTCTCCAGCCCTGTATCTCGTTCACCAATCAACCTCCCAGCTCTCGTATCAGACTTCTGTCCTCTCCTATCAGACTCCCCCTTCTCCAGCCCTGTATCTCGTTCACCAATCACTTCCCAGCTCTCCTATCAGACTTCTATCCTCTCCTATCAGACTCCCGCTTCTCCAGCCCTATATCTCGCTCACCAATCACTTCCCAGCTCTCCTATCAGACTTCTATCCTCTCCTATCAGACTCCCCCTTCTCCAGCCCTGTATCGCATTCACCAATCAACTTCCCAGCTCTCCTCTCAGACTCCCCGTTCTCCAGCCCTGTATCTCGTTCACCAATCACTTCCCAGCTCTCCTAACAGACTTCTATCCTCCCCCATCAGACTCTCACTTCTCCAGCCCAGTATCTCGTTCACCAACCAACTTCGCAGCACTCCTATCAGACTTCTATCCTCTCCTATCAGACTCCCCCTTCTCTAGCCCTGTATCTCGTTCACCAATCACTTCCCAGCTCTCCTATCAGACTTCTATCCTCTCCTATCAGACTCCCCCTTCTCCAGCCCTGTATCGCATTCACCAATCAACTTCCCAGCTCTCCTCTCAGACTCCCCGTTCTCCAGCCCTGTATCTCGTTCACCAATCACTTCCCAGCTCTCCTATCAGACTTCTATCCTCTCCTATCAGACTCCCCCTTCTCCAGCCCTGTATCTCGTTCACCAACCAACTTCCCTGCTCTCCTATCAGACTTCTGGCCTCTCCTATCAGACTCCCCCTTCTCCAGCCCTATATCCCATTCAGAACCAACTTCCCAGCTCTCCTATCAGACTTCTGTCCTCTCCTATCAGACTCCCCCTTCTCCAGCACTGTATCTCGTTCACCAACCAACTTACCAGCTCTCCTATCAGTCTTCTATCCTCTCCTATCAGACTCCCCCTTCTCCAGCCCTGTATCTCGTTCACCAACCAACTTCCCAGCTCTCCTATCAGACTTCTATCCTCTCCTCTCAAACTCCCCCTTCTCCAGCCCTGTATCTCGTTCACCAATCACTTCCCAGCTCTCCTATCAGACTTCTGTCCTCTCCTATCAGACTCCCCCTTCTCCAGCACTGTATCTCGTTCACCAACCAACTTCCCAGCTCTCCTATCAGACTTCTATCCTCTCCTATCAGACTCCCCCTTCTCCAGCCCTGTATCTCGTTCACCATCCAACTTCCCAGCTCTCCTATCAGACTTCTACCCTCTCCTATCAGACTCCCCCTTCTCCAGCCCTGTATCTCGTTCACCAATCACTTCCCAGCTCTCCTATCAGACATCTATCCTCTCTTATCAGACTCCCCCTTCTCCAGCCCTGTATCTCGTTCACCAATCTCTTCCCGGCTCTCCTATCAGACTTCTATTCTCCCCCATCAGACTCCCCCTTCTCCAGCCCTGTATCTCGTTCACCAACCAACTTCCGAGCTCTCCTATCAGACTTCTATCCTCTCCTATCAGACTCCCCCTTCTCCAGCCCTGTATCTCGTTCACCAATCACTTCCCAACTCTCCTATCAGACCTGCCCTCCCCCATCAGACTCCCCCTTCTCCAGCCCTGTATCTCATTCACCAATCAACTTCCCAGCTCTCCTCTGAGACTCCCCGTTCTCCAGCCCTGTATCTCGTTCACCAATCACTTCCCAGCTCTCATATCAGACTTCTATCCTCTCCTATCAGACTCACCCTTCTCCAGCCCTGTATCTCGTTCACCAATCACATCCCAGCTCTCCTATCAGACTTCTATCCTCTCCTATCAGACTCCCCCTTCTCCAGCCCTGTATCTCGTTCACCAATCAATTCCCAGCTCTCCTATCAGACTTCTATCCTCCCCCATCAGACTCCCCCTTCTCCAGCCCTGTATCTCGTTCACCAACCAACTTCCCAGCTCTCCTATCAGACTTCTATCCTCTCCTATCAGACTCCCCCTTCTCCAGCCCTGTATCTCGTTCACCAATCACTTCCCAGCTCTCCTATCAGACTTCTATCCTGTCCTATCAGACTCCCCCTTCTCCAGCCCTGGATCTCGTTCACCAATCACTTCCCAGCTCTCCTATCAGACTTCTGTCCTCCCCCATCAGACTCCCCCTTCTCCAGCCCTGTATCTCATTCACCAATCAACATCCCAGCTCTCCTCTCAGACTCCCCGTTCTCCAGCCCTGTATCTCGTTCACCAATCACGTCCCAGCTCTCATATCAGACTTCTATCCTCTCCTATCAAACTCACCCTTCTCCAGCCCTGTATCTCGTTCACCAATCACATCCCAGCTCTCCTATCAGACTTCTATCCTCTCCTATCAGACTCCCCCTTCTCCAGCCCTGTATCTCGTTCACCAATCACTTCCCAGCTCTCCTATCAGACTTCCATCCTCCCCCATCAGACTCCCCCTTCTCCAGCCCTGTATCTCGTTCACCAACCAACTTCCCAGCTCTCGTATCAGACTTCTATCCTCTCCTATCAGACTCCCCCTTCTCCAGCCCTGTATCTCATTCACCAATCAACATCCCAGCTCTCCTCTCAGACTCCCCGTTCTCCAGCCCTGTATCTCGTACACCAATCACTTCCCAGCTCTCCTATCAGACTTCTATCCTCCCCCATCAGACTCCCCCTTCTCCAGCCCTGTATCTCGTTCACCAATCAACCTCCCAGCTCTCGTATCAGACTTCTGTCCTCTCCTATCAGACTCCCCCTTCTCCAGCCCTGTATCTCGTTCACCAATCACTTCCCAGCTCTCCTATCAGACTTCTATCCTCTCCTATCAGACTCCCGCTTCTCCAGCCCTATATCTCGCTCACCAATCACTTCCCAGCTCTCCTATCAGACTTCTATCCTCTCCTATCAGACTCCCCCTTCTCCAGCCCTGTATCGCATTCACCAATCAACTTCCCAGCTCTCCTCTCAGACTCCCCGTTCTCCAGCCCTGTATCTCGTTCACCAATCACTTCCCAGCTCTCCTAACAGACTTCTATCCTCCCCCATCAGACTCTCACTTCTCCAGCCCAGTATCTCGTTCACCAACCAACTTCGCAGCACTCCTATCAGACTTCTATCCTCTCCTATCAGACTCCCCCTTCTCTAGCCCTGTATCTCGTTCACCAATCACTTCCCAGCTCTCCTATCAGACTTCTATCCTCTCCTATCAGACTCCCCCTTCTCCAGCCCTGTATCGCATTCACCAATCAACTTCCCAGCTCTCCTCTCAGACTCCCCGTTCTCCAGCCCTGTATCTCGTTCACCAATCACTTCCCAGCTCTCCTATCAGACTTCTATCCTCTCCTATCAGACTCCCCCTTCTCCAGCCCTGTATCTCGTTCACCAACCAACTTCCCTGCTCTCCTATCAGACTTCTGGCCTCTCCTATCAGACTCCCCCTTCTCCAGCCCTATATCCCATTCAGAACCAACTTCCCAGCTCTCCTATCAGACTTCTGTCCTCTCCTATCAGACTCCCCCTTCTCCAGCACTGTATCTCGTTCACCAACCAACTTACCAGCTCTCCTATCAGTCTTCTATCCTCTCCTATCAGACTCCCCCTTCTCCAGCCCTGTATCTCGTTCACCAACCAACTTCCCAGCTCTCCTATCAGACTTCTATCCTCTCCTCTCAAACTCCCCCTTCTCCAGCCCTGTATCTCGTTCACCAATCACTTCCCAGCTCTCCTATCAGACTTCTGTCCTCTCCTATCAGACTCCCCCTTCTCCAGCACTGTATCTCGTTCACCAACCAACTTCCCAGCTCTCCTATCAGACTTCTATCCTCTCCTATCAGACTCCCCCTTCTCCAGCCCTGTATCTCGTTCACCATCCAACTTCCCAGCTCTCCTATCAGACTTCTACCCTCTCCTATCAGACTCCCCCTTCTCCAGCCCTGTATCTCGTTCACCAATCACTTCCCAGCTCTCCTATCAGACATCTATCCTCTCTTATCAGACTCCCCCTTCTCCAGCCCTGTATCTCGTTCACCAATCTCTTCCCGGCTCTCCTATCAGACTTCTATTCTCCCCCATCAGACTCCCCCTTCTCCAGCCCTGTATCTCGTTCACCAACCAACTTCCGAGCTCTCCTATCAGACTTCTATCCTCTCCTATCAGACTCCCCCTTCTCCAGCCCTGTATCTCGATAACAATCACTTCCCAGCTCTCCTATCAGACTTCTATCCTCTCCTATCAGACTCCCCCTTCTCCAGCCCTGTATCTCGTTCACCAATCACTTCCCAGCTCTCCTATCAGACTTCTATCCTCTCCTATCAGACTCCCCCTTCTCCAGCCCTGTATCACGTTCACCAATCACTTCCCAGCTCTCCTATCAGACTTCTGTCCTCCCCCATCAGACTCCCCCTTCCCCAGCCCTGTCTCTCATTCACCAATAAACTTCCCAGCTCTCCTCTCAGACTCCCCGTTCCCCAGCCCTGTATCTCGTTCACCAACAAACTTCCCAGCTCTCCTATCAGACTTCTATCCTCTCCTATCAGACTCCCCCTTCTCCAGCCCTGTATCTCGTTCACCAATCACTTCCCAACTCTCCTATCAGACGTCTGTACTCTCCTCTCAGACTCCCCCTTCTCCAGCCCTGTATCTCGTTCACCAATCACTTCCCAGCTCTCCTATCAGACTTCTGTCCTCTCCTATCAGACTCCCCCTTCTCCAGCCCTGTATCTCGTTCACCAATCACTTCCCAGCTCTCCTATCAGACTTCTCTCCTCTCCTATCAGACTCCCCCTTCTCCAGCCCTGTATCTCGTTCACCAATCACTTCCCAGCTCTCCTATCAGACTTCTATCCTCTCCTAGCAGACTCCCCCTTCTTCAGCCCTGTATCTCGTTCACGAATCACTTCCCAGCTCTCCTATCAGACTTCTATCCTCCCCCATCAGACTCCCCCTTCTCCAGCCCTGTATCTCGTTCACCAACCAACTTCCAAGCTCTCCTATCAGACTTCTATCCTCCACCATCAGACTCCCCCTTCTCCAGCCCTGTGTCTCGTTCACCAATCACTTCCCAGCTCTCCTATCAGACTTCTATCCTCTCCTATCAGACTCCCCCTTCTCCAGCCCCGTATCCCGTTCACCAACCAACTTCCCAGCTCTCCTATCAGACTTCTATCCTCTGCTATCAGACTCCCCCTTCTCCAGCCCTGTATCTTCTTCACCAACCAACATCCCAGCTCTCCTATCAGACTTCTATCCTCTCCTATCAGACCCGCCCTTCTCCAGCCCTGCATCTCGTTCACCAATCACTTCCCAGCTCTCCTATCAGACTTCTATCCTCTCCTATCAGACTCCCCCTTCTCCAGCCCTGTATCTCGTTCACCAATCACTTCCCAGCTCTCCTATCAGACCTCTATCCACTCCTATCAGACTCCCCCTTCACCAGCCCTCTATCTCGTTCACCAATCACTTCCCAGCTCTCCTATCAGACTTCTAACCTCTCCTATCAGACTCCCCCTTCTTCAGCCCTGTATCTCGTTCACCAATCACTTCCCAGCTCTCCTATCAGACTTCTATCCTCCCCCATCAGACTCCCACTTCTCCATCCCAGTATCTCGTTCACCAACCAACTTCCCAGTTCTCCTATCAGACTTCTATCCTCTCCTATCAGTCTCCCCCTTCTGCAGCCCTGTATCTCGTTCACCAATCACTTCCCAGCTCTCCTCTCAGACTCCCCGTTCTCCAGCCCTGTATCTCGTTCACCAACAAACTTCCCAGCTCTCCTATCAGACTTCTATCCTCTCCTATCAGACTCCCCCTTCTCCAGCCCTGTATCTCGTTCACCAATCACTTCCCAGCTCTCCTATCAGACATCTATCCTCTCTTATCAGACTCCCCCTTCTCCAGCCCTGTATCTCGTTCACCAATCACGTCCCAGCTCTCCCATCAGACTTCTATCCTCTCCTATCAGACACCCCCTTCTCCAGCCCTGTATCTCGTTCACCAATCACTTCCCAGCTCTCCTATCAGACTTCTATCCTCTCCTATCAGACTCCCCCTTCTCCAGCCCTGTATCTCGTTCACCAATCACTTCCCAGCTCTCCTATCAGACTTCTATCCTCCCCCATCAGACTCTCACTTCTCCAGCCCAGTATCTCGTTCACCAACCAACTTCGCAGCACTCCTATCAGACTTCTATCCTGTCCTATCAGACTCCCCCTTCTCTAGCCCTGTATCTCGTTCACCAATCACTTCCCAGCTCTCCTATCAGACTTCTATCCTCTCCTATCAGACTCCCCCTTCTCCAGCCCTGTATCGCATTCACCAATCAACTTCCCAGCTCTCCTCTCAGACTCCCCGTTCTCCAGCCCTGTATCTCGTTCACCAATCACTTCCCAGCTCTCCTATCAGACTTCTATACTCTCCTATCAGACTCCCCCTTCTCCAGCCCTGTATCTCGTTCACCAACCAACTTCCCTGCTCTCCTATCAGACTTCTGGCCTCTCCTATCAGACTCCCCCTTCACCAGCCCTATATCCCATTCAGAACCAACTTCCCAGCTCTCCTATCAGACTTCTGTCCTCTCCTATCAGACTCCCCCTTCTCCAGCACTGTATCTCGTTCACCAACCAACTTACCAGCTCTCCTATCAGTCTTCTATCCTCTCCTATCAGACTCCCCCTTCTCCAGCCCTGTATCTCGTTCACCAACCAACTTCCCAGCTCTCCTATCAGACTTCTATCCTCTCCTCTCAAACTCCCCCTTCTCCAGCCCTGTATCTCGTTCACCAATCACTTCCCAGCTCTCCTATCAGACTTCTGTCCTCTCCTATCAGACTCCCCCTTCTCCAGCACTGTATCTCGTTCACCAACCAACTTCCCAGCTCTCCTATCAGACTTCTATCCTCTCCTATCAGACTCCCCCTTCTCCAGCCCTGTATCTCGTTCACCATCCAACTTCCCAGCTCTCCTATCAGACTTCTACCCTCTCCTATCAGACTCCCCCTTCTCCAGCCTGTATCTCGTTCACCAATCACTTCCCAGCTCTCCTATCAGACATCTATCCTCTCTTATCAGACTCCCCCTTCTCCAGCCCTGTATCTTGTTCACCAATCTCTTCCCGGCTCTCCTATCAGACTTCTATTCTCCCCCATCAGACTCCCCCTTCTCCAGCCCTGTATCTCGTTCACCAACCAACTTCCGAGCTCTCCTATCAGACTTCTATCCTCTCCTATCAGACTCCCCCTTCTCCAGCCCTGTATCTCGATAACAATCACTTCCCAGCTCTCCTATCAGACTTCTATCCTCTCCTATCAGACTCCCCCTTCTCCAGCCCTGTATCTCGTTCACCAATCACTTCCCAGCTCTCCTATCAGACTTCTATCCTCTCCTATCAGACTCCCCCTTCTCCAGCCCTGTATCTCGTTCACCAATCACTTCCCAGCTCTCCTATCAGACTTCTGTCCTCCCCCATCAGACTCCCCCTTCTCCAGCCCTGTCTCTCATTCACCAATAAACTTCCCAGCTCTCCTCTCAGACTCCCCGTTCCCCAGCCATGTATCTCGTTCACCAACAAACTTCCCAGCTCTCCTATCAGACTTCTATCCTCTCCTATCAGACTCCCCCTTCTCCAGCCCTGTATCTCGTTCACCAATCACTTCCCAACTCTCCTATCAGACGTCTGTACTCTCCTCTCAGACTCCCCCTTCTCCAGCCCTGTATCTCGTTCACCAATCACTTCCCAGCTCTCCTATCAGACTTCTGTCCTCTCCTATCAGACTCCCCCTTCTCCAGCCCTGTATCTCGTTCACCAATCACTTCCCAGCTCTCCTATCAGACTTCTCTCCTCTCCTATCAGACTCCCCCTTCTCCAGCCCTGTATCTCGTTCACCAATCACTTCCCAGCTCTCCTATCAGACTTCTATCCTCTCCTAGCAGACTCCCCCTTCTTCAGCCCTGTATCTCGTTCACGAATCACTTCCCAGCTCTCCTATCAGACTTCTATCCTCCCCCATCAGACTCCCCCTTCTCCAGCCCTGTATCTCGTTCACCAACCAACTTCCCAGCTCTCCTATCAGACTTCTGTCCTCCACCATCAGACTCCCCCTTCTCCAGCCCTGTGTCTCGTTCACCAATCACTTCCCAGCTCTCCTATCAGACTTCTATCCTCTCCTATCAGACTCCCCCTTCTCCAGCCCTGTATCCCGTTCACCAACCAACTTCCCAGCTCTCCTATCAGACTTCTATCCTCTGCTATCAGACTCCCCCTTCTCCAGCCCTGTATCTCGTTCACCAATCACTTCCCAACTCTCCTATCAGACGTCTGTACTCTCCTCTCAGACTCCCCGTTCTCCAGCCCTGTATCTCGTTCACCAACAAACTTCCCAGCTCTCCTATCAGACTTCTATCCTCTCCTATCAGACTCCCCCTTCTCCAGCCCTGTATCTCGTTCACCAATCACTTCCCAGCTCTCCTATCAGACATCTATCCTCTCTTATCAGACTCCCCCTTCTCCAGCCCTGTATCTCGTTCACCAATCACGTCCCAGCTCTCCCATCAGACTTCTATCCTCTCCTATCAGACACCCCCTTCTCCAGCCCTGTATCTCGTTCACCAATCACTTCCCAGCTCTCCTATCAGACTTCTATCCTCTCCTATCAGACTCCCCCTTCTCCAGCCCTGTATCTCGTTCACCAATCACTTCCCAGCTCTCCTATCAGACTTCTATCCTCCCCCATCAGACTCTCACTTCTCCAGCCCAGTATCTCGTTCACCAACCAACTTCGCAGCACTCCTATCAGACTTCTATCCTCTCCTATCAGACTCCCCCTTCTCTAGCCCTGTATCTCGTTCACCAATCACTTCCCAGCTCTCCTATCAGACTTCTATCCTCTTCTATCAGACTCCCCCTTCTCCAGCCCTGTATCGCATTCACCAATCAACTTCCCAGCTCTCCTCTCAGACTCCCCGTTCTCCAGCCCTGTATCTCGTTCACCAATCACTTCCCAGCTCTCCTATCAGACTTCTATCCTCTCCTATCAGACTCCCCCTTCTCCAGCCCTGTATCTCGTTCACCAACCAACTTCCCTGCTCTCCTATCAGACTTCTGGCCTCTCCTATCAGACTCCCCCTTCACCAGCCCTATATCCCATTCAGAACCAACTTCCCAGCTCTCCTATCAGACTTCTGTCCTCTCCTATCAGACTCCCCCTTCTCCAGCACTGTATCTCGTTCACCAACCAACTTACCAGCTCTCCTATCAGTCTTCTATCCTCTCCTATCAGACTCCCCCTTCTCCAGCCCTGTATCTCGTTCACCAACCAACTTCCCAGCTCTCCTATCAGACTTCTATCCTCTCCTCTCAAACTCCCCCTTCTCCAGCCCTGTATCTCGTTCACCAATCACTTCCCAGCTCTCCTATCAGACTTCTGTCCTCTCCTATCAGACACCCCCTTCTCCAGCACTGTATCTCGTTCACCAACCAACTTCCCAGCTCTCCTATCAGACTTCTATCCTCTCCTATCAGACTCCCCCTTCTCCAGCCCTGTATCTCGTTCACCATCCAACTTCCCAGCTCTCCTATCAGACTTCTACCCTCTCCTATCAGACTCCCCCTTCTCCAGCCTGTATCTCGTTCACCAATCACTTCCCAGCTCTCCTATCAGACATCTATCCTCTCTTATCAGACTCCCCCTTCTCCAGCCCTGTATCTTGTTCACCAATCTCTTCCCGGCTCTCCTATCAGACTTCTATTCTCCCCCATCAGACTCCCCCTTCTCCAGCCCTGTATCTCGTTCACCAACCAACTTCCGAGCTCTCCTATCAGACTTCTATCCTCTCCTATCAGACTCCCCCTTCTCCAGCCCTGTATCTCGATAACAATCACTTCCCAGCTCTCCTATCAGACTTCTATCCTCTCCTATCAGACTCCCCCTTCTCCAGCCCTGTATCTCGTTCACCAATCACTTCCCAGCTCTCCTATCAGACTTCTATCCTCTCCTATCAGACTCCCCCTTCTCCAGCCCTGTATCTCGTTCACCAATCACTTCCCAGCTCTCCTATCAGACTTCTGTCCTCCCCCATCAGACTCCCCCTTCTCCAGCCCTGTCTCTCATTCACCAATAAACTTCCCAGCTCTCCTCTCAGACTCCCCGTTCCCCAGCCCTGTATCTCGTTCACCAACAAACTTCCCAGCTCTCCTATCAGACTTCTATCCTCTCCTATCAGACTCCCCCTTCTCCAGCCCTGTATCTCGTTCACCAATCACTTCCCAACTCTCCTATCAGACGTCTGTACTCTCCTCTCAGACTCCCCTTTCTCCAGCCCTGTATCTCGTTCACCAATCACTTCCCAGCTCTCCTATCAGACTTCTGTCCTCTCCTATCAGACTCCCCCTTCTCCAGCCCTGTATCTCGTTCACCAATCACTTCCCAGCTCTCCTATCAGACTTCTCTCCTCTCCTATCAGACTCCCCCTTCTCCAGCCCTGTATCTCGTTCACCAATCACTTCCCAGCTCTCCTATCAGACTTCTATCCTCTCCTAGCAGACTCCCCCTTCTTCAGCCCTGTATCTCGTTCACGAATCACTTCCCAGCTCTCCTATCAGACTTCTATCCTCCCCCATCAGACTCCCCCTTCTCCAGCCCTGTATCTCGTTCACCAACCAACTTCCCAGCTCTCCTATCAGACTTCTGTCCTCCACCATCAGACTCCCCCTTCTCCAGCCCTGTGTCTCGTTCACCAATCACTTCCCAGCTCTCCTATCAGACTTCTATCCTCTCCTATCAGACTCCCCCTTCTCCAGCCCTGTATCCCGTTCACCAACCAACTTCCCAGCTCTCCTATCAGACTTCTATCCTCTGCTATCAGACTCCCCCTTCTCCAGCCCTGTATCTCGTTCACCAATCACTTCCCAACTCTCCTATCAGACGTCTGTACTCTCCTCTCAGACTCCCCGTTCTCCAGCCCTGTATCTCGTTCACCAACAAACTTCCCAGCTCTCCTATCAGACTTCTATCCTCTCCTATCAGACTCCCCCTTCTCCAGCCCTGTATCTCGTTCACCAATCACTTCACAGCTCTCCTATCAGACATCTATCCTCTCTTATCAGACTCCCCCTTCTCCAGCCCTGTATCTCGTTCACCAATCACGTCCCAGCTCTCCCATCAGACTTCTATCCTCTCCTATCAGACACCCCCTTCTCCAGCCCTGTATCTCGTTCACCAATCACTTCCCAGCTCTCCTATCAGACTTCTATCCTCTCCTATCAGACTCCCCCTTCTCCAGCCCTGTATCTCGTTCACCAATCACTTCCCAGCTCTCCTATCAGACTTCTATCCTCCCCCATCAGACTCTCACTTCTCCAGCCCAGTATCTCGTTCACCAACCAACTTCGCAGCACTCCTATCAGACTTCTATCCTCTCCTATCAGACTCCCCCTTCTCTAGCCCTGTATCTCGTTCACCAATCACTTCCCAGCTCTCCTATCAGACTTCTATCCTCTCCTATCAGACTCCCCCTTCTCCAGCCCTGTATCGCATTCACCAATCAACTTCCCAGCTCTCCTCTCAGACTCCCCGTTCTCCAGCCCTGTATCTCGTTCACCAATCACTTCCCAGCTCTCCTATCAGACTTCTATCCTCTCCTATCAGACTCCCCCTTCTCCAGCCCTGTATCTCGTTCACCAACCAACTTCCCTGCTCTCCTATCAGACTTCTGGCCTCTCCTATCAGACACCCCCTTCACCAGCCCTATATCCCATTCAGAACCAACTTCCCAGCTCTCCTATCAGACTTCTGTCCTCTCCTATCAGACTCCCCCTTCTCCAGCACTGTATCTCGTTCACCAACCAACTTACCAGCTCTCCTATCAGTCTTCTATCCTCTCCTATCAGACTCCCCCTTCTCCAGCCCTGTATCTCGTTCACCAACCAACTTCCCAGCTCTCCTATCAGACTTCTATCCTCTCCTCTCAAACTCCCCCTTCTCCAGCCCTGTATCTCGTTCACCAATCACTTCCCAGCTCTCCTATCAGACTTCTGTCCTCTCCTATCAGACTCCCCCTTCTCCAGCACTGTATCTCGTTCACCAACCAACTTCCCAGCTCTCCTATCAGACTTCTATCCTCTCCTATCAGACTCCCCCTTCTCCAGCCCTGTATCTCGTTCACCATCCAACTTCCCAGCTCTCCTATCAGACTTCTACCCTCTCCTATCAGACTCCCCCTTCTCCAGCCTGTATCTCGTTCACCAATCACTTCCCAGCTCTCCTATCAGACATCTATCCTCTCTTATCAGACTCCCCCTTCTCCAGCCCTGTATCTTGTTCACCAATCTCTTCCCGGCTCTCCTATCAGACTTCTATTCTCCCCCATCAGACTCCCCCTTCTCCAGCCCTGTATCTCGTTCACCAACCAACTTCCGAGCTCTCCTATCATTCTATCCTCTCCTATCAGACTCCCCCTTCTCCAGCCCTGTATCTCGATAACAATCACTTCCCAGCTCTCCTATCAGACTTCTATCCTCTCCTATCAGACTCCCCCTTCTCCAGCCCTGTATCTCGTTCACCAATCACTTCCCAGCTCTCCTATCAGACTTCTATCCTCTCCTATCAGACTCCCCCTTCTCCAGCCCTGTATCTCGTTCACCAATCACTTCCCAGCTCTCCTATCAGACTTCTGTCCTCCCCCATCAGACTCCCCCTTCTCCAGCCCTGTCTCTCATTCACCAATAAACTTCCCAGCTCTCCTCTCAGACTCCCCGTTCCCCAGCCCTGTATCTCGTTCACCAACAAACTTCCCAGCTCTCCTATCAGACTTCTATCCTCTCCTATCAGACTCCCCCTTCTCCAGCCCTGTATCTCGTTCACCAATCACTTCCCAACTCTCCTATCAGACGTCTGTACTCTCCTCTCAGACTCCCCCTTCTCCAGCCCTGTATCTCGTTCACCAATCACTTCCCAGCTCTCCTATCAGACTTCTGTCCTCTCCTATCAGACTCCCCCTTCTCCAGCCCTGTATCTCGTTCACCAATCACTTCCCAGCTCTCCTATCAGACTTCTCTCCTCTCCTATCAGACTCCCCCTTCTCCAGCCCTGTATCTCGTTCACCAATCACTTCCCAGCTCTCCTATCAGACTTCTATCCTCTCCTAGCAGACTCCCCCTTCTTCAGCCCTGTATCTCGTTCACGAATCACTTCCCAGCTCTCCTATCAGACTTCTATCCTCCCCCATCAGACTCCCCCTTCTCCAGCCCTGTATCTCGTTCACCAACCAACTTCCCAGCTCTCCTATCAGACTTCTGTCCTCCACCATCAGACTCCCCCTTCTCCAGCCCTGTGTCTCGTTCACCAATCACTTCCCAGCTCTCCTATCAGACTTCTATCCTCTCCTATCAGACTCCCCCTTCTCCAGCCCTGTATCCCGTTCACCAACCAACTTCCCAGCTCTCCTATCAGACTTCTATCCTCTGCTATCAGACTCCCCCTTCTCCAGCCCTGTATCTTCTTAACCAACCAACATCCCAGCTCTCCTATCAGACTTCTATCCTCTCCTATCAGACCCGCCCTTCTCCAGCCCTGCATCTCGTTCACCAATCACTTCCCAGCTCTCCTATCAGACTTCTATCCTCTCCTATCAGACTCCCCCTTCTCCAGCCCTGTATCTCGATAACAATCACTTCCCAGCTCTCCTATCAGACTTCTATCCTCTCCTATCAGACTCCCCCTTCTCCAGCCCTGTATCTCGTTCACCAATCACTTCCCAGCTCTCCTATCAGACTTCTATCCTCTCCTAGCAGACTCCCCCTTCTTCAGCCCTGTATCTCGTTCACGAATCACTTCCCAGCTCTCCTATCAGACTTCTATCCTCCCCCATCAGACTCCCCCTTCTCCAGCCCTGTATCTCGTTCACCAACCAACTTCCCAGCTCTCCTATCAGACTTCTGTCCTCCACCATCAGACTCCCCCTTCTCCAGCCCTGTGTCTCGTTCACCAATCACTTCCCAGCTCTCCTATCAGACTTCTATCCTCTCCTATCAGACTCCCCCTTCTCCAGCCCTGTATCCCGTTCACCAACCAACTTCCCAGCTCTCCTATCAGACTTCTATCCTCTGCTATCAGACTCCCCCTTCTCCAGCCCTGTATCTTCTTCACCAACCAACATCCCAGCTCTCCTATCAGACTTCTATCCTCTCCTATCAGACCCGCCCTTCTCCAGCCCTGCATCTCGTTCACCAATCACTTCCCAGCTCTCCTATCAGACTTCTATCCTCTCCTATCAGACTCCCCCTTCTCCAGCCCTGTATCTCGATAACAATCACTTCCCAGCTCTCCTATCAGACTTCTATCCTCTCCTATCAGACTCCCCCTTCTCCAGCCCTGTATCTCGTTCACCAATCACTTCCCAGCTCTCCTATCAGACTTCTATCCTCTCCTATCAGACTCCCCCTTCTCCAGCCCTGTATCTCGTTCACCAATCACTTCCCAGCTCTCCTATCAGACTTCTGTCCTCCCCCATCAGACTCCCCCTTCTCCAGCCCTGTCTCTCATTCACCAATAAACTTCCCAGCTCTCCTCTCAGACTCCCCGTTCCCCAGCCCTGTATCTCGTTCACCAACAAACTTCCCAGCTCTCCTATCAGACTTCTATCCTCTCCTATCAGACTCCCCCTTCTCCAGCCCTGTATCTCGTTCACCAATCACTTCCCAACTCTCCTATCAGACGTCTGTACTCTCCTCTCAGACTCCCCCTTCTCCAGCCCTGTATCTCGTTCACCAATCACTTCCCAGCTCTCCTCTCAGACTTCTCTCCTCTCCTATCAGACTCCCCCTTCTCCAGCCCTGTATCTCGTTCACCAATCACTTCCCAGCTCTCCTATCAGACTTCTATCCTCTCCTAGCAGACTCCCCCTTCTTCAGCCCTGTATCTCGTTCACGAATCACTTCCCAGCTCTCCTATCAGACTTCTATCCTCCCCCATCAGACTCCCCCTTCTCCAGCCCTGTATCTCGTTCACCAATCACTTCCCAGCTCTCCTATCAGACTTCTATCCTCTCCTATCAGACTCCCCCTTCTCCAGCCCTGTATCTCGTTCACCAATCACTTCCCAGCTCTCCTATCAGACTTCTGTCCTCCCCCATCAGACTCCCCCTTCTCCAGCCCTGTCTCTCATTCACCAATAAACTTCCCAGCTCTCCTCTCAGACTCCCCGTTCCCCAGCCCTGTATCTCGTTCACCAACAAACTTCCCAGCTCTCCTATCAGACTTCTATCCTCTCCTCTCAAACTCCCCCTTCTCCAGCCCTGTATCTCGTTCACCAATCACTTCCCAGCTCTCCTATCAGACTTCTGTCCTCTCCTATCAGACTCCCCCTTCTCCAGCACTGTATCTCGTTCACCAACCAACTTCCCAGCTCTCCTATCAGACTTCTATCCTCTCCTATCAGACTCCCCCTTCTCCAGCCCTGTATCTCGTTCACCATCCAACTTCCCAGCTCTCCTATCAGACTTCTACCCTCTCCTATCAGACTCCCCCTTCTCCAGCCTGTATCTCGTTCACCAATCACTTCCCAGCTCTCCTATCAGACTTCTATCCTCTCCTATCAGACTCCCCCTTCTTCAGCCCTGTATCTCGTTCACCAATCACTTCCCAGCTCTCCTATCAGACTTCTATCCTCCCCCATCAGACTCCCACTTCTCCATCCCAGTATCTCGTTCACCAACCAACTTCCCAGTTCTCCTATCAGACTTCTATCCTCTCCTATCAGTCTCCCCCTTCTGCAGCCCTGTATCTCGTTCACCAATCACTTCCCAGCTCTCCTATCAGACTTCTGTCCTACCCCATCAGACTTCTGACCTCCCCCATCAGACTCCCCCTTCTCCAGCCCTGTCTCTCATTCACCAATAAACTTCCCAGCTCTCCTCTCAGACTCCCCGTTCTCCAGCCCTGTATCTCGTTCACCAACAAACTTCCCAGCTCTCCTATCAGACTTCTATCCTCTCCTATCAGACTCCCCCTTCTCCAGCCCTGTATCTCTTTCACCAATCACTTCCCAGCTCTCCTATCAGACTTCTGTCCTCTCCTATCAGACTCCCCCTTCTCCAGGCCTGTATCTCGTTCACCAATTACTTCCCAGCTCTCCTATCAGACTTCTCTCCTCTCCTATCAGACTCCCCCTTCTCCAGCCCTGTATCTCGTTCACCAATCACTTCCCAGCTCTCCTATCAGACTTCTATCCTCCCCCATCAGACTCCCCCTTCTCCAGCCCTGTATCTCGTTCACCAACCAACTTCCCAGCTCTCCTATCAGACTTCTATCCTCCACCATCAGACTCCCCCTTCTCCAGCCCTGTATCTCGTTCACCAATCACTTCCCAGCTCTCCTATCAGACTCCCACTTCTCCATCCCTGTATCTCGTTCAACAATCACTTCCCAGCTCTCCTATCAGACTTCTATCCTCCCCCATCAGACTCCCACTTCTCCAGCCCAGTATCTCGTTCACCAACCAACTTCCCAGTTCTCCCGTCAGACTTCTATCCTCTCCTATCAGACTCCCCCTTCTGCAGCCCTGTATCTCGTTCACCAATCACTTCCCAGCTCTCCTATCAGACTTCTATCCTCTCCTATCAGACTCCCCCTTCTCCAGCCCTGTATCGCATTCACCAATCAACGTCCCAGCTCTCCTCTCAGACTCCCCCTTCTGCAGCCCTGTATCTCGTTCACCAATCACTTCCCAGTTCTCCTATCAGACTTCTATCCTCTCCTATCAGACTCCCCCCTTCTCCAGCCCTGTATCTCGTTCACCAACCAACTTCCCTGCTCTCCTATCAGACTTCTGGCCTCTCCTATCAGACTCCCCCTTCTCCAGCCCTGTATCTCGTTCACCAACCAACCTCCCAGCTCTCCTATCAGACTTCTATCCTCTCCTCTCAAACTCCCCCATCTCCAGCCCTGTATCTCGTTCACCATTCACTTCACAGCTCTCCTATCAGACTTCTGTCCTCTCCTTTCAGACTCTCCCTTCTCCAGCACTGTATGTCGTTCAGCAACCAACTTCCCAGCTCTCCTATCAGGCTTCTATCCTTTCCTATCAGACTCCCCCTTCTCCAGCCCTGTATCTCGTTCACCAATCACTTCCCAGCTCTCCTATCAGACATCTATCCTCTCCTATCAGACTCCCCCTTCTCGAGCCCTGTATCTCGTTCACCAATCACTTCCCGGCTCTCCTATCAGACTTCTATCCACCCCCATCATACTCCCCCTTCTCCAGCCCTGTATCTCTTTCACCAACCAACTTCCCAGCTCTCCTATCAGACTTCTATCCTCTCCTGTCAGACTCCCCCTTCTCCAGCCCTGTATCTCGTTCAACAATCACTTCCCAGCTCTCCTATCAGACTTCTATCCTCTCCTATCAGACTCCCCCTTCTCCAGCCCTGTATCTCGTTCACCAATCACTTCCCAGCTCTCCTATCAGACGTCTATCCTCTCCTATCATACTCCCCCTTCTCCAGCCCTGTATCTCGTTCACCAATCACTTCCCAGCTCTCCTATCAGACTTCTGTCCTCCATATCAGACTCCCCCTTCTCCAGCCCTGTATCTCATTCACCAATCAACTTCGCAGCTCTCCTCTCAGACTCCCCCTTCTCCAGCCCTGTATCTCGATAACAATCACTTCCCAGCTCTCCTATCAGACTTCTATCCTCTCCTATCAGACTCCCCCTTCTCCAGCCCTGTATCTCGTTCACCAATCACTTCCCAGCTCGCCTATCAGACTTCTATCCTCTCCTATCAGACTCCCCCTTCTCCAGCCCTGTATCTCGTTCACCAATCACTTCCCAGCTCTCCTATCAGACTTCTGTCCTCCACCATCAGACTCCCCCTTCTCCAGCCCTGTGTCTCGTTCACCAATCACTTCCCAGCTCTCCTATCAGACTTCTATCCTCTCCTATCAGACTCCCCCTTCTCCAGCCCTGTATCCCGTTCACCAACCAACTTCCCAGCTCTCCTATCAGACTTCTATCCTCTGCTATCAGACTCCCCCTTCTCCAGCCCTGTATCTTCTTCACCAACCAACATCTCAGCTCTCCTATCAGACTTCTATCCTCTCCTATCAGACCCGCCCTTCTCCAGCCCTGCATCTCGTTCACCAATCACTTCCCAGCTCTCCTATCAGACTTCTATCCTCTCCTATCAGACTCCCCCTTCTCCAGCCCTGTATCTCGATAACAATCACTTCCCAGCTCTCCTATCAGACTTCTATCCTCTCCTATCAGACTCCCCCTTCTCCAGCCCTGTATCTCGTTCACCAATCACTTCCCAGCTCTCCTATCAGACTTCTATCCTCTCCTAGCAGACTCCCCCTTCTTCAGCCCTGTATCTCGTTCACGAATCACTTCCCAGCTCTCCTATCAGACTTCTATCCTCCCCCATCAGACTCCCCCTTCTCCAGCCCTGTATCTCGTTCACCAACCAACTTCCCAGCTCTCCTATCAGACTTCTGTCCTCCACCATCAGACTCCCCCTTCTCCAGCCCTGTGTCTCGTTCACCAATCATTTCCCAGCTCTCCTATCAGACTTCTATCCTCTCCTATCAGACTCCCCCTTCTCCAGCCCTGTATCCCGTTCACCAACCAACTTCCCAGCTCTCCTATCAGACTTCTATCCTCTGCTATCAGACTCCCCCTTCTCCAGCCCTGTATCTTCTTCACCAACCAACATCCCAGCTCTCCTATCAGACTTCTATCCTCTCCTATCAGACCCGCCCTTCTCCAGCCCTGCATCTCGTTCACCAATCACTTCCCAGCTCTCCTATCAGACTTCTATCCTCTCCTATCAGACTCCCCCTTCTCCAGCCCTGTATCTCGATAACAATCACTTCCCAGCTCTCCTATCAGACTTCTATCCTCTCCTATCAGACTCCCCCTTCTCCAGCCCTGTATCTCGTTCACCAATCACTTCCCAGCTCTCCTATCAGACTTCTATCCTCTCCTATCAGACTCCCCCTTCTCCAGCCCTGTATCTCGTTCACCAATCACTTCCCAGCTCTCCTATCAGACTTCTGTCCTCCCCCATCAGACTCCCCCTTCTCCAGCCCTGTCTCTCATTCACCAATAAACTTCCCAGCTCTCCTCTCAGACTCCCCGTTCCCCAGCCCTGTATCTCGTTCACCAACAAACTTCCCAGCTCTCCTATCAGACTTCTATCCTCTCCTATCAGACTCCCCCTTCACCAGCCCTGTATCTCGTTCACCAATCACTTCCCAACTCTCCTATCAGACGTCTGTACTCTCCTCTCAGACTCCCCCTTCTCCAGCCCTGTATCTCGTTCACCAATCACTTCCCAGCTCTCCTCTCAGACTTCTCTCCTCTCCTATCAGACTCCCCCTTCTCCAGCCCTGTATCTCGTTCACCAATCACTTCCCAGCTCTCCTATCAGACTTCTATCCTCTCCTAGCAGACTCCCCCTTCTTCAGCCCTGTATCTCGTTCACGAATCACTTCCCAGCTCTCCTATCAGACTTCTATCCTCCCCCATCAGACTCCCCCTTCTCCAGCCCTGTATCTCGTTCACCAATCACTTCCCAGCTCTCCTATCAGACTTCTATCCTCTCCTATCAGACTCCCCCTTCTCCAGCCCTGTATCTCGTTCACCAATCACTTCCCAGCTCTCCTATCAGACTTCTGTCCTCCCCCATCAGACTCCCCCTTCTCCAGCCCTGTCTCTCATTCACCAATAAACTTCCCAGCTCTCCTCTCAGACTCCCCGTTCCCCAGCCCTGTATCTCGTTCACCAACAAACTTCCCAGCTCTCCTATCAGACTTCTATCCTCTCCTCTCAAACTCCCCCTTCTCCAGCCCTGTATCTCGTTCACCAATCACTTCCCAGCTCTCCTATCAGACTTCTGTCCTCTCCTATCAGACTCCCCCTTCTCCAGCACTGTATCTCGTTCACCAACCAACTTCCCAGCTCTCCTATCAGACTTCTATCCTCTCCTATCAGACTCCCCCTTCTCCA
Source organism: Hemitrygon akajei (assembly GCF_048418815.1). Taxonomy (NCBI): domain Eukaryota; kingdom Metazoa; phylum Chordata; class Chondrichthyes; order Myliobatiformes; family Dasyatidae; genus Hemitrygon; species Hemitrygon akajei. Next base: position 683,279 of record NW_027332063.1, read on the forward strand.
GCCCTGTATCTCGTTCACCATCCAACTTCCCAGCTCTCCTATCAGACTTCTACCCTCTCCTATCAGACTCCCCCTTCTCCAGCCTGTATCTCGTTCACCAATCACTTCCCAGCTCTCCTATCAGACATCTATCCTCTCTTATCAGACTCCCCCTTCTCCAGCCCTGTATCTTGTTCACCAATCTCTTCCCGGCTCTCCTATCAGACTTCTATTCTCCCCCATCAGACTCCCCCTTCTCCAGCCCTGTATCTCGTTCACCAACCAACTTCCGAGCTCTCCTATCAGACTTCTATCCTCTCCTATCAGACTCCCCCTTCTCCAGCCCTGTATCTCGATAACAATCACTTCCCAGCTCTCCTATCAGACTTCTATCCTCTCCTATCAGACTCCCCCTTCTCCAGCCCTGTATCTCGTTCACCAATCACTTCCCAGCTCTCCTATCAGACTTCTATCCTCTCCTATCAGACTCCCCCTTCTCCAGCCCTGTATCTCGTTCACCAATCACTTCCCAGCTCTCCTATCAGACTTCTGTCCTCCCCCATCAGACTCCCCCTTCTCCAGCCCTGTCTCTCATTCACCAATAAACTTCCCAGCTCTCCTCTCAGACTCCCCGTTCCCCAGCCCTGTATCTCGTTCACCAACAAACTTCCCAGCTCTCCTATCAGACTTCTATCCTCTCCTATCAGACTCCCCCTTCTCCAGCCCTGTATCTCGTTCACCAATCACTTCCCAACTCTCCTATCAGACGTCTGTACTCTCCTCTCAGACTCCCCCTTCTCCAGCCCTGTATCTCGTTCACCAATCACTTCCCAGCTCTCCTATCAGACTTCTGTCCTCTCCTATCAGACTCCCCCTTCTCCAGCCCTGTATCTCGTTCACCAATCACTTCCCAGCTCTCCTATCAGACTTCTCTCCTCTCCTATCAGACTCCCCCTTCTCCAGCCCTGTATCTCGTTCACCAATCACTTCCCAGCTCTCCTATCAGACTTCTATCCTCTCCTAGCAGACTCCCCCTTCTTCAGCCCTGTATCTCGTTCACGAATCACTTCCCAGCTCTCCTATCAGACTTCTATCCTCCCCCATCAGACTCCCCGTTCTCCAGCCCTGTATCTCGTTCACCAACCAACTTCCCAGCTCTCCTATCAGACTTCTGTCCTCCACCATCAGACTCCCCCTTCTCCAGCCCTGTGTCTCGTTCACCAATCACTTCCCAGCTCTCCTATCAGACTTCTATCCTCTCCTATCAGACTCCCCCTTCTCCAGCCCTGTATCCCGTTCACCAACCAACTTCCCAGCTCTCCTATCAGACTTCTATCCTCTGCTATCAGACTCCCCCTTCTCCAGCCCTGTATCTTCTTCACCAACCAACATCCCAGCTCTCCTATCAGACTTCTATCCTCTCCTATCAGACCCGCCCTTCTCCAGCCCTGCATCTCGTTCACCAATCACTTCCCAGCTCTCCTATCAGACTTCTATCCTCTCCTATCAGACTCCCCCTTCTCCAGCCCTGTATCTCGATAACAATCACTTCCCAGCTCTCCTATCAGACTTCTATCCTCTCCTATCAGACTCCCCCTTCTCCAGCCCTGTATCCCGTTCACCAACCAACTTCCCAGCTCTCCTATCAGACTTCTATCCTCTGCTATCAGACTCCCCCTTCTCCAGCCCTGTATCTTCTTCACCAACCAACATCCTAGCTCTCCTATCAGACTTCTATCCTCTCCTATCAGACCCGCCCTTCTCCAGCCCTGCATCTCGTTCACCAATCACTTCCCAGCTCTCCTATCAGACTTCTATCCTCTCCTATCAGACTCCCCCTTCTCCAGCCCTGTATCTCGTTCACCAATCACTTCCCAGCTCTCCTATCAGACTTCTATCCACTCCTATCAGACTCCCCCTTCACCAGCCCTCTATCTCGTTCACCAATCACTTCCCAGCTCTCCTATCAGACTTCTATCCTCTCCTATCAGACTCCCCCTTCTTCAGCCCTGTATCTCGTTCACCAATCACTTCCCAGCACTCCTATCAGACTTCTATCCTCCCCCATCAGACTCCCACTTCTCCATCCCAGTATCTCGTTCACCAACCAACTTCCCAGTTCTCCTATCAGACTTCTATCCTCTCCTATCAGTCTCCCCCTTCTGCAGCCCTGTATCTCGTTCACCAATCACTTCCCAGCTCTCCTATCAGACTTCTGTCCTACCCCATCAGACTTCTGTCCTCCCCCATCAGACTCCCCCTTCTCCAGCCCTGTCTCTCATTCACCAATAAACTTCCCAGCTCTCCTCTCAGACTCCCCGTTCTCCAGCCCTGTATCTCGTTCACCAACAAACTTCCCAGCTCTCCTATCAGACTTCTATCCTCTCCTATCAGACTCCCCCTACTCCAGCCCTGTATCTCTTTCACCAATCACTTCCCAGCTCTCCTATCAGACTTCTGTCCTCTCCTATCAGACTCCCCCTTCTCCAGGCCTGTATCTCGTTCACCAATTACTTCCCAGCTCTCCTATCAGACTTCTCTCCTCTCCTATCAGACTCCCCCTTCTCCAGCCCTGTATCTCGTTCACCAATCACTTCCCAGCTCTCCTATCAGACTTCTATCCTCCCCCATCAGACTCCCCCTTCTCCAGCCCTGTATCTCGTTCACCAACCAACTTCCCAGCTCTACTATCAGACTTCTATCCTCCACCATCAGACTCCCCCTTCTCCAGCCCTGTATCTCGTTCACCAATCACTTCCCAGCTCTCCTATCAGACTCCCACTTCTCCATCCCTGTATCTCGTTCAACAATCACTTCCCAGCTCTCCTATCAGACTTCTATCCTCCCCCATCAGACTCCCACTTCTCCAGCCCAGTATCTCGTTCACCAACCAACTTCCCAGTTCTCCCGTCAGACTTCTATCCTCTCCTATCAGACTCCCCCTTCTGCAGCCCTGTATCTCGTTCACCAATCACTTCCCAGCTCTCCTATCAGACTTCTATCCTCTCCTATCAGACTCCCCCTTCTCCAGCCCTGTATCGCATTCACCAATCAACGTCCCAGCTCTCCTCTCAGACTCCCCCTTCTGCAGCCCTGTATCTCGTTCACCAATCACTTCCCAGTTCTCCTATCAGACTTCTATCCTCTCCTATCAGACTCCCCCCTTCTCCAGCCCTGTATCTCGTTCACCAACCAACTTCCCTGCTCTCCTATCAGACTTCTGGCCTCTCCTATCAGACTCCCCCTTCTCCAGCCCTGTATCTCGTTCACCAACCAACCTCCCAGCTCTCCTATCAGACTTCTATCCTCTCCTCTCAAACTCCCCCATCTCCAGCCCTGTATCTCGTTCACCATTCACTTCCCAGCTCTCCTATCAGACTTCTGTCCTCTCCTTTCAGACTCTCCCTTCTCCAGCACTGTATGTCGTTCAGCAACCAACTTCCCAGCTCTCCTATCAGGCTTCTATCCTTTCCTATCAGACTCCCCCTTCTCCAGCCCTGTATCTCGTTCACCAATCACTTCCCAGCTCTCCTATCAGACATCTATCCTCTCCTATCAGACTCCCCCTTCTCGAGCCCTGTATCTCGTTCACCAATCACTTCCCGGCTCTCCTATCAGACTTCTATCCACCCCCATCATACTCCCCCTTCTCCAGCCCTGTATCTCTTTCACCAACCAACTTCCCAGCTCTCCTATCAGACTTCTATCCTCTCCTGTCAGACTCCCCCTTCTCCAGCCCTGTATCTCGTTCAACAATCACTTCCCAGCTCTCCTATCAGACTTCTATCCTCTCCTATCAGACTCCCCCTTCTCCAGCCCTGTATCTCGTTCACCAATCACTTCCCAGCTCTCCTATCAGACGTCTATCCTCTCCTATCATACTCCCCCTTCTCCAGCCCTGTATCTCGTTCACCAATCACTTCCCAGCTCTCCTATCAGACTTCTGTCCTCCCCATCAGACTCCCCCTTCTCCAGCCCTGTATCTCATTCACCAATCAACTTCGCAGCTCTCCTCTCAGACTCCCCTTTCTCCAGCCCTGTATCTCGTTCACCAACAAACTTCCCAGCTCTCCTATCAGACTTCTATCCTCTCCTATCAGACTCCCCCTTCTCCAGCCTTGTATCTCGTTCACCAATCACTTCCCAGCTCTCCTATCAGACTTCTATCCTCTCCTATCAGATTCCCCCTTCTCCAGCCCTGTACCTCGTTCACCAATCACTTCCCAGCTCTCCTATCAGACTTCTATCCTCCCCCATCAGACTCCCCCTTCTCCAGCCCTGTATCTCGTTCACCAATCACTTCCCAGCTCTCCTATCAGACTTCTATCCTCCCCCATCAGACTCCCCCTTCTCCAGCCCTGTATCTCGTTCACCAACCAACTTCCCAGCTCTCCTATCAGACTTCTATCCTCACCTATCAGACTCCCCCTTCTCCAGCCCTGTATCTCAATCACCAATCACTTCCCAGCTCTCCTATCAGACTCCCCCTTCTCCAGCCTTGTATCTCGTTCACCAATCACTTCCCCTCTCTCCTATCAGACTTCTGTCCTCCCCCATCAGACTCCCCCTTCTCCAGCACTGTATCTCATTCACCAATCAACATCCCAGCTCTCCTCTCAGACCCCTCGTTCTACAGCCCTGTATCTCGTTCACCAATCACTTCCCAGCTCTCCTATCAGACTTCTATCCTCTCCTATCAGACTCCCCTTTCTTCAGCCCTGTATCCCGTTCACCAATCACTTCCCAGCTCATCTATCAGACTTCTATCCTCTCCTCTCAGACTCCCCCTTCTCCAGCCCTGTATATCGTTCACCAATCACTTCCCAGCTCTCCTATCAGACTTCTATCCTCTCCTATCAGACTCCCCCTTCTCCAGCCCAGTATCTCGTTCACCAATCACTTCCCAGCTCTCCTATCAGACTTCTGTCCTCTCCTATCAGACTCCCCCTTCTCCAGCCCGTATCTCGTTCACCAACCAACTTCCCAGCTCTCCTATCAGACTTCTATCCTCTCCTATCAGACTCCTCCTTCTCCAGCCCTGTTTCTCGTTCACCAATCACTTCCCAGCTCTCCTATCAGACATCTATCCTCTCCTATCAGACTCCCCCTTCTCGAGCCCTGTATCTCGTTCACCAATCACTTCCCGGCTCTCCTATCAGACTTCTATCCTCCCCCATCAGACTCCACCTTCTCCAGCCCTGTATCTCGTTCACCAACCAACTTCCCAGCTCTCCTATCAGACTTCTATCCTCTCCTATCAGACTCCCCCTTCTCCAGCCCTGTATCTCGTTCAACAATCACTTCCCAGCTCTCCTATCAGACTTCTATCCTCTCCTATCAGACTCCCCCTTCTCTTGCCCTGTATCTCGTTCACCAATCACTTCCCAGCTCTCCTATCAGACTTCTATCCTCTCCTATCAGACTCCCCCTTCTCCAGCCCTGTATCTCGTTCACGAATCACTTCCCAGCTCTCCTATCAGACTTCTGTCTCCCCCATCAGACTCCCCCTTCTCCAGCCCTGTATCTCATTCACCAATCAACTTCCCAGCTCTCCTCTCAGACTTCTGTCTTCTCCTATCAGACTCCCCCTTCTCCAGCCCTGTATCTCGTTCACCAATCACTTCCCAGCTCTCCTATCAGACTTCTGTCCTCTCCTATCAGACTCCCCCTTCTCCAGCCCTATATCTCGTTCACCAATCACTTCCCAGCTCTCCTATCAGACTTCTCTCCTCTCCTATCAGACTCCCCCTTCTCTTGCCCTGTATCTCGTTCACCAATCATGAATGCGGGCTCACTTTTGACATTTAAGATATTGCCGTTGTTCTGCGTTATGGATTCGACTGCCGCGTTTATAAACTGTGGATTTACGGTGTTTATCATCTGTGTTTTTAGTTTCTTCCTCGTTCCCTTTCTGTTCAGTTGATGAAGAGGTTTGGTAGTCGATGTTCTCGTTACATTCTGGCAGATAGATTTTTGTGCGTGGGGAGGGGTTTGGGAATACTGCAGACATTTTGTGCGGGCGAAGAGGAATTCGGAGGTTGAGGATCGAGATACCTATTTTTGTGCAAGAGGTGCATTTCAACTTTCTCACTGAACTGCTTTCGTGATCCCTCTTGGTTCGTGGCTATTCAGAGAAGGCGTTCCTCAGAATTTTATATGGATGCACCCTTTGTTAACAAATGAATCAGTGAGCCTTTTAACATTTTGAGAAACTGTCAATAAACCATCACTTGTCACCTCACTTTCCGAATTCCCAACACTGTGTTGAACTCATATGCATGTGATCACCGTTGCATTGTGTTCCCACTGTCGGCCATAGCGGTGAACTCATTCAATGAATACAAGATCATCTCTTGACAATATAACACAGATCTTCTCCACCTAAATGGATAGGGGGAGGGAGCGCGAGCAAGAAGGGTGGATTCTAAGTTGCTTCTGTGCCTGGGGTTGCTTCGGGAGTTCTGTCTCTTCGTGTCCAGTTAACGGATTGCCGGACGTTTGACGCTTCATGCTCTGCTCCGTGTCAAGATAAGAATCGCCCGCTGTTTGCCTGCGCTATTCAGTGTCGAAATAAAGATTGCCAGCCATTTACCTTTCAGGTTAATGCTGCGTGTGAAGAAGGGTTTAGCCTGCCGACTGCTCCTCTGTCCACCCGCGCTGTTTGCCCGTGATTACGATGTCTCTTGACCGCTGAGTGTCTATATTTGAAGTTTCCTCCCTGTGTTAATTTTCTTCCCCCCTGTGTAAATAGGAGTAGGACACTCGGCCCTCTGTTCTTTCCCGGCTGCTCTCAACCTTTGGTCCACATCTGCGCTCTGCCTAAGTCCCGCCACTAAACGCCAGAGTCTTCATGTAGTGAGCGGTTCGATCCCCGGTCCAGCTTCGCTCATTCCTTGGCTCCCCTCGGCCTACTCCTCGCTCCCCGGCCTTCCTTGCAACTATTAACTTCTGTTAATGTTACCAGTGTGTCGGTGTCCTCCATTTCGGTTCGCTTTTTTCACTCCTTACAGAATCAATATGCCACCGCCTCTCTCTCTCTCTCTCTCTCCCCCTCCCTCTCTCTCTCTCTCCCTCCCCCTCCCTCTCCTCTCCCCACCCCCTGCACACACAAACACACACACACACAAACAAACACACAAACACACACACACACACACACACACACACACACACACACACACACAGACACACACACACACACACACACACACACACACACACACACACACACACACACACACACACAAACACACACTCACGAGAGACTGAGCTGTCACTCGTTCAACACTGAAGAGCAGAGATAGTGAAAGAGGGAGTCAAAGCAATGCTGGAGATATTGGGAATTTGACAAGAAAGGATGGCGGATCAGGGAAACAAATGAGGGATGTTGGAAAAACAGGTGGACGGGTCAAGCGGAGAGGACACTGGGAGAAGAGCCTTGTTAATGGCCTGGTTGAGTCGCTGGGAGATGTGAAACTTTGCTTCTGGGCTTGAAGTAGATGAATTCGGATTGATAAGCAAGGGTATGGGGAGCAGGCTATCTAAAATTGAAGAATTTGCCGTTAGATTCCGCGGGCTGTAAACTACAAACGTTGAACTGGAACTGCTATTCCTCTGGTTAACGTTTGCCCTCTTCATTATAGTGTTATTATGTCAATTGGGAAGGAATTCTATATGAATGGCAAATGAGGAATCTATGGGGCTGTGGTGGACAGGGTGCAGATGTTCAAAATCGAGTTCCTCGTCTCCACTTGGAATTATCTTTCTCTGCCAGACACCTTCTCGGCCGGAGGCGCATATCAGCTGTAATGCAGCGGGGACGCAGCAGGAACAGTTTGTCAGACTGTTGCTTGCTTGTTAATAAAGCTATCTTTTCAATAAAAGACGCGTTGCCGTTAGCGTAACACCATCAAAGTGCCAGCGATCCCGCATCAATTCACTCTGCTCGCTGAAGAATTTTGTACAGTCCCTCCGCCAGCACGGGTGATACAGTTTGCTGCCAGATTCCAAGTTAGTAGGTTAATTGATCATATGGTTGTAATTAGTAGGGGCGGGCTGGTTGAGCCGGAAAAGCATGTCAATCTGCACAAAATATCTAAATAAAAAAACGGCCACAAAAATGCATGTCTGGGGTCTTGGCGTAAACGACAAGAAACACAGTAAAACAGTCTGGTATGCCCTCATCCAGTGCTGTCCGTACAGATTGGCGGCGCAGCTCAGATCCGGTAAATGTCATCATATAATGTGAGCCTCAGACTCCTTCAGATTTGAAATTGCCCTCAAACCTTTCTCTGCTCAAATATTGTTTTTTTTAATTAACGGACATTGCCACGTGGAGGCAGGTAGTGAAGTACCAAGATTTGACAGAAAATTGGACCAGAACTGATTGAACAGCAATGTTCTGTTGGAATTTCCTGGCGTTGTGGAATTGCACTTCCTTTGTAGAGATTTCTTTAAGACAGCAAAATAACTAATGACATCTTGTCCCACATCATTTAAAGGTATACAATACAGAGCTATTTAGACTAACCACCACCTGGCACCAGGAATACAATCTCTTCCTCCAGATCCCTACATCAGCTCTCTGTGTAGTACAGCAAGTGGAGAGCCAAAGAGTCACTGCGGCAAGGTCTCCGATGAACTCTCCATTTGTATTTTCAAAGTTCAAAGTTTAACGAACAAAACACTGTCAAATAATTTATGTTTCATAAAATACTATCCTGAAATTCCTTTCCGTGCTGGCATTTACAGCAGAAGGGAGAAATACTCAGTGAATAGATATGCAGAAAAGAAGAGTGACAACTGAAACCAAACTCCAACAAAAACATCCTCTGGAAAGTCTGTCGGGACCCTGTGGACTTGTGGAAACTGTGTGGTGATTTCCTTTGAACTTATAGTCACTATTTCTCGTACTGTGCCCATAGTCTTTTTTTATTAATTATGCTATTGTTTGCACTGTTGTAACTATATGTTGTAACTGTGTGGTTCTGTGCAGCTCTTGTAGATTTAGATTTTGGTCTTGTTTGTCTGGTGGATTTGGAGCTTCTTTCCGGGGAAAGCGCTAAGACGGTAGCACGATATTATTACGCAGCAGCCTCTCCGGACTCCGGATTGGCGATTGCCACACGTTATGTGGATTTTCTGGTGTCGTCTGTTTTGTCATATGCTTTTGTGATATCATTCTGGAGGAACGTTGTCTCATTTTTTCACTGCATTGCATTTGTGGTTTCTAAATGACAATAAGCTGAATCTGAATCTCAATAATAAATGAAGTAAGAGAATAATTTAATAAATACAGATATAAATAGATAGATAGATAGATAGATAGATAGATAGATAGATAGATAGATAGATAGATAGATAGATAGATAGATAGATAGATAGATAGATAGATAGATAGATAGAAGGATAGATATATTACTCGAAATACACGTTGATAGGAAAACTGTGCAGACGCAACGGGAGCGTTTCTCCGCAGGTACGACAAAGAGCTTGAAAAGGAAAAGTTTTTCAACAGGAGTCGTTGACTGGAGTACGGTGCAGACGCAACTGGGCGTTCCCACACAGGTTGACAAATATTTTCGACAGCAAAACCGGTTTCCATAAAAGAGAGATAACGCCCTGCGGTGTGGTTAACGTGGGAGAGAATAGGGGGTGTGCAATTTTGAATACTGTTTGGGGAGATTGGTGAAGGGAGAGGTAAACTTAGATGGAAGGATAGGTAAGTGGGGGTATGGATTGGGGACAATGGTTGACTTATGATCAATTTTCTTATAGGTACCTTTTGTTGCTGAACAGTCAGAAAAAAACTCTACCCAGCAACAGATGACGTGCTAAACATTGTTCTCCAAAACTACTAAGCATAACTAAATATGAGTATAAAATGATTGAATGAGAATCTCAAGATATAACCAAATATGGGACTGGCGTTCGAGAGAAAGGGGGAGGTGTCAAAATAGGGAATTAACGTTGTATCCAGGGTAGCTTTGTCAGAAAATAATTATAACTAACCAATGATGATTTTATATCTAACTGAATATTAACATGTGATCGAAACTATTCTAAAACTGTCTTAACTCGCGTAATTGTAAGATTTCCTGCGTTCAATGTAATAAATTGTGAAGAATTGTGATTCGGGGGGGGGGGGGGCAAGGCGGGTAATGCCCCGTCTGGCTCCTCGATCAGACTGTAACTTCCCCCATACCATGCTATGAATAAAGAGTAAAACTTGATGAAGTATCGCTTGTTTTCTGGTCTTATTGAGTACGTGATACCTTGCTCTTTTGAATTGGGTCGATCCGTCTTTCACAAGGTACCCTACCTGGAGCATTAACAGCGACTGTGCCCCTGCCATTCAGCCTGGCCCTGTGGCTCAGAAGCGTAAGGAATATACAATGATGTCAGCAGTTATAGGGCCTCTATCGTCGGGGTGAAATTTGGGTATATCTGTGTACTCAAACAGGACGCCCGGATGGTAGTTTGCTTCCCAGGTCCCAGGGTCCGACATCTTTCTGGACGTGCCCATAATATCCTGAAACTGGAGGACGGGCAGCCAGAAGTCAGTGTACATATCTTCATGCCAACGGCATGGGAAGCAAGAGGAAGGAGGACCTGAACAGAAGAATATAGTAAAATAGGAATAAAGCAGTAAAGCAGGACATCAAGTCGAGTAATCTCGGGATCACTGCTACCGCCACGGAACAAAGAGGGTAGGAATAGGAAGGTAAATGAAGTACTGGAGTAGTGGGGAAGACATTCAGATTTCTGGGTAATTGCCGCCTCTAATGCGATAGGTGGGACCTTTAGAAAGAAAGACGGGATGCACTTGAAACGGAGTGTGGTCCACATTTCTGCGGTGAGGTTTACTGAAGCTGTTGGCAGTACTTTAAACGAATATGGCAGGGGGATGGGAGCCAGGATGATAGAGCTGCGGATGAGCCACCAGCAGCTGATGAATGTAAGGAAGGAAAAGCCCATGATTGGGTACAAATGCAGACCGAGCAAAAAGTGAAATTGCACCAGAAAGGCAAAATTCAAAAGGTGGAATAATGCAGGATTGAAATGCGCGGAGCATTCTGAACAAAGTTAACGAACTCGTTCCGCAATTATTGGTCAGCATCTGGGCATCACTGCGTGGTGTCTGGAAGAAAGCCATAGTTACGAGCTTATGATCAAAGGATGTTCTTTGAATCGAAAGGACCGTCAGGAAGGCCGAGGCGACAGTGCGGCTCTGTTGTTAAGCAATGGAATTACATCTTCAGAATGAGGTGATACAGAACGTTGAATAATTCGTCCGAAGCATAAAATAACGCATCATGAAATCCGAAAGTATTGTTTGTCAATAATTTAGATCGTGCAATTTATGGCATTCTGACAAAGTTTGCAGGTGATAGGGAGATAGGTGGAGGGGTTGGTAGAGATGAAGAAGCAATGCGATTATAGCAAGACTTTTACAAAAAGGAAGAATGAGCCAAAAATGACAGAAGGATTTCAGTGTTGACAAATACATGATGGCACATGTTTGTAAAAAGAACAATAGCGTGGGCGATTATCCAAATGGGGAGAAGTTTCAAACATCAGAGGAGCAGTGGGACCGAGGGGTCTTCGTGCAAGTTTCCCAGAAGATTATCTTTGAGGTTGAGTCTGTGCGAGAGAAAAATATGTATTGTTGGCATTCATTTCAAGTGAAATAGAATATAAAAGACAGGATATATTGTTGAGACTTTACAAGCACTAGTCATCTGCCTTAGTTTGACCCATTCTTCCAATGTGTCCAATCTCTGCTGCAATTGCATTGCTTCCTCAGCACTATCAACCCCTCCATCTAAACTGTAAGCTTGCATGAATGCCATCAATCCCACGATCTAAATCATTGACAAACAATATGAAAAGCAACTGTTCTAGTACTGAACCCCGAGGAATGCTACTATATGTACTGTCATGATCAAAGAATCGGCTTATCAGTACTTCTACTTGGATGGAGAACTGAATTCTGAAACATTGAAACAAGAATGTCATCATTTGTGTTATTGTTGCTCTTTTTTACACAAATGATTTTTGCTTTTTCCACTGGGGATCCAGGTCCCGTAAGGCAGACAATGCTGGATTACTTAAGAGGCAATGATAATCAACACCAAATGGTATGGAAGTTCGTTTCATCATCGGCGAACAGAATCTGCGATATAAGATCGACTTTGCAGTCTCTCAGCTTCACTTAAGAACAAACCAATAAGACTCACGGAAATTGGAGAACTGTTGCAATTGAAGGGCGCAAGTTTTATTTCGGTGAGTTCCGTCAGTCAGGTTTGATAGTGTATCGTAGTGCTTCATTTCTCGTGGGTTTATTTTTATAGATTGAAACTTTGTGAATAATTTACGGAGTTATACGTTGGGTATCTCTTGCACCTCTGGACAGCAACACTTATTCCAAACGCAAAATACAGATACAGCATGGATACGGCAAGGAGAATATGCTACCCGGTTATTGCAGCCATCGGCGTCCCTGGTAAGGCTTCCAAGTTCTAAATGGTGAATGGATCGTGATATTTTATCTCGCTCGACATTTGTTCTTCTATTTAATCCATTTATAGATGCATTTCCATTTCCCCACTGTAAAGTGTGCTGTAACCATTGAAAGTTTACAATTCTAAGAATGCAATGCCTTCATCCGTCGCTGAACGTCGAAGAATGTGTGTGCAAGTTGCATTTAAGTTGATTTATCGCTGAATGTTTTCAGCCGTAAGCCATCACGAGCTGCTCGACAAGTGCCACGGGCATTCTCGTTCGCTGCCACCGCAAACATGAGAGGTTCTGGAGTGGACATGATCACAGGGTGGGAGAAGAGAACCAATGATCAAGGCTCTTGCCGGGCACGTCAAAACTTTACCTGTTTTCACAGATGCTGGCCGAACGAGTTTTTTCCCTTTTTTTTTGCCTGTTTCTTTGTTTTCCAGTATTCTGTGAGTGTAGTGGCGGCACCTTATGCTAATCATTTTAAGTCTTTCCACGATGTTCATAATCTCATTCACAATTATGTGTCTTTATGACTACACCAGAGCATCGCCTCCCATTTCTACGGCGTAGGCCCCTACTTTTAACCGTGGGGTCAGTGGATTGCAGTTCAGGATCTCCACACTCGGTTCCACTCCACTACATAACAGAATGTTCACAGAGTCTCACAGATCTCCACATACTCAAACATTATACACGGACAATTTTAATCAAAAGCTCGTCTGTACTGAAATTTCAAATGGCGACATTTTCCCTATATGTGTCTGTATAGCTGTTGCGATTAAGATTATACATATTATGACAAGATATATTGTGTTACGATTATCTTTTAAAATGCAGCTTGAGTTTAAGTTATGGATGTCAGAACACTTCTTTTTCTTTACACCAGTTAACCTAGTGGCGATTGTGATACTCAGCCGAGGAAAGTGTGGTCTCTCCAAAGGTATCACTCGGTATCTGGTGGCGATGGCCGTGGCCGATCTTGCGGTGGTGATAATCGAAGTCGTGTTCTTCCAGATCGTCGAGGCGTACCGAGCGTACTGGCTGTTGCTTCCCCTTCCGTTCTGTTTCGTCCACTACGTCTTCTGTTACGTGTCTTTAGACTGTTCCGTGTGGCTGACTGTGGCGTTCACTTTCGATCGTTTTGTGGCCATTTGCTGGTCTAAGATTCAGAGAAATTACTGCACTCCAAAAATTGCAGGCTTGGTTATTAGCACCATATGCGTGACTTTCTGTGTAAAGAACGTTCCTTATTACTTCCTGCATCGAGAGGCTGGAACTGGTATTTGGGGAGGGAACTGGTTGACGTGCACGTCCAAGGGCGTGCTTCAACTGAATCCAAAGTTTGAGTGGTTTTCCTGGGTGGACCGTCTGTTAAATCCGCTGCTTCCTTTCTTCCTCATTTTATTCCTCAACATTCTGACCGTCAGACAGATCTTGGCCTCCAGCCGAGTCCGCAGGGGACTCCGGGGACAGAGAACTGGCGAGAAGCAGCAGGATCCGGAGATGAAGAGCCGGAGACAGTCCATCGTTCTGCTTTTCACCCTGTCGGCGAGTTTCCTCATCTGCTGGGCGACAACCACGCTTGTCTTCATTTTGCTGCGGTGCCTCTACACGGAGCTGGAAACGTCCATTCGGCTTTTCATGGCGCAACGGGCGGGAGCTGTGATTCAGCTTTTCAGCTGCTGCACAAACACCTTCATTTACGGCGTGACCCAGACCAAATTCAGGGAGCAGCTGAAGATTGCGGCGCTCTCTGTCGTTTATATGATTGTTAGCATGGGAAGGCCGCGTTCAACGCGCAGGTAACCGTGAAGAATGTCGGATGGTTCCGGAAAGGATGCGTGCAGATGCCTGCATGTTTTTAATTTTCCTTCGTTAAAATGTTTATTGTGCTGCCTGTTTGTCCAAAACTACTCTGCCGTTCCTTCCTGAAATATCTCTTTCAGCAATCAATGAAATTATTTGGCAATGTTGTTCACGGTACAATATGCACTCAGCGGCCGCTTATTACACTCACTTGTGCACCTGACCTTTTCCGTAAGTATCTATATAGTCAATCACTTGCCTGCACCTGAGTATATTAAAACATGTAGATATGGTGAAGGTGATCAGTCCCTGGTCAGATCAGATCAAACGTCAAAATTGGGAGTGGGGGGGGGGGGAAAGAGATCTTTAGGTCCTTCAACACGTACAAACAAGCTGGATGAACTCTGTAGGTCGGCCAAAATCTGTTTAAAGGAGCCATCAAAGTTTCGGGCCGAGACCCTTCGTCATATATAGGGTCCCTTCCCCCTACTTCTTCAGTCCTGACGAAGGGTCTCGGCCCGAAACATTGTCTGCTCATTTCAACGGATGCAGTCCGTCCTGCTGAGTTCATTCAGCTTGTCTGTACGTGATGATTTGATCACAGCATCTGCAGTGTTCTTTGTGTTTACTATCTTTAGGACCTTCACCGCTGAAAGCCTAATGGTCATCTGGAATGTTTGTTGGTGCCAGAGTGGGGGGTTTGAGGATCTCTGCAGCGCCTGACGTCCGGCGTTTTTCACGCACAGCAGTCTGATTTAGACATTACCGAAATGGCGAGTGAAACAGAAATGTAACATCCGGTGTCTGGCTGTGCTGAATGCGTAAATGCCTCTTTAGTGGTGTTGGTCAGAGAAGAATGGTCAGAATGGTTTAAGGTGACAGGACGGCGATAGCAACTCAGAGACCCATTTGTCAGAACAACCGCGCACAGAATCGTATCTCTGCTCACAGAATACACCGGGCATTGACGTGGTTGTGTTACGGCAGGTGAGGACTGCACTGGATTCCCCTGTATTCCCAAATATGTGTCAGCGAGTGCAATTACTTGCTAGTAGTTCATATCATTCAGTACTCAATCTGCAAAATCCAATCAGCGATTGAATAATAATAATAATAATAATAATAATAATAATAATAATAATAATAATAATAATAATAATAATAATAATAATAATAAATGAGTGCCATGGGGCGAAAGTGAAAGTCATCATTCATTTTCCACATCTGAATTAACATACCCTAATTGCTGGGTGAGCACAGCAGGACAGGTATATACGTCGCGGGGGATAAAAAAGCGAACGATTCGAGCCGAGGCACTTACTTCTTACCACGATAATTGAGGGTCAAGCGACACCACGGGAGAAGGGTCTGGTGGCAACAGTCTGCGTTCGTGGCCTATGAAAGGACCTGGGCATCCAGGATATTTAACAATACCCAGGAGAATATCAGGGGAGTCCCGGAAACAAATCGCTGCAATATGCTGCCAGACATCTGACACACACATTACACCTAAAGTTTCACTGATCCCGCAGGGTAATCGAGAAGGACACAGACCACAATGCCCTTCTCAATAATACAAATTTTCTTTTTCCTAGAACAGAATAATAAGATTAATACAATTATATATAAATATGCGCAGAGCCCTTTCACTGCCTCACACATCCCATCCTCCCTTTCAGCTCGGACAGCCTCGAGGCGCGGAGACATCGTGAGGTGGCGCGAGCTTCGAGTTCATTTACATTTCGCCAGAGAGAGCGTCCAGTAATCAGCGACTAAAGTGTGGAGCGGTTATTTCTTATCCTACTCAATAATGGATCATGACTTAAAGTAATTACTTCATCCAAATTCTGACAGAGTCTTACCTGGAGATACTCTGGGGTAATGTTAATGTAGTTAAAATGGTCATAACACCTTAGTTTAATTATCTTTATATGATGCTTCCTTTAAGCATTTCAGATTTGATATTCTATGGAATAAGAAGAAGCCCTGAATTGCAGGCCCCCAAGCGCACCAGCAGGGTATTGGTTCTCTCCAGAACCGAAACGCTGCCCGTCTCAACAGTATCCAGACACATCAGCATTAACGATTCACGAACCTCAGTCACCTCCACATATGCCTCTAAGAACTCCACTTTCACTGACCAACAACCGTCGTCTAGATAATCACCGGCACTGGTACCCCAAATCTCCAGTGCCCTCAATGTCGTCAAGGGTAAATGCTTCCAATGACGGTTATAAAACAAACTGTACAGCAACTTAACCGGCGCCCCGGTGCCAAGGATGGCTTTAACTTGACTTCCATCCATCCGTAACAACACCTGTGCGCTTGGTCCCTCTAAGCCTTCAGGAATAGGGTCTGTTCCTTTCGGGAGATCCTTGGTACATTGCTGGGAACGTGCTCCCCCAGAGACCCCAAGCCGTTCCCCCACTGGGCCTCCTCTAAGTTTCCTGACACCTCTCGGATCAACTGAACAACTGAGGGAGCAGCTGATCCCCTTCACAGATACCCCTGGCACCGCAAGCAATTTATCTGCACTCCTAACCAAAAGGGATCCCCCAAAAACTTTCCACCAATCTCCTGCCACGGTTATGATTAGCCCCCCCAGCTGCGGCATTTGACTTCCAGTCGAACCACACGCATTTTCCCACACTTTCACATAACTGACAGCTGTCACCCCGAGGTAATTGTACCCGACGGTTCTAACAACGCCACCAGCCCGCCTACTCAAACCTCCAACCAATCCCTGTCGCTTTCCCTCAGCCAAGCACTGCCACTCACCCAACAACTGAGAGGTCCGCTCCCCCACGCCTCCGCCCCTTTAGGGCTGGACATTATGCTAACAACCGGGCGGAGCCCGCCACTGCTGAAACATCCCAACCTGTCACTCCTCACTCTCCGAATAGTACGGACAACCCATGGTCCCACCACCACTTCGTCAACGCTAGTCGGAACTCGAACAACGCCCTCTGGGGCATCAACAGCCACCCCACCCAACACACATTCAGTGATAACCAGCAATCACACACCCAGAAAGGCACACCAGCTCTTCGCCGCAGACATATTTTAAAGAGGGCGATCACACAGTTTCCACAGAAATCAATCCCGTACGAGCACCCCACAATGTAACCCCCTGGGTCGCCTCAGGCTCCCTCAGCTCGTTCTCGTCTAGGGGGAGCAGCCCTCGGCCCCGCCAAACTGGGTAATCAGCTGGTGTGGATGCTGTGTGATGTTCCCGCCTCGCCCAAAACAGACAGTACACCATATGCGATTAAATGAGTACAATTTATAAAGGTTACTATAACTAAGTGATTAATAACGATACAGTATATATGAAGGAAAAGAAAATAAAGAAAAGGCACCAAACTTATCAAAGTCCAAACCACTTCGTGCACAACCGTTGGAGCTCAATTACTGAAGTCTTCTGGCCACCATTCGATCCCCTCCGAACTCCTCGACTCGCAGCTCAGGACCATCCGAAGTGGTCAACCAAACACATCTATCTTCGTCTCCTCTCCTCGGGGTACCTCCTGGCCTCGGACCCCCGCTTGGGGTCCGTTCCTCGCCCAGTTTACAGCATCGCGTCCTCTCTCTCTCACCCCCTCGCGCCGATCTCCCAAAAAGCCCGCCAACAATAGCTTACAGACTCAGAAGAAAGAACAACATTAATCCCAATTGGTTTACAAAGGAATACAATTCTCGTTATCAGTAAATTTTAACCCAAACAAGCTTCCAGCACTCTCTCACAACAAAGAAGCATTCCTACTTTTAACAAAACAAAGAAGCCATTTTGATTACATACACAATAACAAAAAAAAAAAGAGAAGAAATCCCCTTTACACGTGTAAGAATTCTCTGTCCAGGGACATAGATGGGCACAGTCTACCAGACGTCAGGGCATATACATTATCCTTTGAAATGACCAAGTTAACTAAACATTGGGACAGGGCTGATGTTGAATTACATTGGGTAGTTATAGAACAGAGCTTAACTGCACCACATTCTCCCAGAATATGTGGGAAACAAGACTAATCTAAATCCTATACTACTACTTTGAAGGGGTTGGTGGAGTACAATTCATAAAGCTTGTAGAATGTCACATTTAAATCAGTTATACTCCTCGCTCTGGAATAACCCTACGATATGGATTGGAAAATGAATGGTGCACTGGAAAGAATGTGAGATTAAAGGTGTAAATACAGTAGATGATCTCTATGAGAATAGGATTTTTATGTCGTATGTGGATTTGCAGAGGAAATATAACTTTGTAGATAAAGGACATTTTTGGAAATATTTACAAATGAGGCATTGCGTTAGTAGCATATTCAAGAATGGTGGCCCAAAAAGTAATCCTTTAACTAAATACTTTACATTTCCACAGGAAGTTCATAAAGCATCAGTGTTTTATAAAATGTTCAAGCACTTTGTGGGTGAACCGTGTAACATCTCAAAGCAGTATGGCAGAGGGATCTTGGAAGCGATATTGAAGATAATGAGTGGTCAAATATTTTATCAAATTTGGGTAGACATATTACGGAAGAGAGAGGGAAATTTGTTCAGTATAAGATAGTACAAAGATATTATTGGACACCAACTAGACTCTACAAAATGGGGATTGCTGATAATAATTTATGCTGGAAATGTAAAAATCATGTGGGCACATATTTTCACATGATTTGGGAGTGTTCCATGGTTCGTCCATTTTGATGTAGAATTCTTGATTTGTTGGGGAATTGGTCGGGTCCTAGACTGTGTCGGGTCTTGTGCTCACAGCCTTGTCGCCTGGGTGACAGGATAATGATACCTAATGTAAACAATGACAAATTTACTATTTTAAAGGTGGGTCTCATCACAGCTGCAAGAATTATATTTAAAAACTGGAAAAAAACAGATGTCCCACTGTGAAGGAATGGACTGAGGAAATGGTTAAGATTTCATCATATGAACATATGTTGGGAAGAATTAACAGTGAGGGAAAAGTGCAAGACGAGTGGGATCAATTTTGGTTGTAAGTTAATTTAAACTTAAACTAGAAGTTTTTTTTCTGTTTCTTGTTTTTATATGTTTTCCTGTAATGGGATGGCTGTGTCAATATGTTGTACTCTGTCTGCTCTATGAAATGCTGTGTTGCTTTGTAAAATAAGAAAAAATATTTTTTTATTGAATTACAAAAAAAGGGTGGAAACAAAAGATTCTACAACGATGGCTGCCTTCATCTTGATCGGTGCGAGAAGGGGTCTGTGAGCGGGTTATCACTGTGTGGCTCGATGTGGCAATCGAGTTCGGCCTCTAGGCTTGAATGGCTTCTCCTCTGTATATGCATCTCCTACTTATCCGTATCTCTGTCCAGACTCTGAAGTCAGTGGTGCCTCCAAGCAAGAGTTACACGCTTTTAACTCATTGTTTTTTGTGAGCGCACTTCTAGTAAGAATTGAGAGCACCTATATAATTTATATACATAACGACAGACGTTTCAGGCAAATATCCACATCACCATGCACACCGAAGACCGATCTCCATTCACTCGATGCTGAGATTCATTCCCGAAGGAAGCGGCACAGTTGTGTACATTACACATCGTGGAGGTTTTTGTTGGATTCCATTCAAAAAGCAACAGTTTTCCTTCCACCTTCATTAATCACTGACGCGAAAATTAATTTTGTGTTCGTTACAGAGCTTCGTAACCTGGCAACTGTCCTCAAAAATGGCAAAATCAGCGGGCAGGTAAGCAGTGTCTGTGCAGCCAACAATAGGGACGTACATGGGTATGTCTAGCAAAACAAGGAATGTTTTTTTTAATTATATTGAAAGTGGGTCTGTATTTAATTGCGTTAATTTAATAACGTAAGACGTCGCTAATCACTGATTCAGGCTCCTTATAGCCGATTTTCCTACACATTACGAAAGAGTGATATTGCAGAGATTTGCTGAGGAGCTGGTCGAAGCTAATCCAGAGGACAGCGGCTCCGGTACTGGCGTGTTTCTATTTTCACAGGAATAAAGTGAGACGTCTACATGTACATGTCCCAAGTGGAGATGCTATATTGTTGGCCGTCGCAAAGAGGAGACATCCTACGATGGCGCCATCTCTAGGACGGAAAGTGAAACGGATGGCACTGTGATGCTTTGATCGGTCACAAGACGTTATTACCAGGGTGCGTTAATTGATAAGTACCGACTCAGCAAGGTCAACTGAAGATCTACCGATCTAAGACATCGTTCCAGTTGATAAAGAAATAAAATTTAAATTTTAAAATTTTTTCAATCATTCTGGAGACGCCTTGGTTAGTATGTGAAATGGTCACATTGACATAATTGGCTACGTGTGCTCCTTAGGTGAGAAGAGCCTGCTACTCTATTATCTTTCAAAATAAAGCTAAAATAAAATATTTCCATCTCTTCATTAATATTCAATTGTTTCTTGTTATACAGTTAGTTCCTCGTTATTTTTTCAGAATCCCAACATAACCTCAAAGAGGGCGAATTAAACCCGCCGACGCTCCCTCTGTTGTAGAACTACCGAATTCTCCGCATACTTCGCACCTTGACCTCTTCTCCAAGCAGTTACAAATAGTGCATTCCGGGGCATTGTATCAACAATCAAAAACTCGTCAATGTCCATTTTGTTCTATCTTATCCCCACCCCCCGCAACACACACACGCCACAGGCCCACAACACGTGCGCTCTGTGCCGCAGCAATTAAAACGGTCCTGTTTCCATCCCATTGCGCCGTTAGCGATGGAATTAGCGAGCTTCATCCAAAATCTTGTAAAGAGGTGGGGCTTATAGAATAGCGAATAAGTTGTGCACTATCACTGATGAATATTGCACTCACTAAGTGCTGAGGTTCATACCGATTTCCACAATAAGACAGGCTCGTGAAAGCGGGATTTTATTATTATTAATATTTTATTTTATTATTAATTACTTGATTAATAATTTCATATTTAATATTCGGCAGGTAGATTACACTGACATCAATACAAATCTGCCAAGGGTTTGCGTTCGTTGTATTTTATCCAACGTGAGACCATATTAAACTGTGTTCAGTTGCTTCCAAGTTTTACACAGATCAATAACATCCATTAAATTGTGTCTTTCTGATTCGCTTCTTAATCAGAATGAAATTTAAATATTCTCCGTCATTTGCTGCAAGGAAAACGATGAGCCAAAGGGGAAAGGTAATATACACTCTGGCCTCAGATGAAGGCCTTTGTATTTTATCGTCATAAGGGTTGGCGGAGAGGCGCCGCTGTGAGATTTCCCCAAACCAGTAGCAGGAATGCACTGAGTCCGCATCCGGAACACGTTCGTCTATAGGAATAACATCGTTTACGCCATACGCAACACGGAAATTTCCTTTAGGAATTCTGAGTTTAAACTCTACCACGTTACGAAATTGAAGCACAGCAGACTGAGGACACGTAGCACGTGACAGGAGATTTGACCCCGTAATAGGACACTATAAATACACTCTTTCCTCCATAATCTCCATCTCCCCACCTGGAAGCAAAGTACAAGACTCATAGTTAAAAAAGAATTTATTATCAAAGTAGGCGTAATGCATATGTCACCAAAAACTACCCTAGATTCACTTTCTTGTGGGTTTTCACAGTGGAACAAATAACAACAGATTTTTTTTAAAGAATAAAAACAACGACTGACATACAACGCCGATGTTCAAAGGTAGACAAAATGTGCAAATGTGTAAAGAATCAATTATAATAAATACAGAAACACGAATAAAAAATTGAAAATCAGTCCATGGGTTCGGTTTAGTGATCAGTTCAGTTCTAGTGAGTGACGTTATCCACGCTGGCTAAGGAGCCTGATGTTTGAAGGGCAATACCTGCTTCTGAACCCGTTGTTGAGGGATCTGTACCTCCATGCAGATGAGCAGAATGCATGACCTTTTTGGTTGGAGACGGTGAGGTTGCATAATGCTCTGTTGTAGGAGAACACTTTGTACATGTGCTCAAGGTTTGGGAGGGCCGGGTTCTGTGGTGAGCCGGGCTACATTCATAAAATTTTTCGTTGGTACCTCTTCACATACTGGAGTTTCCCTACCTGGCCGTGATCCAAATTCCACCACAGCCTAGTATAGTCAATGATTCCCGTCTTTCTTACACGCTTCCTTTCATGAAGTTACTCTCTCACTCCGGTTCCCATTTTCTTTTCTCCAGCGATGTCTCCTTCTTGATATCCAACACCCTCCAAAATCTCTATCTTTACCCGTCCCGGTATCACCCACTGTGTTTGTATTCTGACCAGCATAGCCTCTTCTTTAAGCCTTCGGTCACTCTTTTCGTTCTTGGCATTATTGCCACTGTCCGGCACACCTTGCTTTCACACGTATCCTCTCCACAATTATCTTACGCCTCTGATTTCTAGCTCTTTCACTCTCTCTTCTTTCTCTCCCCTCCTATTCTCGCGCTCTCCGCTGTCCGTCACTATCACGAGCGTTTTTCCCCTCACTTTCCGCCGATTTAGCTACATTCTAATACTCGACCTGCCTTCCCTTGCCGTCTCGCTCACTTTCTCCTACCGTTGCCGTCTCCCTTTGATCTTCCGCCACTGCCGCCTCGCTTCCAGTCTGTCGCCCCTTGTATATGCACGTTCATATCTCGCCGACTCCTCTCCAGCCCCACAAAGTATTTCCTTCTGCACTTCAACCTGCAGAGGCTCGTCATGTCAGATTATATCCATGTCCTATGCATATTTGCGCTCTTTCTCCTTCACTTCGAGAGCAGAACACAGAACAGTGCATCACAGGAACAGGTACTTCGGCACTCAATGATATTCTGCATCCATACGGTTAGTTATTAAATGTTAAGCTCAGCCAACATTATCTGCCTCCAAAATGCCCCCACCCTTCTATTAATTTCACATTGATATCCTCATGGAAACGTCTCTTAGAATCACTGATATCTCCGTCTCTACCACCACCACAGGAAGCGCCTTCCAGACCCCGAACACAATCTGTGTCAATAAACCTGCGCCTTACGTCTCGTTGGATGTTTTCACCCATCACCTTAAACAAAAGCATGCACTCTGATGTTAGAGTAGCCTTGTGGGAACAGGTTACTGCCTGTCTATTCCAGTTATGAATCTGACACTCTTATTAAATCTCTAATACATCCACTTCTAGTCTGCACCGTACGCCGTGGGTGCGGGGAGTGGCAATGCAATAGTTTATTCACAATTGTGCATTAAACTTATTAAACACGAGGAAATCTGCAGATGCGGGAAATTCAAGCAACAGACACAAAATGCTGGTGGAACGCAGCAGGTCAGGCAGCATCGAGAGGAGAAGCACTGTCGACGTTTGATGCTGCCTGGCCTGCTGCGTTCCACCAGCATTTTGTGTGTGTTGCTATCATTCCTCCCGGGCCACGATACAAACTTCATTGTGAAAAGCGCAAAGCACAAACCACATGGTACATACAGAAAGAACAGCAATTACTTTAATTTACGTCAGCATTTCGGGAGTCGCAGGATATAGACATCCCAAGGAGGAAGACGTATTCTGAAAGCAATATGACCCAATCGTGGCGAAACAATAATATAATATCCGTATAATAGCCAAAGAGAACGTGATATGATAGGGAAAAGAGTAGGGGAAGTGAGTGGATTGGGAATCTTTTAAATACAAAATGCGCAAGGAAGAAAATCATCGAGAGGGAACGATTGAACTACAAACTAAGCTGGAGAATAGTATTATAAGACCCCAGGATTCGGAAAGAAGTGCCTGAAGAGATTGTGGCGCATTGTTAATGATCGATCAAGATTTAATTGACTTTGGCATAGTTCCAGGGGAATGAAAAATTGTAAATGTCACACTGCTCGACAAAAACGGCAGGAGGCAGAAAAAAAATTGCCAGATCGTCTGACCTCAGAGGCTTGCAATATGTTGTAATCGATTGTTAGTGATGTGGTTTCGGTTTGAAAGGAGACACATGATATAATGGGTCGTAGTCAGCATGGTTTCCTCTAGAGTAAATTGTTCCAGGCAAATCTATTTAAATTCACTGAAGAAAGAACGAGCAGTGTAGTCAAAGGAGGGTCGGTTTTGGATTTTTAGAAATCCTTGAACAAACCACGTCACACAACGTTGCTTAACACGTTCACAGTCAATAGTATTACAGGAAATGTATTCGAATGGATAAAGTATTAGCTGAGGAGCAGGAAAGCATTCGGGAACATTTTCGGACTGGCTGCCGGTGAATTCTGCTGTTTTACAGAGTCTGTGTAGGGAACGGCTTTTCTTTTACGTTGCATGTCACGAACTTGGACGATGGAAAACCAACGTGGTGCTTCCAGCCGACGGAGGAGTTGAGGGTTGAGATTGTCAATGAGGCTGCGAAGGGATAGAGGGAAGCAACGCAAGACTGTACATAATGGGTTCTGATCAGAAAGGATGGCGAACGCTGGAAACAAATGAACGAGGAGGGAAAAGTTGATCGGCACATGACGCGGTGAGGGCAGTTTGAGAAGGAGAGTCAGGATAATGGGTATCTGGGCATTCAGAAACGATGTGGGTTGGAGACCGGTAGTGGAAAGCGAGTGCGTCGTATTGAATGTGACAGGTATGGAGATGGAAGCAGTTTATCCGAAACTAATTGAGCTCCACGGTCTTGAGAATTAGACACCCATTGCAACCAGGGATGAATCGTCAAGGACATCTTCTGTGCGCAGGGCCTTCAGGTCACAGAGTTTCCATTCCAAATTACAGAAACTGGGCGGCAACTGACTCTGTCCAGGCTACCTTCCTAGAAGGTTCTGATTTAGTCAGGTGCACGCTGTGTTTACCAGCGAGGGTGGGGCATTGTCTGATCGGCAGAAAACAGAGACGGGGAATGACGGGTTCACAATCTGGCTGGACGCCGGTTCCCAGTGGAGTTCGGCCCACTGCTTTCACGATGTATGTCAACAATTTGGACACAGTGATTGATAGATTTGTGGCCAAATGTGTCGCTTATGCAAAGAGCGGCGGGGAGCGGGTAGTATTAAGGAAACAGAGAGCCTGCAGAGAGACTTAGGTAGTTTAGGGGAATGGGCAAAGAAGTGGAAAATGAACTACAATGATGGAAACTGTATGGTAATGCACTTTTGTGGAAGAAATAAATTACAGACTATTATTTCGATGGGGAGAGAATTCAAAATGCAAAGGTGCGAAGGGACTTGGGAGTCATTGTGCAGTTACCCTAAGGGTATACCTCCAGGTTGAGTCGGCGGTGACGACGTGAATGAACAGATTAGATATGGCAAAGTTATTTCCCATTTTAGGGAAATCTACGACAAGACAGAACGACCTCAGGCTTAAAGGGCGTCAATTTCGAACCGAGATAAGGAGAAATTACCTTAATCAGAGGGTAGGAAATCTGTGGAATTTGTTGCCACGAGCAGCTGTTGGGCGCCAAGTCATTGGGTCCGTTTAAGGCAGACAGATATGTTCTCGATTAGCCAGGACATCGAAGTGCATGGGAAGAAGGCAGGGGAATGGAGATCACTGGAAGAATTGGATCAAAAACAACTTGCAAGAGAAGATAAATACTGCAAATCCGAACCATAAATTAAGTCAGTCGACGAATAAATCAATACAGAGGGAGACAGGTAGACAAAGACACATAGATATATTGATGCTTAGGTATAGATTGAGAGGCATAATTTGATTAGGAATAGTCAGCAAGGCTTTGTCAAAATCAGGTCGTGCCTTACGGACCTGATTGAACTTTTTGAGGATGTGACTGAACACATTGATGAAGGCAAAGCAGTAGATATCATGTATATGGATTAGAGCAAGGCATTTGATAAGGAACCCATGCAAGGCTTATTGAGAAAGTAAGAAGGCATGGAATCCAAGCGGACCTTGCTTTTTGGATGCAGAATTGGAATGGGATCTGATCTGGGAGCCCTTCTCTACGTGATTCTTAAAAATGACCTGGGCGAGGAAGTGGGAGGGGTTATTAAATTAGCTGATAATACAAAGGTTGGGGTGTTGTGGACAGTGTGGAGGGCTCTCAGAGGTTTTAGAGGGACATCTGTAGGAAGCAAAACTGGGCTGAGAAGTGGCAGATGGAGTTCAACCCAGATGAATGTGAAGTGAGTCATTCTTTTAGGTCAAGTATGATGGCAGAATATAATAGGAAAATTGGCAATGTGGAGTTTCAGAGTGATTTTGGAGTCCGGGTACATCGGACACTCAAAGCTGCTGCGCAGGTTGACAGTGTGGTTAATACGGCACACGCTGCATTGGTCTTCATTAAACGTGGGATTGCGTTTAAAAGCCGATAAGTAATGTTGCAGCTATATGGGACACTGGTTAGACACTAGTTGGAGTACTGTGCGCATTTCTGGTCAGCTCACTACAGGAAGGTTGTGGAAACTATGGAAAGGATGCAGAGGAGGTTTGCAAGGATGTTGGACTATAAGACCATATGATATAGGATCAGAAGTAGGCCATTCATTCTGCTCCGCCATTCAATCTTGAGTTGATCCACCTCATCCAGTCATCCCTAGTCCCCTGCTTTCATCCCATACCCTTTGATGACGTGGGGAATCAAGAATCAATCAATCTCTCCCTTAAATACACCCAACGACCTGACCTCCACCCGCTGGTGGCATAAAACTTCACAGATTTACCACCCTCCGACTGAAGTAATTTTTCTACATCGTTCTAACAGGATGTCATTCAGTCCTGAAGTAGTGCCCTCTTCTTCTCGAATCCCCTACCACGGGAAATAACTTTGCCATATCTAAGAGTTCAGGCTTTTTAACATTTGAAATGTTTCTAAGAGATCCCCTCTCCCTCATCCTCCTGAACTCCAGGGAATACAGCCCAAGAGCTGCCGGACGTTCCTCATAGGGTAATCCGCTCATTCCTGGGATAATTCTGGTGAATCTTCTCTGAAACCTCTCCAATATCCTTTCTATCATAAGGAGCCCAAAACTGCACTCAATACTCCAAGTGTGGTATCACGAGTACCTTATACAGCATCAACATCACATCCCTGCTCTTATATTCTATACCTCGAGAAATGAATGCCAACATTGCATTCGCTTTCTTCACAACCGACATAACCTTGATGTTAACCTTTAGTGTATCATGCACAAGGACTCCCAAATCTCTGTGCATCTTTGCATATTTAATTCTCTCCCCATTAAATTAATAGTTTGCCTGTTTATTTCTTCCACCAAACTGCATGACCGTACACTTTCCAGCATTGCATTTCATTTGCCATTTCTTTGCCCAATCCCCTAAACAGTCTAAGTTTACCGGCAGGCTCTTTGTTTCTTCAACTCAACCCGCTCCTCCACCTATCTTTGTATCATCGTGAAATGTATCCACAAATCCATTAATACCGTAGTTCAAGCATACGTACATCATAAAACGTAACAGTCCCAACAGCGACCCCTGTGGAGCTCTACGAGTAACCGGCAGCCAGGCAGAACAGGATCCCTTCATTCCCACTGTCTGTTTTATACAGACCAGCCAATGCTCCACCCACGCCAGTAACATCCCTGTAATTCCACGACCTCTTATCTTGATAAGCAGCCTCCTGTGCGGCACCTTGCCAAAGGCCTTCTAAAAATCCAAGTAGACCACGTCTACGCATTCTCCTTTGTCTACCCTGCTTGTAATTTCTTCAAATAATTGCAGTTGGCTTGTCAGGCAGGATTTTCCTTTCAGGAAACCATGCTGGCTTTGGCCTATCATGCCATGCGCCTCCAGGTGTACTGTAATCTCCTCGCTAACAATCGATTCCAACAACTTCCTTTAGATATTAAATTTACAGTTTCCTTTCTCCTACCTTTCACTCTTCCCAAATAGCAGAGTAACGTTTGCAAATTTCCGGTCATCCGGTACAATGCCAGAATCTAAGATTCTTGAAGGATCATTGTTAACGTCTGAGTCTTCCATCAGGTTCCGTGGGTGCATTCATCAGATCCAAGAGATGTATCCACCCTCAGACCATTAAGCTTCCTGAGGAACTTTTTAGTCGTAAATTTCACTGTAGAAACATCATTTCCCTGACACTCGTGAATGTTCGGTAAACTGCAGACATCTTCCACTGTGAAAAATGATATAAAATACGCATTCTGTTCCTCTCCAACCTCTGCCTCTCTCGTTACAATATCCAAAGCGTCATTTTGCATCGGTCCTATATCTACTTGAACTCTGTTTTCTATTCTAGACCTTAATCCATATTCAATGCATTACTTCGTGTATTAAAAAACACTTATACTAAATGCTGCCTGGATGAGGGAGCATCGTAATTGAGAATAGGTTGAGTGAACTTGGCCTTTTCTCTTTGGAGCAAGGGAGGTGACCTGATAGAGGTATACAAGATGATGAAAGGCATTGATCATGTGGATAGTCAGAGAGGTTTTTATTCCTATGTGCTGAAACGGCTAACACGAGGGGGCACAGTTTTAAGGTGCTTGGAAGTAGGTACAGGGGTAAGCCTTTTTATGCAGTGAGTGGTTAGTGCATGGAATGGTCTACCGGCGACGATGGTGAAAGCGGATACAATAGGTTCATTTAAGAGACTCCTGGATAGGAACGTGCAGCTTAGATCTATAGCGGGCTATGGATAACCCTGGGTAATTTCTAAAGTAAGTACATATTCTGCAGAGCATCTTGGGTCGACAGGCCTGTATTGTGCTGTAGGTTTGCTATTTTCTATGCTGGATTGATAGATAAATTATACTCAGAACATCGTGTGTTGATTCCTTGAAGTGGAGTCCATAGGTTGAGGAATTCGTTCAGCCTTGTGGTCTGCGAAACTATCCAGGCTTTTACATGGACCTGATGATGAAAGCTGTTTGTCTGTAAACTAAGTCTCCATTACCACTTTGCCGATGGCAGCAGTCAGAAGAGAACCGGCTGCGGATGGAGGATGTCTTTCATGATGTTGCTTAAATCGTTTAACTATTCTCTCGTGATTTTCCTCCACATTGCTAAGGCCGGGCAGGCACATTCAATTATGGTGTTGCCGAATTGCACTAGCATGTTCAATTATACGCCTTTACACTCCGTGTGATTATCGGTGAGCAAGCAAATCCTGAACGTTTCACTACTGTTGGACCGAATGTTGCCGGGCATAGCAATGCACCGATACGGTACCTGTCGATCTTTTCACACTGTGCACCGTTGGTAAGCACTGATACCCTTCGATGCAAGTAACAGCTGAGCTAACATGGGGAGACAATGCAATATCCAGTCACATCCTGTCCACGCTGTCGCCGTTCACCTTTCGTGAACACAGGGTCACTGCATGTGCTTCCGGCGGCTCAGCTCATATGACTGGACGCCGCATTTTTCAGTGCCGTACAGATTGTGCAGTCTCTGTGCAACGTTAGAATCTTGCATTTAACAGATTATACAACCACCTTCATCCCAACCTCCAATAGCCACACCCGCATCCCACCACCTGTTGCCTGTGAGGACTGGAACCCGAATTCGCCCCCACATGAGACAACATTTCTTTCTCTTTGATGCCAAAAGCCGAAGGAGCCTAAATAAGATTTTTGGGCCAATCCATCGTGGCTAATTTACACCCTCTCTCAATCCCATCTCCGGATATTTTTTCCATAACCCTGGACCTTCTTACAAATTAAGAACCCATCAATTGCGGCATTAAACATGCCGAATGTCTTGCTTTCCACAACCGTCTGGGCAATCATTTTCAGAGTATAATAACCCTCCGGCTAAAGGTATTACTCTCCTACTCTGTTCTGGAGGCGCGGACTACTATTTAGTGGTTGTGTCCCCTGGTCCTAGACCCCAAGTCCAAACGAAGCAACCTCTCCAGATCCTATCTCTCCAACTTCACTACTTTAACCTCTGACAAGTACAGGCTCAGAGACTTCAAACGCTTTCACTCCGCTTTATTCACTTGAAACTCCTCTGGACCGAATCACCCGGCGGAATATCCTTTCTCAGTTATGGCTCCCAAATTACACAATATTCACAATACTCAGTCCACGGTCACACCAGTGCCTTATTAATCCGCAGCATTACATCCTTGCTTAAAACTCCAGACCTCTGGAAATCAGTGTCAATGACCTTTTCTCTGGTATCCATATAAAACCATTTTTGCCATATTTTATTGCATGGTCGATGCGAAAATCGCCGAACACCGGTACAGTTACAAACTGAAAGAATTGATCACAGACGAGAGAACAGAAACCGTCAGATCCGCTCTGCCGATATGCTGGACGCTGTAAAGATCTGAGTTTAGGTATTGGTACAGTTCTGCTCACGTAGCCCAGGACGATATCAATAAAATTGAACGACTGCAGAGAAAACGTCGAAGGATAGTCCCGAGACTTGATCACTTGCGTTATAGGCAACTGTTGGACAGTTTTGGACCTTATTCCCAAAGAGGGGAGATATGATGAAGAATTATGTAGGGCTACGTTGGGTTAAATGTAAGCAGTCATTTTCCACTGAGGTTGGGTGAGTCTAGAAGGAGCGGTCGTGTGTTAAGTGTGAAGGGTGATGTATTTAATTATGTAGAACATTAGGAAGATATTCACTCAGATATATTTAAACCGGCTGATAGCACAGCGGCTCGATTTAGGACGGATTTCAGAACGTAAGAGAAACCTCGATCGGCTCATGGATACGTGGGGCTTGGCGGCCAATCGCTAATTGTCGGTCGATAGGACAAGACAACCTAATAGTTTGGCACGGCCTAGATGATCCGAAATGCCTTTCTCTGAGCTGTAGCATTCAATGACCCTATGTTTCTATGGTCCCGGTGACCCGGTGTGGTGCTGTCATCAGCTCCCGAAGGTATTTCATCAGAGCCAGGGGCGTCAGAATGACAAAGAGGAGATTGATATTAATGAGGCATTCCACTGGAAATAATAACAGATGGAACGTGTTTGTCCGATTGAGATACTCGCACTGTTCGGACAGATACTTTGACGGGATGAATGAATAGGCTTGTCAACACTTGTACTTGAAAGGAGCCCCAAACTCTGAAGCAATGGAACGAAAGTGGCATTACTACTATTTTTGCCTCTCCACTGGGGATCCAAGTCTCGAAGGCAAAGAACTCTGAATTAGTAGTGATGTCACGATCATTAACACCTGAAGTTATGCAAGTTGGTTTCAACATCGTCTAACCGATTGTGCTATAAAAATGGACCTTTCAATCGCTTTGCTTTACTCGAACTATCGGCGCTTACCGAAAGTGAAAAGTCTTGCAATCAAAGGGAGCAATTTTTCTTACGCTGGTATTCATCACAGACGTTTCATTGTGGTTCGTAGTGCTTGATTTCTCGTTTGGGTCTACATTATTCGATTCGAACTATTGTGAATAAGACGTTACAGCCGGATATCTCCGGCAAATCTATAAAGTAATAAGTATCCAAGCCGCGGAACAGAAATACCGGATGGATAGAGTATTCAAAATATGTTACCCTGTTATTGCAGTCATCGGCGTCCCTGGTAAGCCTTCCCTCTCTGGCGATATCAAGCCATAATCGACGGGGATAAAAGATATAATAGGCGAGTGTGAGCCTCGAAACAATACTGACGTACCCGGCCGGAAATATAAATCTTTCTCTCCGGTTTCAGAGATGCTGCCTCTCCGAGTTTCTTAAGTATATTATACGTGTCCCTAAACTGAAGAAGCAGTTCAGAGACAACTCTGTTGGTGCTTATGGGGTCGTGCATTAGGCAGATGAGCAAGGTTGATGGATATCCTTCTCCAAAACCGTCGCCCCTTTAGTCCCTTCCATAGGTGCTGCCTGAGATGCATTTTGTTTGTATTAACCGGGATTTACAGCATCTGCAGTATCGACTGATTTGGAATTTCCTTCGGTTTAGAATGTTGGGGAGAGGGTGGAATAGTTGTCCCTTTACCCACATTTCCACGATGATGACTGGTACGGGGACAACAAATACGTATTATGTATTACGTTAAATGTTTCGAGTAACGTAGATGTAGTTCAACCTAGATAAGTGTGAGGTGGTTCATTCTGGTAGGTCATATATGAATGCACGATGTAGTATTAATGGCGAGACCGTTGTCAGTGTGGAGGATCAGAGGGATCTTATGGTCCGAGTCCAGTGGACATTCAAAGCTGCTGCGCAGATGTGACACTGTGGTTAAGAAGGAATACTGTGCATTGGACTTCATCAACCGTGGGATTGAGTTGAAGAGCCGAGAGTTAATGTTACATCTATACAGGACCATGGTCAGACCCAACGTTGAGTACTGCGCTTAATTTTGGTCACCTCAGCACAGGAAGCATGTGAAAAATATAGAAAAAACGCACAGGAGATTTATAAGGATGTTGCCCGGATTGGGGAGCATGTCTTATGAGAACAGATTGAGAGTGTTCATTGAATGGTAAATTCATCCATATTCCGTCAAATTTCTAGAGCAGGAATTTCAAACTAAAAATGGTGTGTCGTGCATTTTCGAAAGTCGAATTTCACCCCATACATTGTACATATACAGAAGTTCAGATTAATACTATCAATACAAAAGTAACTTTAGTGTCAGAATTACCTTGGGAAACGCGGTTTTACTTGAAGTGACAGATGTCATAATTCAACTCTTGTTTTCTTTTCGCCAGCCAACCTGATAGCGATCGTGATACTCAGCCGAGGAAAGTGTGGTCTCTCCAAAGGTATCATTCGGTATCTAGTGGCGATGGCCGTGGCCGATCTAATGGTGGTGATCATCGAAGTCGCGTTCTACCAGATAGTTGAAACGTACCGAGTATACTGGCTTCAGCCATCAGTTCCGTTCTGTGTAATCCACTACGTCTTGTGTTACGTGACTTTAGATTGTTCCGTGTGGCTTACTGTAGCGTTCACTTTCGATCGCTTTGTGGCCATTTGCTGGTCTAAGATTCAGAGAAAGTATTGTAATCCAAGAGTTGCCTGAAGGGTTATTGGGACAATATGCGTCGCGTACTGTTTAAAGAACGTCCCTAACTACTTCCTGCACATGGACCGTGCAGATCCGTATTCGACTCTATGCACTCTCAAATGGGGTCTTCACAAGCAGCCTGGGTTTGAGTGGTTTTACTGGGTAGACCGTCTGTTAAATCCGCTGCTCCCTTTCTTCCTCATTTTGTTCCTCAACATTCTGACCTGGTGGCCAGTCGAGTCCGTAGAGGGCTCAGGGGACAGAAAAACGGCGAGAAGCAGCAGGATCCGGAGATGAAGAGCCGGAGACAGTCCATCGTCATACACGTATCTCGTTGACTCAGGTTTAAACTGTGCTGTTGACTCTGAGATTTTATACTATGTTAATTTAAAGACATTCAGCCGTCCGCTAAACAGTGAAGAATGGTGTGTGCAGATCGCAGTTAAATTGTTTATACCAACATGTTGTCAGGCTTAAACCATCGAGATCTACTCGACGATGACCATGGGTATTCAGGTTCCTTTGGACTATAATCATAACAGATTCTGCAACCGCCGAAATCCACAGTAAAAAAAAACATAATGTGAATGAGGATCTGCGCAGGTCAGGCAGTAACAGAGCAGGCTTCCCAAACTTTTTATCTCATGGACCCATATCATCAACCGAGAAGTCCGTCGACAACAGGTTCCGGAACCCTGAACTATGGAGAGAAATTAACAGTCGATGATTCTGTCTGAGACAGTGCCTCTGAACCAGAATGGATGGCAGGAGAAGACATAGTAAGAGGGCGGGAGCCGAGGACCAGTGATGAATAGTCTGGGCCGGAAACGGCAATTCCTTCACCGATTTCTGAGATGTTGCCTTACCGAGTTATTTCAGCATTTGGTACCGGTTATTCTGGTGTCCGGTATCGTGTGCAGGCAGTAGCTGCAAATTCTACAAATTATTTTAAGTCTTTCCACACTGGTTCTACGCTTTCGAAATACACGGAGTAACTGGATACAGTGCGTCCTCTTATTATTGTTTGGCAATGTTGGAAGTGCTTCCGTCATAATCTTCCTCACAGCTGGCGATCTTAAGGTTTATACCAGGAGATCCCAACCATTTCCATGCCATAGACCACGACCATTAAATGAGGGGTTCGTGAACCGCAGGGTGGGAACTCCGAGCTAACGCCTTGAACAGCATTCATTTCTATATCATATCAAAAGCAAATATTGTTTCGTGCAAAGCTTTGTCTATATGTAAATGAGACTGACTGTTTTTTAATTATTAATTTAATTCCCGAAGTGTCCCTAAACTGAAGCAGCAATTTAAAATCAACTCTGTTGGGGCTTATGGATTCCTACATCACTCATAACGCTAAAGATGATGGACTTCGACATCCAAACCGTCGACTGTTTATTCACTTCAATAGGTGCTGCCTGGCATCTGGCATGCAGAGGGCATCCGGCATTTTGTCTGCATTATACCCGATTTCCATCATCTCCAGAATCGGCTGGATTTGACTTTCTCGCCGTTTAGAATCGGGGGTGGGGGTGGGGGGTGGTGGGTGCGAGGGAGTGTAAGAGCTGTGCTTTTCCCGCACTCCCAGGATTACTTGCTGTCTGCTACAGGGAAAACTGATGCTCAATATCTTGCATTCCATGTCACAGTTCGATATTTTATTGTGTAGAAAATGGAAGGACGTGGACATTGTGTCGGTCCGATTAATTAATTTCGTTGCTTATGCAATTGCCGAGTCTGAAAGCGGGTCGTGTGCCAAAGGGCCTTTTCCGGCGCAGAGATCCTCTGTGTTCTGAATCCCTCAGTCGCTGCAATGTGAAACTAACTCTGCTCACCGTGACCTCTTTCAATGTCCAAGATAACTTTTATCATGCCAGTCTCCGGAATTCACTGTCACGCGTAAACGTCAGAAAAAGGATTTCCTGAGCTGATAACAATCTCTCAGTGACGTTTCCTGCCCATTTCCTGCTGTTGCCACCTTAATTATGATAAAATAATCCGTCTATTTATATTTCATTCAATCTATTTTAGTTCCATTATGTCAGACAGTTTTCCGTTGATATATTATCTGTGTCACTTTATAAGGTGCATCCGCTGCGCGTTGGTGCTTAAATGCTTGCAGGCACGTTCAGGAAGGTCTGTTAAACTGAAGACCAAATATGAGAGTGGGAAGGAAATGTGATTTAAGTTACTTTGAACGTGGAGTGATTGTTGCTGCTTTTCGAAGTGGTTTGCGTTGCACTGAAACGTCAGTTTTCTTGCGATTGTCACGCAGAGCGCCTTACAGTTGACAGTGAAGAGTGCGGAAATCTGAAAAAAAAAAACAAAATCCAGTATATGGCAACTCTCTGGGCAAAGGCGCTTTGTTAACGAGGGAGATCGGGGAGAATAGACAGATCGGTGCAAGCTGCCAGGAAGGCGACAGTAACTTGACTGTCCGGTCGGGACAACAGTGGTTGTTCAGAAGAGCATCTCTGAACGTCAGGTCTTGAAAATACATTTCCCCACATTACGCAAATTTTCTACAGCGGTAATTTAAACCAAAGCATAGTGGTTACTGAAATTTCAGACGATGAGCTGCTGCATATATGCCCCAGCTATCTGCCATGGTTTAGATTCCGAATATTATGACAAGAACTTCTGAATTGTGAGACGCTGTTTGCCTGTATTGTATAGATGTCATAACTCGACTCTACTTTTCTTTTTGCCAGTTAATGTGGTGGCGATCGTGATACTCAGCCGAGGAAAGTGTGGTCTCTCCAAAGGTATCACTCGGTATCTGGTGGCGATGGCCGTGGCCGATCTAATGGTGGTGATCATCGAAGTCGCGTTCTACAAGATAGTTGAAACGTACCGAGTATACTGGCTTCAGCCATCACTTCCGTTCTGTTTAGTCCACTACGTCTTGTGTTACGTGGCAGTAGATTGCTCCGTGTGGCTGACTGTAGCGTTCACTTTCGATCGCTTTGTGGCCATTTGCTGGTCGAAGATTCAGAGCAAGTACTGTACGCCAAGAATTGCAGGATGGGTTATTGGCGCAATATGCGTTGCGTTCTGTTTAAAGAACGTCCCGTATTACTTTCTGCATAAGGGACGTGCGCATAGTCATTCGAAAAATTGCTTTTACAAGTCTGGTCTTCACAGGGAGCCTGGGTTTGAGTGGTTTTACTGGGTGGACCGTCTGTTGAATCCGCTGCTCCCTTTCTTCCTCATCCTTTTCCTCAATATTCTGACCGTCCGACAGATCCTGGCGTCGAACCGAATCCGCAGGGGATTTAGTGGGCAGAGAAATAGCGAGAAGCAGCAGGATCCGGAGATGAAGAGCCGAAGACAGTCCATCGTTCTGCTCTTCACCCTGTCGGCGAGTTTCCTCCTCTGCTGGGCGACAACCACGCTGGTCTTCATTTTCCTGCGGTGCCTCTACACGGACCTGGAAACGTCTATCCGACTGTGGCAGGCGCAGTATGCGGGGACAGTGATTCAGCTTTTTAGCTGCTGCACCAACACGTTCATTTACGCAGTGACACAAACCAAATTCAGGGAGCAGTTGAAGATTGTGGCGCTCTCCCCCATACATTTGCTTGTTAAAATCTTCAGGCAGTGTTTACCGCTCTGTTAACTGTGTTGAATAAGATGATGTTTCCGGAAATGACTCGTCAGCAGTCGTGCATCAAGCTTACGAATGGCGTTCTTTAAAATGTTCGTTGTGCACGCTGAATTATGTATTTGTCCAGATCTGTCCTGGCCTGCATTCCTGAAGTAAATTAATGACAATTTCCCGGATAACTTGATTGGTCTTTGTTTACACTGATGCAACCCTATTGGGAATACTTCTACGCCAAAATTCCGACTTTCATTATACATATCCAATGTAACACTGGTACACTTATAGGGGAACTGACCAGTACAGGAATATCTATAGTGAGAATAAAGAGCCAACAATGCAAGCCGAGTGCCATCATCAAATTCCAAACATACACACACAACTTTCTATTGAATGTGGTTGGTTCATTGGAGACACGTGATCGGATAAAGTCCCTCACTTGAAGGATACTGGGAACACCAGATGTGTCTTTTACAATTACCTGTTCAGTAAGTTTACCATCCCCTTTCCTATGCTTAGTGCAACTAAATAGGGAATGTTTGACTGTTCTCTTTAATTTTCTGGCTGCGCCGGCGAGATTACAATAGATCGTCCCACTCAATAACGTGGAACGACGGTAGTTTGTATTTAAAATGCGTTCTACATCTTCAGTTCCGAAATGCAATGGATTTTGTCTTCATAGTCATTAGGCGTAAGTATGGCAAATTATGAAGCACATGAACTTTTATCAGCTGCCGTCTGCTTTACTGCAAAAATTCATTTCACCTATCGAAAGGAAGCGTTTGTGAGCATTACACAACAACATTGGCAGCTACGATCATCCGATATTAGAGTCAGGCCATTCGGCCCATCCAGTCTCCTCCAGCGGTCCATTATCACTAATTTATTATCTCTCTCGAACACATTCTTCAGCTTTCTTCCTTATCTCTGTTCTAAAGAAAGGCCCTTCTGTTTTGAGGCTATAATCTCGACTGCTAGAGCCACCCAAGACTAGAAACAACATCTTCACCCCCCCCCCCTCAGGATTCGGTAACTAACAACGTGACTGCGCCCCCACCTCTCCCCAGCACGTCACTGACCATACCTCCAGAGATCCCGGAGCCCAGAGCCATTAAACTTCCGTCATAACGTAACTCTCTCATTTCGAGTTTCGTTCCCGTGAACCTCCTCGGCACATACTCCAATGCCAGTGCATCCTTTGCTAGCTGATGGTACAAAGCTGCTCGCAATACTCAGAAGATCTGTAAACTTTCATTGTGTAAACGTGCGAAGTCTGCAGCGAATCTGAGCAAACTACAAAGAATGTGGGATTCTGTGTTCTCTCTCGCAACGGTGATCTCCGTAAACTTTTGATGAATCTGGGGCTTGTCTTCAGTGGAATCCAGAAGAAGGAGGTGTAACATTATTGAAACATATCGAGTGGGGATATGACTTGATAGCGTGGATGTGCAGGCGTATTTCCCGCGTCGAGAGAGGTTCGGGTCAGATGACATAGCTGCTGAGTAAATGAGCGAGCTTTCAGAACAATTCGCAAAGGAATCGTGAGGGTAGTCTTTGGAAATCGTTGCCACGGGTACCTGCGGAAGCCGAATGTCTGGGCAGTTCAGGCAGAGGTATCTTTATGCTGACCAGTGCAGGAAGTGATACTGGGAGAAGGTAGGCGCTTGGGCCTAACATATAAAACGGAACAGCCGTGATGTCAAAGCAGAGCAGACTCGATGGGCCAAGCTGCCTAATTCTATTTGCCGGTGAACTAAAATATTTAGCCACCTGCATTTCCCGCTAGGTAGATATGCCATGAAAATGCTCGACGAAGTGGTTCCCCAATTTATGACGGGTCTGGACAATACAGAGTTGCCGCATCAGGGGCAGACAGGATAAACGACCCACGCAGATGGACAGGTGAAGCGTTGCCACTCCTGGAGCAACTGCCTAAGGCTCTGAAGGCAGGTGAGGGAGGAGGCGTATGCGCGGGTGCAGCACGAACGCCGACTGAAGTGATGAGTGCCTGGTTGGAGATTAGAGGGTGGGGGATGAATGGAGAAGAGAATCGCGATGAAATTGATCCCTGCCGAAAGTGCAGAGGGAGGGGAGAATGGGGTGAGTGGTAGTACACCTTTGGATATGGGACGTAACGGACGATAAAGTGCTGACTGCGGAGGCTGAAATTGTGGAATGTTAGTCGAAGAGGGACTTTACCATGAGTAAGTTGTAGAGAGGATGAGATGAGCGCAGGTGTATGGGAAATGACGTCTGTGCGGGCAGCTTCAAGAGAGGAGGGAGGGACTCCCCACATGTCCGGCCTGAGCAAAGGACGCCGCTGGGGCGATGTACGCTGACTGTTTGAGTTTGACCCCTTCCTTTGTATATCGTCTGCGGCTTTTCCAATCCGTACATGCACAGGTTCAAACTGTAGTTCAGGTATGCTTGGTTTCAAGACATTTAAAATTCAAACCTGGAGATAGTGCTCCGTCTGAATGATTGAAATTAATAGACATTGTGCAACAGGCCGATAAACTCTCAGGAGGTGAGGCTCAGGTTGATGATTACAGTTCGATGCTGAGGTGAGTTTGCCCTGACGGCCATTGTTACAATATTTACCTTTTTCATCGGCGTGAAATTGGAAATGCCAATATCTGGATACAATAGTGTTTTTTTTTTCGATCGGTTGTTCTGTTTGTTTTCTTTTTTAGTTTAGTATAAGCGACACCAATCTATTGACTTGTTATCGCTTTTGAAATCAAAATCTAAAAAGCTCCAAACATTTGAAATAATTGGATCATCTGTTTTACGTGCGATGAGTAGCATGATGTCAAACACACGAACAGCATCGCTCAACAACACATGTATCATGTCGACACAAACTTATTTTTCTCTCACTCTTCGTTGCGTTGTTAACCGTCTTCCCAGAAAGCCTCCAAGTCAAAATGTTCTGCAAAAAGTAGTCAGTCTCATATCGTGTCTGCAGTTGGAAGCAGCGCCCTGCAGGTTATTTAATCGCAATTAATATGAAGAGATTTCAACATTTCCACTACTTGCACTGTGAAGCCATCGTTCCCAGCTGGGAAGCCGAGACGTCTGCAGTCGTCGCGCTTCCAAATCTCCGAGGACAGGGAGTGTCCAGGTGAGAAATGGACACCGAGATTATTGACCGCAGCCGGTGAAATTACCTGAGGAGGTTTTATTCTAAATGTCAACGGCAAGGCGTAGGATATAGTTCGAGCGAAGGTGGATAGGGTTCAGATCAGTAAGGGTGTCAAAGGTTACGAGTGGTATGGCAGAGCAATGGCGTTGATGGAGGTGGGGAATTTGTTTTCTGGAATGGTAGATCAGACTCGGTGGACCGAATGGACCGTTTCTGCTCCTCCGTGTCCATGTCTAACACTGAACTGCTGGAAACACCGCCGCGATAGTCCTGCTGAATAAAATTGCCGAAATGCTGCCCAGCGTAGATTCAGAACCTGCCTGGTGCTGAGCTCCCGAGTCTGCACCCGCCACATTCGATAACCTGAATTATATGTTCTCCAATGAAAACTGATCACATCACAGGCATGATGAAATGATGACTCATAAAGGAGGGCTTGGGCATCATTAGCACACAGCTGCTCACCCTGTCCCCTAGCGTTTGCATTGATCACTGCAAGAACTCCTACTCTTAACAAGTTTCCGCTGCTAAATTACTACTTCACCTCACGGTGACAAAGATTTCTCTTCTCCAAAGAATCACGTCTGCTCCAAGAAGGATTCAGTACTTCAATTGTGGCCCTGCCGGGTTGCGCTTTTCGCCCTGATTGATTGTTCATTTTCAGACCAGTTTAATGGCAGATTATGAACCCCAGACACCGCTATGGACAAAGGCCGCTGAAATCCCATTGGAAACAAACAGCTACGCCACAGAGGCGCCCTGCTCTGGCGACAAAATATTAGTTTTCAACCATCTCTCCTTTTGAGGATGAAATACTACTTTCTCCGGGGTTTAACCGCAATGCCTTTGTTTGGAGCAACACCAAAGGCTGGACTAAAGAGGGAGGGGCGGGGGTTGTCCACCTCCCGGCCTGCTGGTAGAGGCGAGACATAAAGGACATTCAAGAAACACCTAGATAGGTACATGCCTGACAGAAAAAAGGGGCACAAATGTATTCCAATGCCTGTGTTCTAATCGCTGTGTCAGCCATTCCCAAGTATTTGGAGATCGTTACTAATGGACTTGATATCATCAAGTGCCGGGAGTATCGTCATTTGGGAATGACCGTGTAAAAGACTAGATAAAGATCAGAAGGCAATTCACCTCTACTTTCCTGTTCACTTTCGGGAATCCAGTACAATATCACATCACCAATCAGATAAAAACACCACGGCAATATTCACCTTCCTCCTCTGGTAAATGATCCGCAGATTACATTTGCTTTATAGATATATCAAGTGTCTCCCGCTGGCGAGTGATCCAGACACTCTGCCCATTAAGTTAACTCAGTCCTCCTCTTGCCAAATGTCCTTGTAGACGCATGCTGTTCGGAGAGGGACATTTGCTCCTCAGTTCACCTCCGTTCTTCATAATGATCATGGCTAATCTGTCCTTTCCGTCCGCACCTCAGCCCCGTTTCCCCTCGCGGTGATCACGGCTGCTATGGCTGTGCGTCCTGGCCCGCAGTCCTGTTCCAACGCGAATATGACCACGTCGGATGAACCGTGGTGCCAACCCCTCAGTTGTTCGACGTTCAGCTGCACCGAACGCCCGTAATATCAAGGAACCGGGCATTGCGAAGAGAAACTCATTGTCGAAACTCCATCTACTTGCTTTCAAGAGGTGAATGCCAAAGACATTCACTCACACAGAGAGAAG
Organism: Hemitrygon akajei; assembly: GCF_048418815.1. Lineage (NCBI taxonomy): Eukaryota > Metazoa > Chordata > Chondrichthyes > Myliobatiformes > Dasyatidae > Hemitrygon > Hemitrygon akajei. The sequence goes on from NW_027332063.1 coordinate 724,924, forward strand.
AAGATGTTCAACGCTCGAAGTGGAATTATGTTCCCATATACTATCCGTAGATCCATTTTCTGCCGGGCATTTATTGCAGATACAACAAAAAAAAACACGATGGAATCGATAAAGAACTACACACAAACAAAAATCAGTTAGCGATTCAACCGATAAACATATGAAGAGAAACTGGACAGTTACAAAATAAAAACACCAATAAGAAGTAATATTGAGAACATCGGTTGTTTAATGGGTTGAGTGTGATCCAGCACATTGTTCTGTTACTGTTCAGTGTGGAGGTGAGTGAAATTATCGACGTTTGATCCCCATACTTATCGGGTAAAAGCTGTATTCTGAACCCGGTGGTGGGTCACGTAAGACTTGCCTATCTTCTTTTGTCCCAGTTCCTCCCACTACGGCAAATACTTTCCCAGATCCTTTGCAAAGGCCACACGTTATCCTCCATTTTCACACCAAGTGTGCACACTCGTTCACTCATATGAAAACTGAGAGAGATGGAGAAGGAGAGGAAATGATAGACAGGGAGAAAGTGAGAGAGGTGATAGAGACAGTCTTGTAGCTGCTGTCGATATAATTAACCCTGCAAACTGTAACATCAAAACACGGAAGAGTTGGCCGCCACTTTTTGCTATGACAAGAGTGATACTACTCTCTGTTTCGAGAGCGATGAAGCGAGTGAGATTGATTCTGGCTCTTGGTTGCTGGACTGCAGAGCATGATCTCCGCGGGTTTTGCTTTTACTTGGGTGGCGGGTGTTGGGGGCTGATCATATTACTCAGTCGAGGTTGATGCCTTTCTGCCTGAGCACGGTAGGGATTATTTCCGGTTCTAAATCTTTCTGTCATTCAGGCTTCAAGCCTTTCCTCTGTTCCGTGGATGTTTGCGAGGAGAAGGAATTTCCGGTTCTATGATGTATGCATTCTCGATTATTAATTGAGACCGTTGGTGATTGAGAGAAAAGGAAAAAGAGGGAGTGGAGGGGGAATGAGAGAAAGAGAGAGGGAGAGCGAGAGAGAGCGAGAGAGCATGTAGGGAGTTTGCGAGAGGGGGACAAGAGGAGGAGTAAGAGAGTGAGGTAGTTGTAGCGAAAGCGCCTTCTAATCGTTCAGAACATTGCAGATCTATAAGCCGGGCGCACTGAGCGGATTCATCATTATTCCATCATTAAAGGGTATTCCGCCGATGCATGTAATACAGAGCAACACACACACACACACACACACACACACACACACACACATATGTATATATATGTAAGTTTGGAGGAACTGAGCAGGTCAGACGACGTTTACGGAGAAGTTATAACAATGGACGTTTAAGTCCTGGCGTTTACTTTGTTACTTTGGGAAATGAATCACTCCACAACCTGGTAAATATCACAACTGGTGAACTTTTTTTTTCCCAAGTGTTTAGGTATAAAAAAGAATGGAAAAAAGCGAACCTAACAACTACGTCTTCAATATTATCTTATATTTAATTTTGGTAATATTTCGTATTTAAATAACTTGCCCTGCACATCGGTGTTGCACTATTCCACTGTGAGTACCTGCAATAAAATGATCGCTGGTCTTATTTTGAGAGATATCCGTACATCGATGATACATTAATATTGAACTTTGACTTTCAACCTTTGAGGGTCTGAAAGAGACAAGAGATGGATAGGATGGAGGAAAGAGTGAACGCATTCTCTGTTTCCTATAACGGGGCCAAATCTCCACCCACCTACTATCCCATTTCCTATTTCATCGGTCCCTCCCTGGTATTTTACATTGGTAACACGATAGAGTTTCAGCTATTTCCACCTTCAGCATTACCTGAAGTATGTTAAATCGACACCAAGGCAGGAGGTGGACGCAGACAGACATAACACTGCCGACTGTTTTGGGGACTGCTGGCTGGGGCGTGACCTTAACAAACTTTACGTTTGGTAAGACTTTACCTTACTTAAAATACAAAGTGATTCATCTGAGTCCAAAGCATGCATTATTTTCCATGTTGGCCTATTGTTCATGACGGAGTATATTCAATTTTCACTTTGATCACAAAAGTCATCTTTTAATGAATGATGACCTTGTCTGTAAAACTTTTGAAACGTGTAAGCTGCTGATTATAATTTAAGAAGGGTTCACTTTCCAAACCTCAACCAGTCGGCCGATTAGTCGAAAGCTATAATTTACCTATGAGTTATATGATAAATACCTTAACCTTTTCTTCGCTCTTCTGAGTGTGGACTGCGATATAAAACCCAGCGCGGAGTGAGTGCAGTGTTGATCTGTCGAGATGAGGATAATGCGGATATTAGTTCAACTTCTTTACTCTTCCCGCCGGAAATGTTCGGCGTCGCAGCACTTTGGATTTCAGCTCCCCAGATCCGTCTCATAATTGGGTTATGGGACGCGAACACGCCTACCAGTACTCTGAGGCACAGAGAACGAGTCCTGCTGTTGAGGAGGAAGTGCAAATGCTGTATACGGACAGTGTCGAATGTCTGACGGTTGAAACTACCATCATCGCCATCGGCAGGCCAACAGTTCAAGGTGCCATGGAAAACGATGGGAAATTGTGACCTTCAGTAGGATGTTCTGCGAAATCACAGGGCAGGCCGATTGATGTCATTCCAATTGTGCCACTTTTGCCCTTTTTAAACAAAAGAAGACTGCGATACCCCGACCATGGCTCTAATCTGCAAGGGGCAGCCACAATCCTACACCGCCAATGATTGGATGCGCAACACATCATATGCAACTGCTCAACTGCTTGGATCTCCTCCATCGTTGCAATCCGTAGCTTTGCACACTTTCGGCAACGCGATTCCGCGAGTACTCGCGTTCTCGCCTTGACAAGACTGCGGGGGCCAGCAGGTCTATTGTGCCGCTGGGTGGCTCAGCGGCATTTTGTTTACATTCGGCACACGGGGCGGACTGCTCGAAGTGGAGGAACGTAACGTCGGGATTAAAGCGCGTCAGCAATTGAATCGCACCCGCCTTCTAACAGTTCCCCCGAACTGGCCGAGCAAGCCAGCTCGGTTTTACCGCAAATAAATCATGGCGCGGCGGCCAAAGTATCTGGAAAGGGTAAGACTGCAAGTGGACGGCAAACTCAATCCGGTGGCACATTTTGCAATGATCTGCCTTGAATGTTCCTATCGAGCTTTTTCATTGTGATAACTAACTTCCGACTTTCGGTTGTTTCTCTGTGCTGGGGCCTTGGTATAAATCTCAGCACTGAGTGGGTGCGGTATTGCTCTGTGGAGTGTCGAATAATGTAAATTCCCCTGTCTTAGTGTGGGCTCCTGTATCATACCAAACGGGGAGTGTGTATAATACCGTCAGCTGCACGAGACGCAGCCCTACGCAAACGTCATCCAGCTTGAACGTCAGCGCAGTCCCGGTCATGTCCCACACATTGCAGGCCAAGTCAGTGGACAGGACATAACCCGCACAGGGACAGAAAGGTGGCTACGTTCTCCCAGGCTACTCCTCCTCGCTGACGTTTCACCGACTCCATTTCTGGCGAGTAGGACTCATGCCTTAGTAAGTGTCCCCCGGTCGCAAAATCCCTTCGGGAGACGCTGGAGAAGAGCTCCAGCAAATAGTCGGTGTGGACAAACATGTCGGAGTCCGTCCTCATCACGAAGGAGGTGGAGGGGCTGTAGCAGCAGAGCCACTTCAGACCCGACAGCTCCTTCGGAGTCAGGTTGTGGTACTTCTCATCGAAATCACTCCGGATGATGTCCCGGTGCACAGCGCCCTCCCGTCAAATGCAGTCCTGCCAATACCTCCCGTGCCCCAACACGAAATAGTTGATCGCCCTGGCTTCGGCAAAGCACCGCTCGCTGCCCGGGGTTTGGCGGATGAGCGAGCGAGACTCGATCTGAGTGGAGGAGCTCGTGACAAGAGAGCGGAAGGGGGCGCTGTTGCTGCGCTTGCCCGGCGCGCCGCATCGGGAAGGAGGTGCCGTCGGCCCTGAAGGACAATGGTTCTGAACGGGACCCGAATCCCTGCTCCAGAAAACCAGGCAATAAATGAGGAGAAACAGGAAAACACCCTTGAGGAACCGGGGTGAATAGCTACTGGCATCGACTGGAAACGGCTGGGAAGTATAAAGGTAGAAAATCAATATTCCCGTCGTCAGAAATCAGAATCAGAATCAGCTCTTTTATCACCGGCATGTTGCTTGAAATATGTTAAGAGCAGCAGTAGTTCAATGTAGATAAATTATTATTATTATTATTATTATTATTATTATTATTATTATTATTATTATTATTATTATTATTATTATTATTATTATTATTATTATTATTATTAATAATATTGTTGTTGTTGTTATCGTTGTTGTTATTATTATTATTATTATTATTATTATTATTATTATTATTAATTACAATATACGTATATTGAACAGATTAAACATCTTGCAAAAACAGAAATGCTGTAATATATATTTAAAAAGAGAGGTCGTGTTCACGGGTTCAATGTCCATTTAGGAATCGGATGACCGAGGGGAAGAAGCTGTTCCGGAATTGCTGAGCGTGTGCCTTTAGGTTTCTGTATCTCCTGCTTGTTGGTAAGAGGGAGAAAAGGGCATGCCCTGGGTGCTGGAGGTCCTTAATAATCGACGCTGCCTTTCTGAGATACCGCTCCCTGAAGATGTCCTGGGTACTTACTAGGCAGACCATATTTACAACTCTCTGCAGCTTCTTTGAGTATATTACACCCATCATCAGTTAAACAATGTTGAGGTGTATGTGATCTTCCTGAGGTTTCATACACGGAACGGCACTTCTGACGACCGATAGCAGCCACTGTCAAATCCTTGCCAGCAGCTGGCGTTGCATTCAAAGACTCACCACTACAGTAAAGTTTTCGTTGGGGGGAAACCATCGGCTCAGTGGAGTTTCCTACGGACTGCCACTCACAGCTGTTTAGATTTCTTCGCGCAGGAAACCATAGAAAGGGTGCAGAGGAGATTTACAAGGATGTTACCTGGATTGGGGAGCATGCCTTATGAGAACAGGTTGAGTGAACACGGCCTCTTCTCCTTGGAGCGACGGAGTATGAGAGGTGACCTGATAGAGGTGTATAAGATGATGAGAGGCATTGATCGTCAGATCACGGGGTGGGTAGTCAGAAACAGGGTGGGTTCGCAGGGCTGAAATGGATGACACCAGAGGGCACATTTTTAAGGTGCTTGGAAGCAGGTACAGAGGAGATGTCAGGGGTAAGTTTTTTAGTCAGAGAGTGGTGAGTTCGTGGAATGGGCTGCCGGCGACGGTGGTGGAGGCGGATACGATAGGGTCTTTTAAGAGACTTTTAGATAGGTACATGGAGCTTAGAAGAATTGAGGGCTATGGGTCAGCCTGGTAATTTCTAAGGTAGGAACATGTCCGGCACATCTTTGTGGGCCGAAGAGCTTGTATTGTGAATGTAGGTTTTCTATTTTTCTATGTTTCTATTGTGTTTAGCCCAGGTTTTTCAAGCAGACAAGAAGAAGATTGCTCGGACCTTGACCACTGTCTTCGTGCCTCTTCCAACCGCGGTGGGTTGGCGAGTGGCTACTGTTGTGCGTCTTTTTAAAGAGGGGAACAATGGGAACGTCTTGGACCAGTGAATCTCACGTCAGTTGTCGGAAAATTACTGGAGACTTTTCTTGGGGCTTCGATTTCTGAGCATGAGGAAGCCGCTGGCCTAATTGGCGAGAGCTGGCATGACTTTGTGCAGGGAGGCCTTGTTTTCCAAACTTGATGTAGTTGATGTGTGGATGTTTTCCACGTGGATTTGACGACGTCTCTTATGGGAGGGTATTCTAGTAGATTCAGATGAACTGTGGGGTCAGCTGCCAATTGGCTGTTAGGATTCAGGACAGCCTAGGGTCTAGAAGATAGAGGATAGTGGTCGAACGAACTTATCCCAGCTGGAGATCTGTAATTTATGTTGTTCCGCAGGATTGCGTGCTGGGTCCCCTGCTGTTTCTGACGTATCTCAATGACCTGGATGGGTACCTCGGTAGGTTTACCGGTCTTAACAGTATTGGTGGGACTTGTGGATAGTTCAGAAGACGGGCAAGGAATGCTGGGCGATATACGTAGATGAATTGTATATACGGGCAGATAAATGGCAAATAGAGTTTAATACAGATAATTTTTAGATGTTAACCCTTGATAGGGCAAATGCAAAGAGACAACAAACTGTTAAGGCAAGATCGTTAACAATGTTGATAAGCAAAGAGATCTTGGGGTCCGAATTCATAGCACTTTTAAAGTTGACAGACAGACAGACAGTCATACTTTATTGATCCTGAATACGCCAGTTGATAAGGTGGTTAAGAAGGATTATCCCTTACATGCTGTTCGGGTCAAATCTGACCCGTTTTGACATTTGACAACAGTAAAAACAACCCAAATGCCATTTTTCTTTGCCGAAATGTGATGATCTTTTTCCCCTGAAGTGACCCAAAATGCACAAAATCGAAAATACTTTTTTAAAAGTACACTTTTGAACAGTGCTAAACATTTTTGTATTTTGAGACCGTTCCGGAACAAATTTGACCCGTATCTATTGAAATGGATTTTAGTTCTCTGAAACATTAAATTAGGATTAATTAATCACCCATTTATTAATGTGAGATAGGCTATTTACACATTCTAAATGGATCTGTGGTTCAAAATTTGGAATAGACTCTTGTTATGAGAGGATTCTTGTGCCGGTTCAAAATTGACCCGGACCATACTGTGAAGATAGAGAATATGAAATGTATGTAAGGGTTATGGAATATTTACTATAGAGGCACAGTGGTCAAAAGTCTAGGGCTTATGTTGCCTATTGATAAAAACATGGTTGACCGCATCCAGAGTATTCTGCCCAGTTCTGGTTGCCCCACTGCAGGAAGAATGCTGAATCTTTGGACGGGGTACAGACCAGGTTTGCTAGGATGCTGCCTGGTTTACAGGGCAATCATGACAATATTCGGTTGTTTCCTCCAGCGCGTCGGAGGACGGTACAGGATTTGAGAGCGGTGTATAGGATAATGAGAGACATAGGTGGCATCTGTTTCTACGAAGTGCAGTGTTTAATACCAGAGGGCATTCATCGAAGTGAGAGGAAGATTTTCGCTTGACAGAGTCTGAGAAACGCCGCCTGACACAGCAGGAAAGGTAAATACATTGCAGGCGGTCAGGAAACGACTGGTGAGGGCATGAATGTCAGGAGGATAGAGGGAGATGGGCATTGTTTTGTTTCTTGGGAATAATGACTTGGAGCGACACCCACCCACCCCAGGCCTCACATTCTCTGGGAACGTCTGAGAACTTACCTCAGTGGTGATTGTGGAGTCGCTTCCACACCGAGAAAGGGGGAGAGATTTCCAAACCAGAAAGACTTCAACGAATCAGATGTTATTTTTTCAAATAAATGTGACCATAAGCTGTCCGTGTGGACATCAGTCATAGAAGCAGCGTTTCCCTGCTCCGCCCATCGAATTCAGCCCATCCTGACTGAATTATTATCCCACTCTACCCCTACATTCCCGTTTTATTAAATTTGAAGCCCTTTATAATTAACAACCTACCAACATCCGTTTTAAATGTATCTAATGCATTGGCTTGCACAATCGTCTGTGGCAACAAATTTCACATGTTCACGATCCGCTGGCGAAGGACGTTGCTTGTCATCACTGTTCTGAGGGGAAGTCTTTCTATTCTGAGGTTATGACTTCTGGTCAAAGACTCCCCCGCCCCCCTCGAAGTAATAATTGCCTCCATGTCCAGTGCATCTATGCCTTTCAGTAGTGGATAGGTTCCAATAAGATACCCTTCATTCTTCGAAGTTCAAAGGACCCATCAATCCTAGCTCACACGTCCCGTCTTTATTTACAGGGATCGTTCTCGCGAACGGCGTCTGGGGCCTCTCCGACGCCGCACACCTTTTTTACGAGTAAAACCATAGATTATTTGGCTGTTGTAATGCGCATCACCACCCGCTGTAAGAAGCGTGAGGTAGCGAGCAATGGTACCCCTTCCACATGTGACTGTGCTCCTCCGAGGATGTCAACTCTCACTCTCAGCTGCCTGCTCCGCCCCTTCCCAAATCATTTGTAATTTCAGACGCACTATTAGTTTAGTAACCTTTATTAAATTCACTCTCTTCTTTCCGACACATCCCACTTCACCAGGGCACGGAGCGACCACTCCCCGTTGAACATCGACGGCTCCTCGGTAGGGATCGTAAAGAGCACCAAATTTCTTGGTGTTCACCTGGCGGAGAATCTCACCTGGTCCCTCAACACCAGCTCCATAGCAAAGAAAGCACAGCAGCGTCTCTGCTTTCTGCGAAGGCTGAGGAAAGTCAATCTCCCACCCCCCCCCCCCCCCCCATCCTCATCACATTCTACAGATGTTGTATTGAGAGCATCCTGAGCAGCTGCATCACTGCCCGGTTCGGGAATTGCACCATCTCGGATCGCAAGACCCTGCAGCGGATAGTGAGGTCAGCTGAGAAGATCATCGGGGTCTCTCTTCCCGCCATCACGGACATTTACACTACACGCTGCATCTGCAAAGCAAACAGCATTATGAAGGACCCCACGCACCCCTCATACAAACACTTCTCCGCCCTGCCGTCTGGGAAAAGGCTCCGAAGCATTTGGGCTCTCACGACCAGACTATGTAACAGTTTCTTCCCCCAAGCCATCAGACTCCTCAATTCCCAGAGTCTGGACTGGTACCTTACTGCCCTACTGTCTTGTTTATTATTTACTGTAATCCCTGCACTGTTTTGTGCACTTTATGCATTCCTGGGTAGGTCCGTCGTCTAGTGTAGGTTTTGTGTGTGTGTGTGTGTGTGTGTGTGTGTGTGTGTGTGTGTGTGTGTGTGTGTGTGTGTGTGTGTGTGTGTGTGTGTGTGTGTGTGTGTGTGTGTGTGTGTGTGTGTGTGTGTGTTGTTTTTTACGTAGTTCAGTCTAATTTTTGTACTGCGTCATGTAACACCATGGTCCTGAAAAAACGTTGTCTCATTTTTACTATGTACTGCGCCAGCAGTTATGGACGAAATGACAATAAAAGTGACTTGACTTGACTTAGCTTGACTTGACTTGCACACCCGTCTCCTTTCCTGCTTTGTCATTGATGCTCGTTTCATGTCCGGGCCGGTTCCCTCAGGGTCTGGTGCTTTCAAAACAAAAATAAATTAATAATATTCAAGTCAGGTGAAGTCAAACAAATTCATTAGTATTGTCATTTGACTATACAAGTGCATTTAAACTATGTAACAATATAATATGTATAGAAAATTCACAACGTTTCATCAAACAGGCTGTAAACCTCAGTAGTATAAATTACGCATATATTGCGCAATAACTTATGAAAGTAAGGATAGAAACTACAGGCGAATCGCACATAAGTAACAAACTAAAGTGCAAGAATTTTCAATATTGGAAGGTTCGGGACAGACTAACCACTGACACTTTGAATACGAGACGGCTGCGTGTTCAGAAGCCTAATGGCCTGGAGGAAGAAATCGTTTATCAACCGGCCCTTTGTTATTTTTACACAACACAGTCTCCTGCTTGATGGTAGAAAGTCAAAGAGGATGCTGTATGGATCGGTGGGATCCTTAATAATGCCAAGAGCCTCGTTCCTGATAGATGTCCCGTGATCCTCTCTAGCTGTTCACACAAAGCTTTTGCACAGTCTTCTGGTCCAGTTCTCGACTGCTCCCATACCAGATGGAAATGCAACTTCACAGGAAGCCCTCAATGTTTCTCATGTTAAACCTATTTAAGATGGGGGCGGCGGGGTACTGGGGCCCTGCTTGGTTCAATCTTCCGGGAGCGTCTAGGCGCTGCTCTGCCGTGGTCTCCAGGCCGGTGAAATTCAGGGACCAGGTGAGGTCATCGTGATGTGAGCTCCCAGGAAATTGGTGCAATTAACTCTCTCTACGGAGCACCCATGAATTCGCAGACGGGAGTGGTCTGGCTGCTCCTTCCTGGAGTCCACAAGGATTTCCTCTGGCTGCTCCACGTGCAGGCTTAGATTATTACTCAATTATTAATCAACCAGCAGCTCGTGATAGGGCCAACCACTGTCTTCCGCAAATTAGATGGCACGGTTTGAGCTTGATCCTGCGAGACCGTCATACGTCAGCAGTGTGAACAGTAACGGACTGAGCACGGAGCCTTGGAGCGCGCTCGACCTCGGAGTAATGGGACTAGAGACGTTGCTGCCCAAGCAGACTGACTGAGGTCTCGCTGTTGCAGAGTGAGGTATTGAGACCAAGACAGTTTCCCTACTCGTTTCTTTAATACGATGAATAGTGTCAAGGATTAAATAAGGTGACGTGAAAACCATTCTGTTTTGGAACCGAGCCACGCGCTTTAAAATGGCATGGGTTCGTTTACAGGAATCGCAGCACCGACTGGCCTACTTGCGCTCAGCCGCATCCGGTTACACAGCGCCCGTTTGCCCTCTACCACTGGATTGCGCCCTGGTGCCGGGATTCTGCGTAGCAACCGCACGGAGTGATCAGAGAGACATTGTCTGAAGAACCAGTCCTGCGGCACGGAGCGGATGGGACGCATCAGTCGTGGGTGATCGGAACTGCGGGGAAGATTGGAGTGGCTGAGCAAATCGGTCCAGCGGCTTCAATGAGCAATGGACGCCTGTTTCAGAAGTGCAGGTTGAGGCACTTTTCTAACTATGGGACAAGATTTCCTCTCACCTTTGGTGTCTACAGTTGGTGTTGCAGCACCTGCTTCTCGCCGTATGTCGTTTGGAACTCTGATATTTAAGAAAAAACGAACAGCTAACGTTTCGGGCCGAGTCCTGACGAAGGGTCTCAGCCCGAAACGTTGACTGCACGTTTCCACGGATGCTGCCCGACCCGCTGAGTTCCTCCAGCGTGTTGTTTTCACCCCAGCATCTGCAGTGTACTCTGTGTTTGAGATCGACGACAACTTTTCTTTTTTTACTACATATAACAATTTTCCTGGAAGGACTCCCCAGGAGAGACATCATATTGATATTTCAGACCGCAGACGTTTTCTCAGAACAGGTCACGTCCATAAGCATTCCCCGGGTCTTGTCTGCATAGATTGTAGACTTCTGTTCTAATGATATGACGGATCAGAATGTCCCTGATTATACCAGTGCCAAGGAAGAATAACGTGGGCTACCTCAACGACTATCGTCCGGTAGCACTCACATCGACGGTGATGAAATGCTTTGAGAGGTCGGTTATGACGAGACTGAACTCCTGCCTCAGCAAGGACTTGGACCCGTTACAATTTGCCTGTCGTCACAATAGGTCAACGGCAGACGCAATCTCCATGGCTCTTCACACGGCTTTTGACCACCTAGACAACACAAACACCGACATCAGGATGCTGTTCATCGCCTGTACTTCAGCATTAAATACCATCATTCCCACAATCCCGATTGAGAAGTTGCCGAACCTGGGCCTCTGTACCTCCCTCTGTAATTGGATCCTTGACTTCCTGACCAGAAGACCACAGTCTGTGCGCATTAGTGATAATATCTCCTCCTCTTTGACGATCAACACTGGCGCACCTCAGGGGTGTGTGCTTAGCCCACTGCTCTACTCTCATTATACCTATGACTGTGTGGCTAGGCATAGCTCAAATACCATCTACAAATTTGTTCAGAATACAACCGCTAATGGTAGAATCTCAGGTGGTGACGAGAAGGCATACAGGAGTGAGATATACCAACTGGTGGAATGGTGCCGCAGCAACAACCTGGCACTCAACGCCAGTAAGATAAAAGAGCTGATTGTGGACTTCAGGAAGGGTGAGACAAAGGAACACAAACCAATCCTCATGGATCGATAAGAAGTGGAGAGAGTGAGCAGCTTCAAGTTCCTGGGAGTCAAGATCTCTGAGGATCTAACCTGGTTCCAACATATTGGTGTAGTCATAAAGAAGGCAAGACAGCGGCTATACTTTATTAGGAGGTTGAAGCGATTTGGCATGCCAACGAGTACACTCAAATACTTCTATAGTTGGTAGCGTGGAGAGCATTCTGACCGGCTGCATCACTGTCTGGTATGGAGGGGCCACTGCACAGGACCGAAAGAAGATGCAGGATGTTGTAAATCTAGTCAGCTCCATCTTGAGCACTAGCCTACAAAGTACCCAGGACATCTTCAGGGAGCGGTGTCTCAGTAAGGCAGCGTCCATTATTAAAAAACTCCATCACCCAGGGCATGCCCTTTTCTCACTTTTACCGTCTGGGAGGACATACAGCAGCCTGAAGGCACACACTCAGCGATTCAGGAAGAGCTTCTTCCCCTCTGCCATCCGATTCCTATATGGACATTGAAGCTTTGGACAATACCTCACTTTTGCACATTTTTAATAATCTATTCAATATACGTAATCGACTAGTTTCTTTATCAATATGTTTGCTTTTATTTAGTATTATTATTTCTCCTTCTGCCAGATTATGTATTGCATTGAACTGCCTATGTTAGGTTAATAAGTTGTACGCAGCATGCCAGTGATAATAAGCCTGATTCCGAGCGTCTAATTCAGCTTTTAAAAAAAAGCCCATTTTATGCCAGGTCTATAAAACTTCCCAATTATAGCTATAATACAAGCAGAAATGATGGTGAATCTCCCGAGTTCATTGACAAGCTTTGTGTATACATAAAGCAGTAAGACTTTCAAAGGGCAAGAGGCGGATGGTGCAGAACACTGAGGAAACGGCGCCGCTGACCCGACGGGCCGAATGGCAAATTTCGCTCTGAGGCGTTAGTGTCGAATATTGAGCTGCGGAAAAGAAAAAAAAGAACCGCCGTCATACATGTGCACATAACATAATATTCTCTATCTTTGCCGTGAACCAACCTTGAGCCGAGGACCGGAGAATGACTGCAGAGATTTCAGGAACATGATCACAACCTGGTTAAAGTTTAAATGCCTGCACGCTCATTAAAACAACATTTTAGCCTCCTGAATCCGTCTCCTTGCACTTCCTTGTTGAATTATGCAAAAACACCCATCCCTATCGTGTGGTCGGATCCAAAAGTTCCTGCTTCAGCTCAGGGTGACAAATGATTGCGCTTCTCGTAGCAGTTCCATCTGTTCCTGGAATGAGTCACGAACTCATTTCTGGTTCAGAGTGGTTATCGCCCTGATTCATTGCTCAGCTTCAGGGGGGTTTAACGGCGAACTATGAACCCCAGAAGCCGCTGCGGAGAAATGCCACTGAGGATCTATTGGAAAAAATAAAAAAATAGATATACAGGTATACTACTGCAGAGATGCCCCAGTCTGACGCCTTTTGAGAACCAGATATTCCTCTCTCCAGGCTTTAACCGCGAACTTGCTGTTTGAAGCTGGACTAGGGGCTTCATGTAGGATGTGTGTCCAGGGTGCTCCACCTGCTAGGTTGGTGATAGGGGGAAGGTACCGTGAGAGATATTTAAGAATCCCTTAGATAGGTAGATGGGTGAAAGCAAACACGCGGGCCAGCACTGCGCTGAAATGTTGTGCAGTAACTTTCCAGATATGTCACGTGTCTCCCGTCAGCGGATGATTAAAGTTGTCTGAGCATTAAATTCATTCTGTCTCATTTGCCAAATTGCACTCCTCACCTATCATGGCTGACCTGTCCCTTTCCTCCGCCTCTCAGTCCTCCTTCGCCCCTCTTTGATCACGGCGGATCGATGCGTGCTGTCAGCCCGTCAGTGCATCGATCCCTCTGCACCACCTCACTCCCTCTCCTGTCAAGGATCTGTGCGCATTGCGGAATCAGACATATTGACAGAACCCTGTATGCTTCCTTTCAAGAGGCGATTTTAAAAAAAAGTTGCTGAAATCCGCCACGGGCAGTCCCACTCTCGCCTGCGAAAGGAAGCGTGGGTTCACCACGTGCTCACTCTCTGTCTCTCTCCCTCACCTAGTTTCTTCTATACAATCTCATCTGTTTCCTCCACAAAACCTGCTCGTTCTAGCTCTCTCTCTCTCTCTCTCTCTCTCTCTCTCTCTCTCTCTCTCTCTCTCTCTCTCTCTCTCTCTCACAGTTTCTTCCATACCAATTGCTCACCCTCTCTTAGACACACACACACACACACACACACACACACACACACACACACACACACACACACACACACACACACACACACACACACACACACACACACACACATTAAAAGATTTGCAAAGCAAAGATAGATTTATTCTTTCAATGCGTGCATATCACCACAGACAGCCGGAGATGCATTCTCTTACGGGCACTCAGAGTAGACAAAAATAAACACAATAGAATCAATCGAACTTTACTTACTTTCACATTTCCACATCGGTTTTGCTTTTATTTAGTCTTTGCAAGTAGGTTTTCTCTCGATTTTCCATAGAATTTCTCTGTTCTACTGTGAATATGATCGCGGGGTAGTATATTGTGACTTGCTGTACTGCGGAAAATAAATTATACTTTGAACTCTGAACTGTTCGGGGTTTGAAGGGGAGATGGAGAGCACGGAGGAAATGTTCTCTGTGTCGCTTTACTGGTCGGAATCTCCTCCCACCTTCTATGCGGCTGCACATTTCCGCTGTCCCTGGTGCTTTACATTGGTAACTCAATGGACTTTAAGCTCAAGCAACGCACACAAAACGCTGGTGGAACACGGCAGGCCAGGCAGTACCTATAAGGAGAAGCACTGTCGACGTTTCGGGTGCTTCTCCTTATAGATGCTGCCTGGCCTGCTGTGTTCCACCAGCATTTTGTGTGCGTTGCTTGAATTTCCAGCATCTGCAGATTTCCTCGTGTAGACTTTAAGCTCAGGTATTTTAAAATTATATTTCCGCCTTCAGCATTACCTGAAGCCCGCGTAATATAGGCACCAACTCGGTGCGGATGCAGACTAAGATAACTACAGCCAAGTGCTTTGAGGGCTGCTGACAGGGGCATCGCTTTACCAAACTCTACGTGGGTACAACTCAAAGTGATTCATCTGAGACCAAAGCATGCATTACTTTTTCCGTTTGGTGTCATTGTCTATCTTGCTGTGCATTGTCTTTCCAAATTCGTCACTGAGCGCGAAACACGTCATACAGACTATATTTAATGAATGGTTTTATAAGCGACTGATCTTAATTTACCAAGGACTCGCTTTCCACGAAACACGACACATTAAAACCGCCGGCAGGTTCTTTTTTTTTTAAAGCATCTGACTTTAATATGCCTGCCGAAAATTAATGATGAATTATATGAAAAAGTCTCTTTGTTCAGCTTATCGCTGTGACGAAGGCGGTATAAAACCCAGCAAGGAGTGAATGCAATATTGATCTTTGGACATCACTATAATGTGGTTGTTTGCACAAGGTGTTTGCTATTCCTTTTGTAAACGCTCCACCCTGCCGGAATTTGAATCCTTCTCTTAATAGTGATGGGATACAAACACGTCTGCCTATGTTCTGAGGCACAGAAAAACGAGGTGTGTGGTGGGTGGGGGAGGATTAAATACAATAAACGGAGCAATGAAGAATGCCTGATAGTTGAAACAGTTGATCATTGTCCGCCCTGGAACGGATAACTAGTTCCCCACCAAAAGGTGCGATCCTCCGGCCAACAGTTCAAGATACCGGAGATATTGATGGACAATTGATTGTTGATTGTTTTACCAGGAGTGGAATGCCGCTTGGGCAACCGACACCATAGGTGAATATACAACTACGGCGGGGGCACAGTTCCCCAGTATTAAAAAAAATAGACTGAGTTACACCTGAACTGGCTGTTATCTGCAAGGAGTCAGTCTCAACCCAATACCGGCCAAAGCTACGTGGAAAGTTCGTGATTGGATCTGCCAAAGTTTGATGGATGATGCGGTAGCAGTTGATTTTTCAGGAGGTCTCTGGCAGGGTGGAGACCGTGGTACTGCAGGAAAAACTCCAGCATGGATAACGTAGTGGCTGATTGGCAGGAAGGAAAGAGTAGGAATAAAGGTAACATTTTCTGTCTCCCTACCGGTGACTAGTAGTGTTCTACAGGGGACCGATGCATTTTACATTATACGTCAGTGATTGGAAAGTTGAAATTGACGGCTTTGTTGAAATATTTGCAGACGGTATAAAGATAGGTGGAGGGACAGGCGGTTTCTCGGCAGTGTGGATGCTGCAGAAGGACATAGGCAGATTAGGGGAGTGGACAAAGACATGACAGGTGAAATGCGGCTTGTTGAAGTGTTCGGTCACTAACTTTGATAGAAGAAATGAATGGGTTGGCTATTTTCTAAATCGAGAGGAAATACAAAAACTTAAAAAGCTGAGACGCAAACGTACTTGATCGCCTTTGTGCAGTATTCCCCGAAGGTTCATTTTCAGGTTGAGTCTCCGGTGAGGAAGTCAAATAAAATGTTGGTATTCAATCTCTGGATTGCTACCTGTGCCACGTGCGGGTGAGGCAAGGAACAGAAGGATTATACAGATTAATACGTGGCTGAAAGGATGGTGCAGGAGGGAGGGCTTCAGGTTTGTAGATAATGGGGAATGGTCGAAGGGCCGAATGGTCTACTTCTGCACCTATTGTCTATTGTCTGTTGTCTGTTGTAATTTCAAGTGGACCAGAATGTAAAAACAAGGGTGTAATCGTGCAACTTTCCAAACAACTGCTGAGATCTCACTTGGAGTATTGCGAGCAGTTTTGGGCCCATTATCTTCCAAAAGGATTTGCTAAAATTGGTGGGGGGGGGGGGATTTCAATGGAGGCTCACGGAATGTAGCAGGATGGACGGTTTGTGTTCTGAAGGAGGACGTTTGGTGTCTCTGGAATTCAGAAGAATGAAGGGCGACCTCATTGAAACCTATCAAACGTTGAAAGGTCTTCAGCGAGTGAATATGCTGTGGATGTTTCCGATCGTGGTGGAGTGTGGAAGTCCAGAGGACACCGCCTCAGAATCGAGGGGCGTCGTTTTAGAACCGCGATGAGGAGGACTTCCTTCAGCCAGAAAGGGGTGAATCTGTTAATTTTTATTCCAGAGGCTAGTTTTTCAGGCAGGCGTTAATATATGTTTGGTTGCTCAGGACATGAAGGGATGCTGGGAGATCGCAGGAACTGGTGTTGAGAGGAAATTTGGATCAGCCGTGACGAAACGTCAGAGCAGACTCGAAGGACAAAATCGCCCAATTCTGCTTCTGCATCTTTTAGTCGTATGGTTACAACATATAACTTTGCATATTTTTGACATGGAGATGAAGCGAGTACTTAAGTTATCTCCTTGGCCAGAGTGAGGGACCATCGGGTGTACTGCGCTAATCAACAGAAGAAGACTCTCGTCTCAAAGTGAAAAATCTCTCTTCAAAGTGATCTAAGTTAATTACAAATAAAAAAGCCAAAGAAATTGATTCCATAGGTATTCAGCCCTTTCACGTCAGTATCTAGAAGATGCACTTATGGCAGCAATTACAGCCTTGAGTCTGTCTGGACTGCAATTTTCTCCACATTCTTCTTTACAAACTT
The DNA here is from genome assembly GCF_048418815.1 of Hemitrygon akajei. Classification (NCBI taxonomy): domain Eukaryota; kingdom Metazoa; phylum Chordata; class Chondrichthyes; order Myliobatiformes; family Dasyatidae; genus Hemitrygon; species Hemitrygon akajei. The sequence goes on from NW_027332063.1 coordinate 742,403, forward strand.
ACTCAAGCTCTTTCAGACATTACATTTGTTGCTTTTAAGCCAATCCTGTGCAGATTCCGCTTTATGCTTGTGGACATTTTCTTGCGAGAAAGCAAATCTTCTCCCAAGTTAACCATATAACCATATAACAATTACAGCACGGAAACAGGCCATCTCGGCCTTCTAGTCCGTGCCGAACGCTTACTCTCACCTGGTCCCACCGGCCCGCACTCAGCCCATAACTGTCCATTCCTTTCCTGTCCATATACCTATCCAATTTTACTTTAAATGACAATACCGAACCTGCCTCTACCACTTCTACTGGAAGTTCCTTCCACACAACTACCACTCTCTGAGTAAAGAAGTTCCCCTTCGTGTTAGCCTTAAACTTTTCCCCCCTAACTCAACTCATGTCCTCTTGTTTGAATCTCCCCTACTGTCAATGGAAAAAAGCCTATCCACATCAACTCTATCTATCCCCATAATTTTAAATATCTCTATCAAGTCCCTCCACCCCCCTCAACCTTCTATGCTCCAAAGAATAAAGACCTAAGTTCTCCTGCAGTCCGCATCAGGTTTTTCTCCAGGACTTTCCTGTATTGCGCTGCATTACTTTTGCCCTCTACCTTCACAAGCCCTCCAGGGTCTGCCGCCGTTACCTTGCCAATCCAGATGTTCAGCGATGCTCAGCATGGCTCCTCCCGCTCTGCATCATCAAGTCGTCTCTGCCGTTGGGCAGTTCGCTTTTCATGAAGCACAGCTCCCACCCCACCCCCCCCCCCCCCCCCCACCGTGCTTCAGTCATACATGCCGATAGGCAGCTGGACTGTCAACGGAAGGGGAGGGGTGCAGCTCGGCTGCACACGCGCAGTCCAATCTCCCCGAAGCCACACCACCTCGCTCCAATCACTGCCCGATCTCCACTGAGCGCGAATCTGCAACATGCCGGTGGCTAGCCATTTCAATTCCAATCCCCATTCCTCTTCAGACAGACGGACAGACATACTTTATTGATCCCGAGGGAAATTGGGTTTCATTACAGCCGCACCGATAATAGTGAATATAGCAATATAAAAACATAAATAATTAAATAATAATAAGTTAATTATTCCAAGTGGAAATAAGTCCAGGACCAGCTTATTAACTGAGGGTGTCTGACACTCCTAGGGAGGAGTTGTAAAGTTTGATGGCCACAGGCAGGAATGACTTCCTATGACGCTCAGTGTTACATCTCGGTGGAATGAGTCTCTGGCTGAATGTACTCCTGTGCCTAACCAGTACATTATTGAGTGGATGGGAGACATTGTCCAAGATGGCATGCAACTTGGACAGTATCCTCTTCTCAGACGCCACCGTCAGAGAGTCCAGTTCCACCCCCACAATATCACCGGCCTTACGAATGAGTTTGTTTCAGTGAGACACGTCGGGCCATCGCCTCCTCGACACACCTGTCCTTGTGAACGTCCTGAATCATGGGAAGTTCACAACTAGAGATGCGCTGGGATGTCCGAACCACTGTCTGCGTGGTTTCAAGAACAACGTCAAATCTTCCGGCAGGAAATATTTCAGGAAGTTTTATTTTGAGGATCATTGTCAGAAGCACCGAATTTAAAACAGTACTTTATTCCAGATCTCTAGTCACAATATTAACGATGATATTGGAGGAATTTCTTTAGCCAGGGGGGTAGTGAAACTGCTGTTTGCATTGCCACATGCGACAAGGCATTCGGTATAGGTTAAACTGGACACGGGTTTTGTTTAGTAAAGGTGTCTGAGGTCACGGGGAGATGACAGAATAATGGGGTTGGGGGGGTTAATAATAAACTGCAGTTCCAAATGTCCCATGTCTGCTACTGTGTGTTAATTGCTGATATTGAACTGCTACAAACACCGCCGTGATGTGCGTGCGCATTAAAATGCTATAATGTTGCCCAGTATAGTCTGTGAACCTTCCATCTGCAGAGCGCCCGATCCTGAACTATGTTTAATCGGCGACACGTTCGTAAACCAGGACTTCAGCGTCATTAGCACGTGCCTGCGCATCCTGTTCCCCATCGCTTGTATTGAACTGCCCAAAACCTCGCCCAGAAGATATTTCCTGCACGTTCTCCTATCGACGATTTGTCATCCACCTCAATGTGAGGGTGATTACACTCCGCTCAGCTATTTCATCTTCCCCAGGAAGGAGTCATGACCTGAATACTGGTTCAGTCTGGCTGGGATTATCGCCCCGATTCATTGTTCAACTTCAAACCAGTTTATTGTCAGATTATAAGGCACTGGTGAATCCTCACCGAGCATCGTGAACAGTTCTGGGCCCTTCCTCTTCGAAAAGATGTGCTGGCTTTGGAGAGGGTCTAGAGGAGGTTCGCAAGTAAGATTCCAGGAATAAAAGGTTTATCATACGAGGAATATTTGATAGCTCTGGGTCTGTACTCGCTGGAGCTTAGAAGAATGAGGGGGGGGGGGGGGTTCTCATTGGAATTCAGAAGAATGAGGGGATCTCATTGAAAGCTTTCGATTGTTGAAAGGACGAGAAACAGTAGATGTGGAAAGGGATTTCCCATGGTGGGAGCGGTTAGGACAAGAGGGCACAGTCTCCGGATGAGGGGAACCTTTTCAAAACAGAGATGCGGAACAATTTCTTCAGGCAACGGGTGGTGGAATATGTCACCACATGCAGCAATGGAGGGCAGGTCGTTGAGCTTATTTAAGTCAGAAATTGATAGGAACTTGATTGGACACGGCATTAAAGGTTACGGGGAAAAGGCCGGGATCCAGGGTTAAGGAGGAGATTTAAAAAAAAAAGGATCAGCCATGATTGAATGGCCGGGCAAATTCGATGGGTCAGATGGCATAATTCTGCTCCTGTGCCTTATGGTCTTACAGACATATAAGCACCGAAGTCCCCTGTGGACAGAGGTCACTAAGTTTTTGGAAAGAGACTGCGATATTACTCATGCGCCCTACTGTGACAAAAAAAATAATTCTGAGTAATCTTTCCTTCTGAGGACACGGTAGTCCTCTCTGTACCTCACTCAATCGCAGGACTCTGCAGAGAGTGGTTCGCACAGCCCAGCACATCTGTAGATGTGAACTTCCCACTATTCAGGACATTTACAGAGACGGGGTGTAAAATGGGCTCGTGGGATTATTGGGGACCCGAGTCATCCCAACCACAATCAAATCCAGCTGCTACCATCCGGGAAACGGTACCGCAGCATAAAAACCAGGACCGACAGGCTCCGGGACAGCTTCTTCCACTAGGCCATCAGACTGATGAACTCATGCTGACTTGAGAGCACTCAAAATTACATTGACTGCTCTATCTATTATAAATGATTATAACATTACTATGATTGCCCATTCAGATGGAGACGTAATGTAAAGATTTTTACTCCTCGTGCATGTGAAGGATGTAAGAAGTATAAAGTCAATTCAATTCAATGGAGGAAATAAGAGGAATAGATAGAGTGTTCGTTCCGTTAAGGGAGCTAGGGTTTTACTCTTTGGAGAGAAGGAGGATGAGAGGAGACATGATAGAGGTGTACATGATATTAAGAGGAATAGACAGAGTGGACAGCCAGCGCCTCTTCTCCAGGGCACCACTGCTCAGTACAAGAGGTCATGGCTTTAAGGTAAGGGGAGGGATGTTCAAGGGGGATATTAGAGGGAAGGTTTTTTACTCAGAGAGTGGTTAGTGCGCGGAATGCACTGCCTGAGTCAGTGATGGAGGCAAATACACTAGGGAAGTTTAAGAGACAGGTATATGGAGGAATTTAAGTTGGGGGTTATATGGGAGGCAGGGTTTGAGGGTCGGCACTAAATTGAGGGCCGAAGGGCCTTCAATGTGTTGTACTATTCTCTCTTCTATGTTCTATGTTCTATATACCTTAGTAGCAACTGGCTGGCAACTGAAGGGGGCATAACAGATCAGCAGTGGACAAGAATTGGTCTACATATTCTATTTTATTTACAGATATAACTTGGTAACTGGTCATTCAGACGCAGTGAGCTCACGTCGCCCAATAACATTCAAGTGACATCCTGATTGTCTTTGAAATGGCGGAGGAAACCGGCGCCCAGGATAATAAATGAGCCATGATGGAATGGCGGATTATACACAGTGGGCCCAATGGCCTAAGTCTGTTTCTGTCTCTTGCGGTCTTCATTGATCCCTATCTTCCCCGTTTTCTTTTTTCTGACTCTTAATTCTCTTCTTTTTTAATTCTCTTTAATCCCTCAGAGGCTTTCCTTCCTACTTATCATTGCGTAGGGACAATGCACAGTTTGTTCCGTAATTACTGAGTGAGATGCCATCCGAAGTAACACGATACGAACCAGAACCTGAACGTCCATTGTTTTATGGCCATAAAGTTCTATTTCAACTTCACCAGTCCGCAGGACCTGCTTCCAAAATGCATCAGGCTTGTTCAGATGCTTCTTTGAACCTTTTGAACAGAGCTTTTTGGCTGCCGTGAGCAAGGGTAGGTTTGGAGAAAAGAAAAACGGTGCAGAATTTCATGAAGAGAAACCCTCACCTACTGTTAGGCATGGGGGTGGGTCGAACATGCTTTGGGCTTGTGTTGCAGCCAGCAGCACGGGGAACATTTGCTGGTAGAGGGAAGAATGTATTCAATTAGATACCTGCAAATTCTAGAAGAAACAGCGCACGGTCTGGAAAAAAATAGCTGAAGATGTTAAGAGGATGGCTTCTACAACAGGATAATGATCCTAAACACACCTCAAAATCCACAATGGACTGCCTCAGGAGGCGCACATTGAAGTTTTTGCCATGGCCTTCACGGTCCCCAGACCTAAACATCATCGATAATCTGTGGATACACCTCAAAAGAGCAGTGCATGCAAGACGGCCCAAGAATCTCACAGAACTAGAAGCCTTTAGCAAAGAAAAGTGGGCGAAAATCCCCCAAACAAGAATTGAAAGACTCTTAGCTGGCTACAGAAAACGTTTACAAGCTGTGATACTTGCCAAAGGGGGTGTTACTAAGTACTGACCATGCAGAGTGCCCAAACTTTTGCTTCGGGCCCTTTTCCCTTTTTGTTATATTGAAGCTGTAAGAGATGGAAAGTTAAAGAAAAGAAAAATCTTGCTTAACAATTAAAGAAATATGTCACCTTTAACTTAATGACTTTTGGAACTCAGTTCATCTATTAAGCGCTTAGCTATTCACAGTAACAGAAATTTTGACCGGGATTCCGAAACTAAATATAAATATATACTGACTGGACTACTGAGATTCACCGGCATTGTATATATCGTTCACTCTGGAATTCCGGCATCTGCAGAATATATTTTGTGTTAGTGCGATATAGTCGAATAGGGATTGTGCGCTTGTATAATAAACAAACCATCTTTTTGCTGACTGCCCTTTCCCCACATACACACCCACCTCCCCCCTCTCTCTCTCTCTCTCTCTCTCTTTCCCCCTGACTATCCTCCACCCCCCCCCCCCCCCCACCACCTCTCATGGATATCGTTGCAAAATCGTGTATGATGAATGTTGTAAATGTTACCGGATGGGGAAACGGCGGACTAAACTCGTGACTGCAAAGAAGAAAGAAATCGGAACACTATGCTGTGCAAAAGGAGGACAGACGAGGCAGAGAAGTAAGTTATTGTTAAGCGTTTATTTCGTTTCCCAGCCCTCTCCCTTCTCGATGATAATCATTAGCCCGCTCGTTCAGAAAATTAGTAAAACGCAAATTACTGTAAATCATACGTCAGATATCAGCCAATCGCACAGATGGTAGACAGCGCGGGATTGGGGTTTATGACGTCACCGGCAAGAGCAATGTCTCTACGGCCTATCACCGCATAAAATGTGGGATTGTGGACTGTTGTTAAAGACGTTTTCCATGTGAAGCCGTGCCCAGCCGACGCCACTGTAAGCTTGACAGAGGAAAAAGGTGAGGAAACAAATTTAAAATGTACTCTTTCTCCCATCTAGGTCTTCCAGATCCACGCACTCTCTCTCCAGCCCTTACCTCCTCTTTCGCTCTGCCCAATTCACGCGCTCTTTGTCTGTCCATTTTCTTACTCCTGTTCTAGTCACCACACCTCTACCTTTGTTGTTTCCTGTCTCTCCCCTAGCTTTGCCTCCCTCCTCTCTTAAATGATTTCTCTTTTAGTCCTTGATCCAACATTGCCTAATTTTCCAACACTGTTCCCAGTGTAACCATTCCTCAATTGTGTTTGCCTTCTCTCCTAATCTACTCAATACTTCTGCTTTCAGTCTCCAGGTAACTACCGTCTCGTCGCCAGTTCCGTCCGTTACGTCACAAGGCACTATGTCGACGTCACACTTTTGCGACTGTAGACCTCTGTTGTTAGTCTGAGCTGACCAAGAGCACCAACGGAGTACAGTGATTAAAACAATCAATACAGTAGCGGTACACGTTGGAAAACCTGCAGACCGAGATGACGAACCGGTCGCCGAGACAGACTCTATGCGCACAAAAAAAGAACACGCTATCTTATCCTCGCTCGGCTTCCACTCATCTCTCTCTCTCTCTCTCTCTCTCTCTCTCTCTCTCTCTCTCTCTCTCTCTCTCTCTCTCTCTCTCACTCACTCTCTCTCTCTCTCTCTCTCTCTCTCTCTCTCTCTCTCTCTCTCTCTCTTTCTCTCTCTTTCTCACACGCATACATACTCTCTGTCCCCCTCGCCGCTATCCACCTTCCTCTCCCTCTCAGTCACAGCATTCTCAGCGTCATCACACTCCGCAATGTCCATCACACAGCGGCATTCCATCGGCCCGCCGATCCACCCGCCCTCTCCCGTATCTGGCCTCCACCTTCTACTTAAAGTGCAACACCCACCCCCAAACCCCACCACCACCTCACCCTCTCACCGATACGCTTTCGTCACGTCTTTTCGGGGCAGTCCGCGCTGTCTGAGTCCATAACGCCTCGCCAGTAGAGCAGCTTATCCGAGTCGGCCACCTGATGCGAGGTGACTAGCCGCCGGTAGGTGCAGATGGAGAAAGGAACCCTGCCATTGAAGAACACGCGCTTGGAGTGGATGGGCACCGGCTTTATGTTCAGCTCCGCCAGGCGCAGCCCCACGTGAACGTCCTCCAATTTGAACAGCGGCGCGGTCCGGGAGATGTTCCACACAGCACACACGCCGTGTCGGTGGACAGGACGTAGCCGGTGCCGGAACAGAAAGGTGGGTAACTTTCCCCAGGGTACTCCTCCGTGCTGATGTACCACCGGCTCTCTTTCTGGCGGAACGGCTGCATGCCTCTGAAAATGACCCCGGTGGCTAAGTTGCTGCGGGGGGCGCGGGACAGGAGCTCCAGCAGGTAGTCGGTGTTGACGAACATGTCGGTGTCGGTCTTCATCACGAAGGCGGCGGAGGGGCAGTAGCTACAGAGCCACCCGAGGCCCGTCAGCACCTTCCGGGTCAGGTTGTAGTACGTGTCATGGAAGTCAGCCTGGATGATGTCCCGGTGCAAGGCGTTCTCCCTTTCGATCCAGGGCTGCCGCTCCCGCCCGTGTCCCAACACGAAGTAAGTGACCGCTGTGGCTCCTCCGACCCGCCGCCTGCTCCCCCAGGTTTGGCGGATAACGTTGCGAGTATGGAATTGACCGGGGGAACTCGTGACCAGTAGGACGAGGAAGATCGTGTTGCTGATACATTCACCGGACGGCAGCATCATGAAGGACCTCTTTAGCGTTAGGGAGCGACTGCTCCGGACGTCGCTGGAACTAATATTTCTGCTGCAGAGAACCATAAGGAAAGCCAGTAGGACGATGATACAACGCTTGAGGAGACGCCTGCCACGTAACGAGCCGCTGAGCATCCACAGCCATCGGCAGGAAACTGCAGGGAAATATAACGGAAGAAAATAAGCTTTCACATTCTCAACACTGAAAATATTTCAGCCAACAATACTGTAACAGTAAGGATTGGGAGGTACGAGATGTACAGTTAGCGAAGATTGATTCGTGGAGCGGAACCTCTAACAGCAGATCGCCGCCACAATGGGCCTCCTGCCAGCAGGCGGCGTTTCTTTCATACAGTCACTCCCATTCTAAGTTACTTTCGGCCCGTCCCGTCACGGTGCGTGCGTCTGTTCTCATTCACCCTCCCACTTGCTGAGCTGCCTGGATTCTACCCATCTCATCGGGTTACCCCTCTGCGCACAGCTGTATCGCACCTGTCACCTACCAACTCCCGATGGTGTCGTTGCTCGGCGCTGTACTTTGCACGACCTCTCCTTGAACTCGGCATCCTCAAAGAACTGAATCTGCCTCCATGGGGCTCCCTTGACGTCGCCAATCCAGAAGTAACCCACACTCTGTGGCCTCAGTCCGGCGTTGACGCTCCAGGGCGCGCCCTTCGCGAAAAACGGCTTTCCGGTGCTTCAGTCATGTATGTAGACACGAATGCCGATGGTCGGTTAATAGCTAACGAAAACAGAGGGGCACACCTCCGCTGCTCACAAACTCTCCGCTCCCCTAAGCCAACACCCCACCTACCCACCCCACCCCACACACCCTGGGACCACACGCTGTCCGATCTCGGCTGTTTGCTGTATGGAAACGTGGTAATCTCCTGACAGGCCGGATTCAGCAGTCAGACAGAAGGATTAACTATTTTCCCATCATTGTAAATTACGCGGGTTCCGGGAGGATAAACGTCATCAGAAGCTTCTGACGGCGCAAAGTAATTGACAAGGAGTTATTGATTGTCCCTCGCTCAGTGGTTTAATAGGAGTAATTAGGTGGCATCTTAACCTGCGAAAAGAGAACGTGTTTGTGGTGAGAATGATACCGAGTATACATCCGAATATACAAGATAAATTATAACCGGAGAATGCAATATTGTAAGTGGAGCATCATGGTCCGCCATATACTCTATCAATTTTCGACACCTGGTTACCTCCAACTTTTCTCTATTTGTAAGTTGAATTGAATTGAATTTTGGTTTATTGTCATTTAGAAAAGAGAACTGCAATGCAGTTAAAAAAATGAAACGATATCACAAAAGTACAAGACAAAAGATCCCCAATCCAGAGTCCGGAGAGGCTGCTGCGTATTAATATCGCGCTACCGTCTCAGCGCGTTCCCCGGAAAGGAGCTCCAAACCCACCAGACAAAACAAAGCTACCCAGACACAGCAAGTCAGGAGACCAGCTCTACCACCCAACAAACCAAATACTAAAGCAACAAGACCTACACAAAACCACATAGTTACATATAGTTATAGTTAACATATAGTTACAACAGTGCAAAAGTTGTGGCTTTTTATCCGTCGGTCCTTCGAGGTGGCGCTTATGTAGAACTCGTGTTCCTCCTGCTTGGAAGAGCGAAGGATAGAATGCAGACCATTCCGTTCGCCTCTGTGAATGCGGCTTACATACCACCAACAGCTGATCACAAGGAAGCGCTTGCGGCGCTGCGTGATGTCGCCTGTAAAGAAGAAACAGGCCACCGCGGCGCATTTGAAATTGTCGTCGGAGACTTCAAGCAGACCCGTTTGCAAGAAACTCCGTCCAGTGACCACCAGCAGGTACCCTGTCGGACCAGAGATCTTACCACACTGGATTAGGATAAGGAACACCTACTGTTCCTCGCCCAGACCGCGTTTTGGTACTTCTGCCTGCATACAGGCAGAGCACAAGAAAGCAAGGCTGCAGAGATTGGAGCAATTATCCGGCGTTCGTGGGGTGGGGTGGGAAGAGCAAGAAGAGAAGCTAAGAATGAACACACCATGGCTGTAACAGACGCCATCAAAAAGCCAGAAGATGAGAGTGTCCCCACTAAACCATAGAAACATAGAAATCCTACAGCACAATACAGGCCTTTCGTCCCGAAGAGTTGGGCCGAACATGTCCCTACCTCCAAAATTACTAGGTTTACCTATAGCCCTGTATTTTACTAAGCTCCATGTACCTATCTCAAAGCCTGTTAAAAGATCCTATCGTACCCGCCTCCACCACTGCTGCCGGCAGCGCATTCCAGTCAGAGGCTCCGGAAGAACCACGAGATCCAAGCTGTGCCGAGGGCCACGTCAGAGGCTTTCAAATCTGGAGCCCAAGAATGCTAGAGGCGGTGCAGGTATCACCCCCAGAAAGCCATCTCGTGGGCGGAACAGAGATTCGGGACAAAGCTGGAAATCAAGCAGGGATGTTTGACAACGGGAGCAGGGCTTGAATGCTATAACCGGCTACAAAGTTAAATCAAGCGACATGAGGAACAGCAGGGCGTTGCTCCCAGATAATCTCGATGCGTTCTGTGCTTTCTTTGACCGTCAGGATACTGAGAACCGATGATCCTTTGACCCTTTGATCTCAGTATCTGGCCGAGTCCGAACCAACTGGCTGGTGTGTGCTACACACCTGCTTCAAGCAGGCGTCAATTATCCCGGTGCTGAAGAAGACTCTGATAAACTGCCGACTGAAAATCAACTTGTTACACTTGCATTCACAGTGATGATCTGATTCGAGAGGCTCCACGGCTTTACTGGGGAGAGAATTCCACAGTTTCACCACTCTTCTGGAAGAGCCGTTCTGCCTCATCTCCGTCCGAAATTTACCCCTCAGAATCCTGAGTATGTGTTCCCTGGTTCTAGTCTGACCTAGCAGCGGAACCAGTTTTCCACCCTCTGTCCTATCTATCCCTTCCATAATTTTATATATTTCTATAAGATCTCATCCTTCTGAACTTCAGCGAGTACAGTCGCAGTCAGCTCAATCTTTCCTCAAAGTCTAACCCCATCATCTCTGAAATCAAACTGGTGAACCTCCTCTGCACCGGCTCCAAAGCCAGTCTATCCTTCCTCAGGTAAGGAGACCAGAACTGCACGCAGTACTCCGGGTGCGGCCTCACCAGCACCAGCACCACAGTTGCAGCCTGACCTCCCTGCCCTTAAATTCAATCTCTCTAACAATGAAGGCCAACACCCCATTTGCCTTCTTGACAGCCTGCTGCACATGCAAACTAGCATTTTGCGATTCATGCACGGGCACCGCCAAATCCTTCTGCACAGGAACATCCTGCAATATTGTAGCATTCAAATAATAATCTGTTCTTCCATTTTTCCTTCCGAAGTGAATGACCTCGTATTTACCAGTATTGTACTCTATCTGCCAGACCCTTGCCCTCTCACTTGACCTATCTACAGACTTTCCGTATCCTCTGCAGGATTTGTTTTTCCGCCCAATTTACTATCATCAGCAAACTTAGATACACTACATTCGGTCCGCCCTTCCAGATCATTAGTGTGTGTCATGAACAGTTGTAGGCCCAGCAATGACCCCCTGTGGGACACCGCTCATCACTTTTTGCCAACCAGAGAAAGACCCTATGCTTTCTATTGCTTAACCAATTCTCCATCCATGCTAATACATCAGCCCCAACTCTGTGTATCCGTATCTTATGGATAAGTCACTAATGTGGCACCTTATGGAACTCCTTCTAGAAATCCAAGTAAATAACGTCCACCTGCGCTCGTTATATCCTCAAAGAAATCCAGTAAGTTTATCAAACAGGACCTGCCTTTGCTGAAACCGTGCCGCGTGTGCATGATGAGTCAATTCATTTCCAGATGCCGCGCTGTTTTCACCTAAATGATAGTTTCACATATTTTCCCAAGTACAGACGTTAACCCAGCTTGCCGATAGTTCTATTGCCTTTTGCAACCATCCTTTTCTGAGCAGTGGCGTGACATTCGCCTTCTTCCAATCCTTCGGGACCTGCTCAGAGTCCAGAAGCCTCTACTACAACCCCTGGTATTAATTTCAGCACCCTCGGGTATATTCCACCAGAGTCAGGGGACTTGTCAATCTTTAGGCCCACAGGTTTGCTCAACACTACCTAGTGAGAGCTATTGTATGGAGGTCCACACCTTCTATTGCATCCATACCAACTGTCTTCGGCAAGTTAGACGTATCCTCCACTGTGAAACCCAACACAAAACCACCTCTGCCACTTCCTCAGTACCCAATACCAATTCCCCCTTCTCGTCCCCCCGGGGATCCTACGTTCTTTTTGCCAACCCTCATGAATTATGTAATTATAAAAACATTTACTATCAGTTTTCTATATTTTGTGCTGCTTTATTTTCACAATCTATCTTCCCTTTCTTTATTGCTCGCTAAGTGCTTTCGTTGCTTTTTAAAGTTCTCCCAGTTTTCCATTTTACCACTACTCTTGGTGACTTTGTACGAACGACTTTTGCATTTGACACTTTCCTTTATTTCCTCTGTTATCCATCTCTGGCTAGTATCTTTATGTCCTCGTTGTCCACGGGAATGGTACCGGAGGATTGGAGGGAGGCGAATGTTGTCCCTTTGTTCAAAAAAAGTTAGTAGGGATAGTCCGGGAAATTATAGACCAGTGAGGCTTACGTCTGTGGTGGGAAAGCTGTTGGAAAAGATTCTTAGAGATAGGATCTATGGGCATTTAGAGAATCATGGCCTGATCAGGGACAGTCAGCATGGCTTTGTGAAGGGCAGATCGTGTCTAACAAGCCTGATATAGTTTTGAGGATGTGACCAGGCATATAGATGAGGTTAGTGCAGTGCATGATCTACATGGATTTTAGTAAGGCATTTGATAAAGTTCGACATGGTAGGCTGATTCAGAAAGTCAGAAGGCCTGGGATCCAGGGACGTTTGGCCAGGTGGATTCAGAATTGGCTTGCCTGCAGAAGGCAGAGGGTCGTGGTGGAGGGAGTACACTCCGATTGGAGGGTTGTGACTCGTGATTGTCCCACAAGGATCAGTTCTGGGACCCCTACCTTTAGTAATTTTGATTAACGGCCTGAATGTGGGGGTAGATTGGTGGGTTGGCAAGGTCGCAGATGACACAAAGGTTGGTGGGGTGTTGGATAGTGTAGACCATATATGTCAAACTCAAGGCCCGCGGGCCAAATCCGGCCCGCGGTGGAATTATCTTTGGCCCGCGAGATAATATCTAATTACTATTAAAGCTGGCCCCAGTAATCGAAGCGCCTATGGCGTATGATATGGCTAATGCTGAATTTATTCAGGTACCAGCTTTTCAGGGTTTTTAGTGTTTATTCGGCAGTCTTCTTCATAAGAAACGGAATTTGTAAAGTGAAACACTTTGTAGTTATAGCAGAGACTGAGACACATGAGAGCAGACTGAAAAAACGGAGGCAACGAAAGCTGCGTTCGCACCCGTCCGACTGATCCGGCCCGCATGAAGCTGCATTTTGCTCAATCCGGCCCGTGACCTAAAATGAGTTTGACACCTCTGGTGTAGAGGATTGTCGAAGATTGGAGAGAGACATTGATAGGATGCAGAAGTGGGCTGAGAGGTGGCAGATGATGTCCAACGAGGAGAAGACTGAGGTGATACACTTTGGAAGGACAAACTCCAAGGCAGAGAACAAAGTAAATGGCAGGATACTTGTTAGTGTGGAGGAGCAGAGGGATCTGGGGGTACATGTCCACGGATCCCTGAAAGTTGCCTTACAGGTAGATAGGGTACTTAAGAAAGCTTATGGGGTGTTAGCTTTCATAAGTCGAGGGATAGAGTTTAAGAGACGCGATGTAATGATGCAGCTCTATAAAACTCTAGTTAGGCCACACTTGGAGTACTGTGTCAAGTTCTGGTCGCCACACTATAGGACGGATCTGGAAGCATTGGAAAGGGTACAGAGGAGATTTACCAGGATGCTGCCTGGTTTAGAGAGTATGCATTATGATCAGAGATTAAGGGAGCCAGGGCTTTACTCTTTGGAGAAAAGGAGGATGAGATGAGACATGATAAAGGTATACAAGTTATTAAGAGGAATAGATAGAGTGGACAGCCAGCGCCTCTTCCCCAGGGCACCACTGCTCAGTACAAAAGTACGTGGCTTTAAATTAAGGGGAGGGACGTTCAAGGGGGATATTAGAGGAAGGGTTTTCACTCAGAGAGTGGTTGGTGCGTGGAATGCACTGCCGGAGTCAGTGGTGGAGGCAGACACACTAGTGAAGTTTAAGAGATTACTAGACAAGTATATGCAGGAAATTAAGGTGGGGGGTTATATTTCCCCAATCCTCACAGCTATTTTGTTCAAAGCACTTAGGCCCTTTGTGTCTGCTCCGCCATTTCTTTATGGCTGATTTAATATCCTTCTCATTTACATGCCTACTTCCTGTAAACTTTGATATCCTTAATCATTACCAGCCTGTCACGGTCCGTTTTAAATATATTTGATGACGCGCCCGTCTGCGGCAACGAATTCCACAGATTCACAATCCCCTGGCGGAGGGCGGTGCTCTTCAGCATTACTCTGAAGATGCGTCCTTCTATTCTGAGGCTGTGCTCCCCGGTCCTACATTCCCCCACCACGGGCAATATCCTCTCCCCATCCAATCTATCTAGGGCTTTCAATAGTCGGTAAGTTTCAATTAGGTACGGCTGAGCTCCAAAGACTGCAGGCCCACAGCCATCAAACGCTCCTCGTGTGTTCACCGAGTATTGCCCGGAATCATTCACAGGTGCCGCACCCACTCTCTCAGAGAACGGGCCCAGACCTGATCCGAGGACTCGGAAGACATTTCACAAAGAGAAAACACAGCGTATTCCCGGGGAAATCGAAACCCATTACTATCACCCTCAGGGCACTCCCCAACTATTTCATCAGCACCGTTCTGGTCTGGGTGACCTCTGCCCTGTCCGCTCTTCGGCAAATCCCTGCAATATCTCGCTGTGGTGACGCGCAGCGCAACCCGCTGTAAGGAGAGTGAAGCAGGAAGTGGTTATACCCCTTTCCACATGTGACTGTGCTTCCCCAATAGATGTTAACTCTCTCTCGTCTCTCTTTTCCGTCCCTTCACAAATTATTTGCAATTTGCGGACACCAATTAAATCCAGACACACCACCGATTAGTATTTATAATTAAATTTTAAAAAACTGTAACATACCCGTGCCCCTTTCTGCTGTTGATGTATTTGAGAAGCCATTGCTGTCCACCACTTCAGCCATTTTGCGGACAGTGTTTCGCCGGGCGCCGGTTTTCTGTAACAAACGGAAAATTATTAGTGAGGTCAAAAAATTAAATAAGTTGACGTGGAAGCCTTTCTTTTTATGTTTGTTTTCAAACCAGCCACGTGCTTTAAAATAACTTGGGGCCCCTTCACAGGAGTGCTGACACTGGCGCCCAAACACACTAGGTCACATATTGCCCAATTGCGCACGAGTCACAGACTGCGCCCTGCGCCATCACTCTCCGTGGAGTCTGCACCCATTTTCTTCCCCCGTGTAATATTGTTTCATAGACGAATCATGCGGCACGGAGCGGATGTGTCGTGTCAATCGTGGGTCATTGGATCTGTAGGGAAGATTGGAGCGGCTGAACAAATATTCCAAGCAACCTCGTTCCTGTTGTCACTGGGGTTGGGTGGGAAAACAACTACAGATCATGGACTTAAGGGTGAAAGGTGAAAGGTTTAAGGGGACGGGGAGAGATTTATTTGCTCAGAGGAACGGGGAGGGTGTGGAACGAGCTGGAAGCGGCGGATACGCGTTCGCTTTCATCATTCTCGGGCCGGGACCTTCCTCGGGTCTAGGGAAGCGGATGGGTGCCAGAACATGGAAGGTCGGTGGGTTGGGGGTCGCGGAAAGAAGCCGACGAGCTGCGTATTGATAGGTAAAGCCCGGTGAAAGAACAGCCGAGGTAAACCTACCTGCAGCCAAAACCAAAGAAGGAGAGCGTTCACATAACGCAGATAAACGGCGACACGAAAGATTTAACCTCACGTGTCCTTGTATCCATTATCCCGACAACAATGTCTGAGGCTTGTTGAAGAAATCCCTGAAATGGTTAACTACCCGCAACTGACGCGAGCTGTATGAGAGGAGGTTATATTTTCTGTCCGTTCTGCCTTCTGTGGAGCCGCCGGGCTCTGATTCCGCCGAGTCCCGATACTGGTTCTGACCGTGAATAGTCACGCCCCCATTAAGTAATGTGTGTATTCGGTAAATCATAAAAATTTATCTGTTGATGCCGGCACACCCTATTTTGGATTTGTTCCAACAAACTCGCTGATCAGTGGTTTATTGCTCCGATTCTCCGTGTGTGGTGGCGTTCTAACTGGTAATCTATCTGTGTCCTCGCTTTGTCGGGTTACTGCCCTTGATGTCCTGATTTTAAGCTTCCAACCCGGCTCCTGCCCTGCTCGCTTCAAGACCGGATCTCTTCTCTCAGCGCTTCGCCCTTCTCTCGCGACAGACAATATGAGCTGTGGCCGCCTGTGATATCACGCCGCAGTTTGATTATATCACACAGCACGTTTATTACCCAGTCTTAAACTTCAGACAGCGAGGGGGACAATAACGATCACCAACAATGTCCGCTCTTTGAGACAAATTTCTCTGTGGCACGGTGTCACTTTCCCAAAGGGGTAAAGTACACGTTGAAGTTGCCAAACCCTTTAAATTTCAACCTTGAAACCAGTGTGCTGACTCCCTTATTGCCGGTAAGAGATACTGGGCAGCCGAATCACAAATGTAACCCTGTAGAAATAAGTATCTGTTTCATCATTACATATCCTGGATGAGAACATTTTGTCCAGAATTTAATGTTCAATCTTGAACTTTCTTATCCGCGTGAATGGAAAATTACAATCGGGTATCTCTTTTTTTTATTATTATTTTCTTTCTTTCACTCGTATTTCTGATTTTATATAAACGAATTTATTAGGGGACGGATGAGAAATGCACAGCCAGCGCCGAGTACGCCTGTGGCGTTTGCCCTCAATAATAGACAAATTGAGATACTGTTAATGGATGCGGCCAACCAGCGCGGAGCCACCGAAACCAGGTCTACGGAACTGCGTCACGGTGCAGAGACGTGCAGAGGACAGCAGTGCATCAGAAACATCGCAGACCCTGGCACCTGGGAGGCAAGCTAACATCTGAGTTTCTTTCCTGCGTCCACAGAATCGCCTGTCTGACCTCCTGACTATAGAGTCCCCTATCACTACCGCCTTCCTCTTCCTTCCTCTACATTTCAGAGCCAGAGGGCCGGACTCTCTGCCAGACGCACGTACACTGTTGCTTTCCCCAGTTAGGCCCTGTACTGTTAGGCCCCAACAGTACTCAAACAGGAGTACTTATTGTCAAGGGGTACAGCCGCAGGGCTACTCTCTAGTACCTGACTCTTTCCCTTCCCTCTCCCGACTGTTACCCACCTTACTGTCTCCCGTGGTCACGGAGCGACCACCTCCCTCTAACTCCTTTCTATCACCTCCTCGATCTCCCTGACCAGTAATGCCACGTCTCCGCTCCTCCCCCCCCCCCCTCTCTATCGGTGGTGAGGAGGTGAGCCAACCCGCGGCACGACGGCAACGGGCCATCCAAATCCACATTCACGTGGTCGAAACGCCGCTCATGGACCGCGAACGGAGATTTGGGAGCACATGTTCCGCTGGCAACCATAAGTGCAAGGAGGGAGATATGTGGAGAGGGACGAGTGGCCAAGGGAGTCACGTAGGGAGCGATCCCTGCTGAATGCAAAAAGCTGGGGGAGGGGCTAAAGCGAGTGTGCTACAACGCAACAGAAGCATCAGGAACAAAGGTGATGAACTGAGAGCTTGGGCACATACATGGAATTATGATGTAGAGGCCATTACAGAGACTTGGCTGGTACCAGGGCAGGAATGCATTCTCAATATTCCTGAATTTCAGTGCTTTAAAAGGGATAGAGGGGGGGGGGGGGGGAAGGAGAGGAGAGGTGGCATTACTGGTCAGGGATATTATTACAAATACAGAAAGGGTGGGTGATGCAGCAGGATCCTCTTTTGAGTCAGTATGGGTGGAAGTCAGGAACAGGAATGGAGTGGTTACTGGTTTGGGAGTATTCTATAGTATTTACAGATGCCTTGTGCAGGAAGGCACAGAGTCGACTGTACTTCCTTAGAAGGTTGGCGTCATTCAATGTCTGTAGTGAGATGCTGAAGATGTTTATAGGTCAGTTGTGGAGAGCGCCCTCTTCTTTGTGGTGACGTGTTGGGGAGGAAGCATTAAGAAGAGGGACGCCTCACGTCTTAATAAGCTGGTAAGGAAGGCGGGCTCTGTCGTGGGCAAAGTACTGGAGAGTTTAACATCGGTAGCTGAGCGAAGGGCGCTGAGTAGGCTACGGTCAATTAGGGAAAACTCTGAACATCCTCTACATAGCACCATCCAGAGACAGAGAAACAGTTTCAGCGACAGGTTACTATCGATGCAATGCTCCTCAGACAGGATGAAGAGGTCAATACTCCCCAATGCCATTAGGCTTTACAATTCAACCGCCAGGACTTAAGAACTTTTTAAAAGCTATTATTAATGCTTTTTGAGATAGTGATTTAGATGCATATCATATTTTTTACTGAGTTAAGTATTGTATGTAATTAGTTTTGCTACACCAAGTGTATGGGACATTGGAAAAAAAGTTGAATTTCCCCATGGGGATGAATAAAGTATCTATCTATCTATCTATCTATCTATCTATCTATCTATCTATCTATCTATCTATCTATCTATCTATCTATCTATCTATCTAGAAATAGACGAAGGGAAGTAGTTGGTAGGGAGAATGCTGATGTCGGTGATGAAATGACAAATGTTGGACTCAACAGCCTTGCACTTATCATGGGAATATCCAAATAATTTCGGAAGGTGTTGGAAGAAGAGGCAGGTATTGGAAGAATAGCGTTTAAACTGATTTGCAAGGGGGTTTGGACCCGGAGCGTTAGAGCAGTGAAAGAAGTGCATGGAGTAAAGCCAGATCTAACATATAGAGAGGCTTTGAGGAAAGAGAAGCAGAATAAAGGTTGTAAAGGTAGTAAGGTAGAAGGGCTGAAGTGTGTGTACTTCAATGCAAGAAGCATCAGGAACAAAGGTGATGAACTGAGAGCTTGGATAGATACATGGAATTATGATGTAGTGGCCATTACAGAGACTTGGCTGGCACCAGGGCAGGAATAGATTCTCAATATTACTGGATTTCAGTGTTTTAAAAGGCAGAGGGAGGGAGGGAAAGAGGGGGAGGGTGGCATTACTGGTCAGGGATACTATTACAGCTACAGAAAGGGTGGGTACTGTAGGAGGATCCTCTTTTTTCGTTAATATGTGTGGAAGTCAGGAACAGGAAGGGACGATTACTGTATTGGGAGTACTATCTAGCTGGTAGCAGCAGAGATGCCGAGGAACAGATTGGGAGGCAGATGTTGAAAAGGTGCAAAAATAACAGGGTTGTTATCATGAGTGACTTTAACTTCCCTGATATTGATTGGCACCTGATAAGTTTCAATGGTTTAGATGGGGCAGAGTTTGCTAAGTGTGTCCAGGACGGATTCCTGTCACAATATATTGACAGGCCGACTAGGGGGAATGTGATACTAGATCTAGTATTAGGTAAGGAACAGGGTCAGGTCACAGATCTCTCAGTGTGTGAGCATCTGGTGGACAGTGATCACCACTCTCTGACCTTTAGCATTATCATGGAAAAGGATAGAATCCGAGCGGACAGGATATTTTTTAATTGGAGAAAGGAAATAATGAGGCTGTAATTTGCGTGTGTGAATTTGGATGACATTTTTGCAGGGAAATGTACTATGGACATGTGATCGATGTTCAGAGATCTATTGCAGGATGTTAGGGATAAATTTGTCCTGGTGATGAAGATAAAGAATGGTAGGGTGAAGGAACCATGGGTGACAAGTGAGGTGGAAAATCTAGTCGATTTGTAGAAGGCAGCATACATGAAGTTTAGCAAGTAAGGATCAGATGAGTCTATTGAGGAATATAGGGTAGCAAGAAAGGAGATTAAGAAGAGGCTGAGGAGAGCAAGAAGGGGGCATGAGAAAGCCTTGGCAAGTAGGGTAAAGGAATATCCAGAGGCATACTTCAATTATGTGAGGAAAGAAAAGGATGACAGGAGTGAAAGTAGGACGAATTAGAGATAAAGATGGGAAGATGTTCCTGGAGGCTGTGGAGGTGAGCGAGGTCATCAATGAATACTGCTCTTCAGTATTCACCATTGAGAGGGAAAATGAGGACGGTGAGGACAATATGAGTGAGGTTGATCTTCTGAAGCATATTGATATTAAGGGAGAGGAGGTGTTAGAGTTGTTAAAATACATTAGGACGGACAAGACCCCGGAGCTTGAAGGAATATTCCCCAGCCTGCTCCACGAGGCGAGGGAAGGGATTGCTGAGCCTTTGGCTAGGATCTTTATGTCCTCGTTGTCCAGGGAAATGGCACCGGGGGATTGGAGGGAGGCGAATGTTGTCCCCTTGTTCAAAAAAGGTATCCCTGTCAGTCCTGTTCTCCTGCTATCTCCCCGTAACCCCGATGCCCTGATTAACTAAGAAGCTAACAACATCAATTTTAAATATAATCAAGGTCTTGGCCTCCACGTCTGTCCGTGGCAATGAGCTCCACAGATTCATCCCCTTCTGGCAGAAGAAATTCTTTCTCATCTCTGTTCTAAATTGAGGTTCCCCTATCCTGACGCTGTGCACTCTGGCCCTAGATACCCAGTAAAGGAAACATCCTCTCCATATCCACTCTGAAGAAGCCGCTAACATTCGATAGGTTTCAATGAGATCCTCCCCTCATCCTCCTAAATTCGATGGAGTGCAGACCCAGAGCCATCAAACCCTCCTCGTCCTTTAACCCTTGCACTACCGGAATCATTCTCGTGGACTTCATTTCGACACGCTCCAATGCTGGCAGATATTTTTCTCCAGTTCAGCGACCCAATACAGCTCACAACGCTCGCAGTGCGCACTGGGTAATGCTTTATAAAACCTCAACATCCAATCGATGCTCTTATAATCAGCGCAACTTGAAATGAATGCTGGCATTGCATTTGCCTTCCATATCAACAATTCAACCTGCTAGTTGATCATGGGGAAATTCTGCACAAGGGCCTTGAAGTCCCTTTATATCTCTGATATCTGAATTACCTTGCAGTTCAGAAAATAGGCCACGCCTTTATTCCATCTACCAAAGTGCATGACCATAGACCTCCCCCCGTCCTGTTACATCTGCGAATTCCTTGCCCATTGCCCCAATCCGCCCATGTCCTCCTGCAGAGAATTCTTTCTTCCTCAACTCTAATTGCCCCTCCGATGAAGGGAAAAGTAAGCTTAGGTAGAGGGATAGGTAAATGGGGGAATGGATTAAGGGGCATGATTAGCTTATTTAGCTTCTAGGTAGCTCATGTTGGTTGCTGCACAGCCAAAAAGTGAACCTTACCCAGCCACAAATGATGTACCAGACATTGTTCCTTAATAGCGTTAGACATAGGTCTAAATAAAGAATTATCTGGTTGCACAAAGCATCTTTGAGGTATACCATAACTAAATAGGGGAAGGACACCGTAGGAGTGGGGTGGTAGAACTTTGGAGAGTAGGAGCAGATGTCGACATAATGAACTGAGTTTGTATCCATGCTGGTCTTGGCAGAAATAATTATAACTAACCAATAATGGTTTTACACCAAATAGTACCTTACCATGTGATCGAAACTATTCTAAAACTGTATTAACTCAGGTAATGTTAATATTTCCTGTAATGATCAATGTTATAAATACTGTGGAGTTGTGTTCGGCGGTGGGCAGTGTCCGGACTGTCTCTTTGGGAGATCAGTCTGTAACTTCCCCCATGGCACGCTAGGAATAAAAAGTGAAGTTTGACGAAGTATCGCTTGTTCTATGGTTTTAATGAATTCGTGGTACCTCGCGTTATTGCATCGGGTCGATCAGCCTTTGGCACCTCCACCTGTCTTGGTATCGCTTGCAAACGTGGCCACAAGGCGGCCAACTCCGTCATCCACCTCGTTGAGCTGTAACGTGCAGAGACCCGGTCCCTAACTCCTTCCACCTCTTTGACTCCTGCCGGTCTGACAGTCTTCCGTATGCAGCTAGACTGGGAAGATCAGCTTGGTACAGGGTCCCAAGAGAAGCAATTTTACCGGTGGGTCTCTCGCCTTCCCTTCCCTCTGTATATATCTGAAAGAAATCAGAACATCTTTGATATTATTGCCCAGCTTAACTTCATATTTAATCCTTTCCCTCTTGCTTTTTCATAGTTGTCTTCTGTTGGTTTTTAATAAGTTTCCAATCCTCTGACTCCTCACTTACTTTTTCAATATTGTTTGCCTCAAAATTGTCTTTATGCTGACTTTGGATTGGCCCCAAAAATCCAGCCATCACTTTTCTACCGTCAAACCTGCTACAGCCCCCTTCCTATGAATGTTGGCGAGCTCTGCTCTCGTGGGTCTGTAATTGTCTTTACTGCTCTGTAATGCTGATACGCCTGACTTCTCCTTCTCTCAAACTGCAGGATAAACTTTATCATATGATGATCAAGACCTCCTGAGCATTTATTTTCCTCCTTCTTCGAATCTAGCTCAACATCACAACACACGGTCCAGAATTGCCTTTCCAATGGTAGGTTCTGCGAAATGCTGCTCAAAAATTTCTAACTGTAGGCATTCTACTAACTCCCTCTCTTGGGATCCATCACCAACCAGCTTTTCCCAATCCCAGTCAAATTCCCCCGACTATCGTGACATTCCTCTTGTAACATGCCTCTTCTATTTCTCATAACCCGCATGCGGGCTAGTGTTTGTGGGCCTGTATATAACACCCGCCATTGCCTTTTTTTAACCTTGCAGTGTCATAATTCTACCCACAATGAATCTACGTCCTCTGATTGTATGTAACTTCTAAGTACGGGTATGATTTTATCTTTACCAAAAGACACACCACACCACCTGCCAATCTGCTTGTCCTTAGATATTAAGCTCCCGCCAATGATCTTCTTTCAGCCTCGAATCACTAATGCACACAACGTCATACCTGCCGGTCTTTGACTGCACTAAAAGAATCACCTGCCTTTATTTTGCATAGTTTGTGAATTAAAATATAACTGTTTTCAACTGTTTTCAACACCTTCGATTTTGCCCCATGTTACACTTCACCTCATCCCGTTTTGCCCTACCCTCTGTCTGTCCACCGTCACAGTAACACTGGAGTTACTGTACCCTATTAGGTCATCAGTCACCCTGTGCTGACCACGGAAGTATTTAAAGTGCTGTTCGTTTTGCTGAGGGCAATGGCCACAGCAGAGCCCTGCACTGTATACGAACTGCAAATTTGCAGATGACACAAAGCTGAGTGGCAGTGTAAAGTATGAGGAGGATGTTAGGAGAATGCAGGGTGACTGGGACAGGTTGGGTGACTGGGCAGATGCATGGCAGATGCAGTTTAATGTGGATAAATGTGAGGTTATCCACTTTGGTGGAAAGAACAGGAAGACAGGTACTATCTGAATGCTGTCAAGGTAGGAAAAGGGGAAGTACAACGAGGTTTAGGTGTCCTTGTTCATCAGTCACTGAAAGTAGGCATGCAGGTACAGCAGACAGTGAAGACATCTGATGGCATGCTGGCCTTCAGAACAAAAGGGGAGTTGAGTATAGGAGCAAAGAGGTCCTTCTGCAGTTGGACAGGGCCCTGGTGAGACCACAACTGGAGTACTGTGCTCCGTTTTGTCTCCAAATCTGTGGAAGGACATTCTTGCTTTTGAGGGAGTGCAGTGTAGGTTCTCAAGGTTAATTCCCGGGATGGCGGGACTGTCATATGTTGAAAGATTGGAGCGACTGGGCTTGTATACACTGGAATTTAGAAGGTTGAGAGGGGATCTGATTGAAACATATAAGATTATTAAGGGATTTGACACGCTAGAGACAGGAAACATGTTCCCGATGTTGGAGGAGTCCAGAACCAGAGGTCACAGATTAGGAATAAGGGGTAGGCCATTTAGAACCGAGTTGAGGAAAAACTTTTTCACCCAGAGAGTTCTGTACCTGTGGAATGCTCTGCCTCTGAAGGCAGTGGAGGCCAATTCTCCGGATGCTTTCAAGAAAGAGTTAGATAAAGCTCTTAAAGATAGCGGTGTCAAGGGATATGGGGAGAAGGCAGGAACGGGTTATGGATTGTGGACTCGCACAAAGCAACAATCCTCACCTCCCAATTCAGTCAAAGTTCCCTCAGCTGATTGATGCGAGATTCCGGTTAGAATAATGTAAATTCCGATTATTTTTAGCAATCCCCACTGCTGCACTTGCAACTACTTCCGGTGATCACTGATCAGTGATTCGGAAGTCGTTGGCTCTGTTTCAACTCACTTCTGGCGATGACAAAATACAGATTTCCCTTCCTTTCTTCTTGAGATTTCCTTCGCGTTACTTTTTCTTTTCAAAAGTGTATTCACCTTCCAGTTTATAGAACAAAACAGCACAGCACAGTACAGGCCATTCGCCCCACAATGTTGTGCCGAACCTTAAACCCTGGCTCCCAAATAACCCTCCGCCTTAAATTCCTCCATATACTTGTCTGGCAGTCTCCTAAATTTCACTAGTATATCTGCCTCCACCACTGACTCAGGCAGTGCATTCCACGCACCAACCACTCTCTGAGTGAAATTCCTTCATCTAATATCCCCCTGAACTTTTCTCCCCTGACCTCAAAGCCATGTCCTCTTGGATTGTGCATTGGTGCCCAGGGAAAAAGGCGCTGGCTGTCCACTCTATCTATTCCTGTTAGTATCTGGTATACCTCTATCATGTCTCTTCTCATCCTCCTTCTTTCCAGAGAGTAAAGCCCTAGCTCCCTTAATCTCTGATCATAATGCAAACTCACTAAACCACGCAGCATCCTGGTAAATCTCGTCTGTACCCTTTCCAGTGCCTCCACATCCTTCCTATAGTGAGGCGACCAGAACTGGACACAGTACTCCAAAATTTGTAGGGAAATCTGTAGAGGTAGCAAGATGAGATTTTAGTGGTATATGCTGTGGCCTGTGAGGAAAGGAGGACACCTCTTTTTCCCCTATTCGGGAAATAGACAGCCTGTGGTATGTCGGATTGCCGGGTGATCGAGTAGCCTTTGGGGTACCGCAAGTCTGTGTCTTTATTGATGCTTTGCTGCAGGCTTGAGTGCTCGGTGGGGGTTGCCGATGCTTTTTTTGTTACTGGTGGAGGATGAGGTATCGTTGCTTTGCTGCTGATTATGCTTGGGAGGGGGAGTTAGGGGGGACTTTGGGGTTCATTCATGCTTCGGGGCGCTCCTCTGTTTCCGTGGATGTTTGTGAAGAAAAGGAATTTCACGAAGTATCTTGTAGGCATTTGTCTGATATTAAATGTACCTTTGAAACCTTTGTAAACCTTTGAATATGGGAAACCTCAAAGAGCTATGCGTTTCATTGTCTCGATTAAATTGTACATCACGTCACAGAGTCAAGCAGACCAAGAGCACTACAGCACGGAAAGAAGCCCGCCCGCCACCTGCTCCGTGCCCAGCTATTATTCGGCCTACTCCCATCGACCTGTACCCATAAGATCGGTTCATATTCCGCTGCTAAATGTCTCTTATTGCTAAAATCAAAACCGCATCCACCACTTCTGCTGAAAGCAGTTGAGGTCGGGACGTCAGTGGTCGGGTCGCTCTTGGAGAGGTGCATGAGGGATAGGAAACCTGGTCATCTGGAAAAGGACGTCCTAATTATGGACAGTCATCGTGGCTTTGCGCGAGAAGATCAGGTCTTAGGAAGTTGATTGAGTTTATCGAGGAAATGACGAAGGTGGAGATGGATGCATGGCAATCGTTTTGCACGAATGTTTATCATGCGTTTGACAACTTTCCTTCTGATTGGCTCTTTCAGAATTTGACACCTCTCTGATCCACGGAGAGTTGAACGATTAGATTCAGAATGGACCCGTTCAGAATGGAAATGGGACTGGGGTTTACACACACACACACACACACACACACACACACACACACACACACACACACACACACACACACACACACACACACACACACACACACACACACACACACACACACACACACACACACACACACACCAGCGCTGCGGATGCTATGAAGGTTTTCCGAAGGACGCAATGGTTCAGCGGTACATACACCTGCACAACTGGCAGATGGAGTTCAACACGGGCTTATGTGAGGCATTGCACTTTAAGAATTTAAATGTAAATGTAAGTACTTTTTGCATTGTGTGTTGTGTAACGAACCGCTTTAATTTGGGTGCGTACAGTAAAGGAACCTGTAGGGGCTCGGGATTATGCTATACTCGAATTCACCCTGCAGTTCGAGAGTGAGAGCCAAAAATCTGATGTATTACAGTTAAAGGAAATGACGAGTCATGTGAACCAATATCTCTGTTGCCCACTGGATCAAATGTACATGTGAATACCTATGAACCTGCTTTGTACACCTGCATACACTATGTCCCCGGGCTCTATGTTCCAGGCTTCACACTTGTTTAAGAGTCCCTTTCTAATGATATAATCTTTATCCTGGGTACTGTAGATCAATCCGTCGTATAAAAATCCTGCCTGTCTTTTCCTTCCCTAATTTTGTACTATCTAAGCATTGCAACTTCTAATGTAGTTCAGACCTCCGTAAAGGGGTCGAAATAGTACTATTTCCCGAGATAATTAGGGTTTTTTTACGCAGAGAGTGGTGAGCGTTTGGAACGGGCTGCCGGAGGCGGTGGTGGAGGCGGAAACGATAGGGTCTTTTAAGAGACTCCTGGATAGGTACATGGAGCTTAGAAAAATAGAGGGCTATGGGTAAGCCTAGGTAGTTCTCAGGTAAGGACATGTTCGGCACATTTTCACGCTGTAGGTTTTCTATGTTTCTGCGTTTCTATAACATTAAGAATTGCCTTCAACTGGCGATATTGACCCACTGTTGCACAAATGTACAACGGTAGTTGCAGGGGGAAATGCCACTAGGAACAATAGGGTGATTGGCGTATCTCATCAAGTGTTCTGAGCTACTGAAATGGGAAGTCACTGGATACGATGGGGTGTGTGTAACGCAGAAGAGTAAATAACACATCTAGGGTAAAAAAAAATTCAAATTAAAATCATTTGTCAGATGATGTACAATACTGTACATAATTCTTCAGTGCATATATCTAGCTTTGATGCAGAGCGGAGAGCGAGTTTGCAAATCTGGCCAGAGCAAAGCATGTTGGGAGGGGCAAGTGTGAACGTCTCAGGAGGGATTGTGGGGCAGGTGCCAGAGAGTATAGCAGGGTCGGTGTTGGCGTGGGTACAGACATGCCTAGGCCTAAGAAATCAGGCAGGCCCAATTGATTCCAGACAATCGGTTTATTGATTAGCATTTCCCCTCTCCTTTTCTACTTCCCACAATACAGATCCATATCAGAATCAGGTTTATCGTCATTCACAAATGCCGAGATATTTTTCTCGGCAACAGTATAGAGCAATACGTTAAAAAGCCCACATAGTATGCAAAAGTCTTGGGCGCCCTGGTAGATATATGTGGCTAAATCTTTAGCACAATACTACACTATATAAAACCTTGTGATTAATTTTCTTGCAGACACCCACAGTAAAACAAAGATATATAATAAATATAACCCTGTTCCATTGCCTTGCATTTAAATTTGAGTTGTTTCTTACATATAATGTCTTATACTTTATAATTGATAAACGTTGACGTTTATTTTTTCAATCGTTGCACTTCGTGTCCTGACCAGCAGGCCACAGCAAATGCTTCTTACGAGTAAATGTATACACCATTGCCACGCCATTCGTTATACCTTAACACCTACAAGGTTAGTAACTTCAGTCCTTGCTCGGCTGAAACATCAGAATGGGGCAGAAACGTGACGTTACAGGTGAGTGGATCATGACGGCAGCTAAATTTCACACTCACTGCGGGAACAAATTTCTCCGCATCTCTGTTTTGGATGGACGTCCGTCTGTCCTGAGGCTGTGACCTCTTGTCCTAGACTCCCCCACAAAGGGAAACATCCTTTCCACATCTGCTATGTCGAGGTCTTTCAACATTCAAACGGTTTCACTGAGATCCCTCCTCATCCTTCTGAATTCCATCGAATACAGACACAGAGCCATCTAACTTTCCTCCTATGATAACCCTTTCATTCCCGGAATCATCCTTGTGAACCTCGTCTGGAACCTCTGCAAAGCCAACACATCTTTTTTTAGATGAGGAGCATAGAGTTGATTTCAATACTCAAGGTGCGGCCCGACCAGTGCCCTATAATACTTCAGCATCACATCCCTGCTGTTGTATTCTAGACCTCTTGAAATTAATGCTAACATGGCGTTTGCCTTCCTCACTACGGACTCTACCTGGACGTTAACTTTTGGGTTTTCTGCACAGGAATTTGCAAGTCCCCTTCTATCTCCGATTTAAGAATTTTCTCCCCTCTTAGAAAATAGTCTGCACATTAATTTCTTCAATCAAAATTCCAAACGGTGCGGTTTGCAACACGGTATTTAATTTGCTACTTTCTTGCCATTCTTCGAATCTGTCTAGGTCCTTCTGCAGCCTACCGTTTTCTTCAAAACTGTCTGCCCCTCCTCCAATCTTCTTCTCATCTGCAAAGTTGGCAACAAAGCCACCTATTTCATCACCTAAATCATTGACATACAGCCTAATATCAAGAGGTCCTAACATCGACCTCTGCGGAATACCACACGTCACTGGCAGCCAAACAGAAAAGGATCATTTTATTCCCTCTCACAGCCTCCTACCAATCAACTAATGCTGTAACTATGCAAATAACTCTCTTGTAATAACATGGTTTCTAACCTCGGTAAGCAGCCTCGTGTGGCACCTTGTCAAAGGCCTGCTGAAAGACCAAATATACAACATCCACTGCATCCCCTTTATCTATCCTACTCGAAATCTCTTCAAAGAATTCCATCCTGTTCGTCAGGCAGGATTTTCCATGAAGAAAACCATGCTGACGTTGTCCTATCTTGTCCGGTGTCACCAAGTACCCCATCACCTTATGCTTAACAAATGCCTTCAACATCTTTTCAATCCTCTGACACCATGCCAAAGTCCAATGTGTTTTGAAAGATCATTGCTAGTGCATCGACAGTCTGTACCGCTACCTCTTGCAGAATCTGTGGGTGCATTTCATCTGGTCTGGTTGACTTATGTACCCTCAGATCTTTCAGCTATCTGAATACCTTTTCCATTGTAATCCTAACTCTAGGCCTGTCCGCTGAAACCCTCACTAATTTCTATCGATGCACTGTAGAAAAGCATTCTTCTAGGGTGCATCAAAACCTGGTATGGAAGTTGTCATGTCCAAGACCGGAAGAAGCTGCAAAAGATCGTGAACACAGCCCAGCACATGACACAAACCAATCTTCCGTCCTTGAACTCACTTTACACCGCACGCAGTCGGAGCAGTGCTGCCAGGATAATCAAGGACACGACCCACCCAGCCAACACACTTTTCGTCCCGATTCCCTCCGGGAGAAGGCTCAGGAGCTTGAAGACTCCTACGGACAGATTTGGGAGCAGCTTCTTTCCAACTGTGATAAAACTGCCGAACGGATCCTGACCCGGATCTGGGACGTACCTTCCAAATATGCGGACCTGACTTGCACTACCTTACTTACCTATTTCTATTTTCTGTTAATGATTTATAATTTAAACTTTTATTATATTTACTATAGATTTGTACTCCAGGAAGCGCGAAGCGCAGAATCAAATGTCGCTGTGATGATTGTACGCTCAACTATCAATTGTTTGGGGACAATAAAGTAAAAGAGTAAAAGTCAAGTAACGGTAACTGCACGCTCTTGACTTCCCTCACACCCTTCACCGTCAGGCAAACTGCCAGCGTCTTCTACAGTGAAGAACTAAATACGCATTTAGTTCATCCACCGTGGCCCCCGTTATTATTTCTCCGCCTCAGTTTCTAATGGCCCCTGTTTAGAGCAGCAATGAAAGTTCTCCATCGGTGACGGTGGTCCTGGCTTCTTTCATCGTGTCAGTAGCTTCCCCACTGTTCCCATTACTGTCAGTCATGCAAGTGCGGGGTGAAGACTCGGGGATACCGTTGCACTCTGATGCAAAAGGTTTCGTCATTGCTGTTTCGTAACAATTCTGTACTGTATTACCAGTCAGAGTGTCAGGAGGGGCCGGTTGCGGTAGGACTCAAGTGCAGACCAATGATTGTTATTTTACCAGGATTTTATTAGCGGCCACAGGGGCAACAGACTTTCAACACCAGGAGGCAGGCACGAAGCCGGAATGGCAGGTGGAGGTCTTACCCGGGAAAGGCTGTCCGGCGAGTGCAGACGATTACGGGTGCTTCAGGCAAGAATCAATTTCCAAACAGGCAGAATCAGGAAACACAGAATTCAACAATTTCCGTTGACAGTTGTCACTATAGCAGGCTGGAACGACTCAGTTCAGGACTGGGACGAACAGATAGATAGTGTGAGCCGAGGCAGGGTTTAGGTGGACCGGGTAATCAGCAAGAACAGAAACAGGTGGGTGCTATTGAGGGGATAAGTGAGTAACTGGCGAGAGTCCAATTAAGGAAGGAGCTGGTACAAAGCCCACATGGCCAGGTGAAAGAAGATAAAATTTAAGGGCTGTCGTGGTCCAGAGCCCCTTTGACCTAGTGTTTAGGCCGGATCCTTAACACAGTGTTGTTAACGCTGAACTAAAAACCCAACCCCGGAGGACACGTGGACCACTCTTCGTCTGCCCTCTACAGTTTCATCTATATGCCATGGGGACCCTCCCAAGAGCAAAAACAAAATAAAGCTGACTCAAGCCAACACAGCTCTCCGGATCAGTGAGGCACGCAGGTCGTCAAACCCTCCGTAGAGGAGGTTGTCCAAACACAAACCAGCCTAACCCACTGAGTTCCTCCAGCACTTGGTGTGTGCTGGTTTGACGTTGTGCTCCTCTCAGAGGAATCGGAAATCAGGGTGCATGTCATGGTGCCGCAGGGTTGTGGAGAGCTACAGCACAGAAAAAGATTTAACGGCCCATATACTCAGTGCCGAACTATGATTCTGGTCTGTCACGACCAACCCGTGCCATCGATTAATTTATCTGAACTTACATTGAATGTTGCAAACAAACGCGCATCCACTACTTCCGCCGGCAGCTCGTCACACGCTCGCATCAGACTCTGTGAAGAGTTTCCCCCATAGTTACCCCAAATAATTTTTACCTTGCACATGTCAGCCAGAAAGTACAACAATCTACAATTAGGCAAATAAAGATGAGGCAAAGGCGGTGGAAACAGGGAAAACAAAAAGCTTTCTTCTTGCCATGTAGTTGTAGCAATGGAGGCCGCCATTTTGTAAGTCTTTCGTGTCACTGCCATTTCGTGAACTCTTTGCTGAACCTGGACTTACTCAGTGATAACTTAATCAGAACAAAGAACGTGCACCCCAGGAGTTTCAGTAACTGATCTGCTATACCTTGGCACCGCGGTCTCCTTTCACCCGTAGTAACGTTTTGTTTTTCCATTGCCCACGGAGCGTCAGGGATTCCAAGTGGGTGTGCCCACAGGTATTCATTTGTGTAAATGCCCGTGCTTGTGAACTGAGCCAATAAATGTACTTCACAGCCCATACAGATTCTATGTCCAACTGGTCATTATTACTAAAGGTCATCTTTGTACTGCAACCTTAATCGATCGTTCTCCAACTCACCCAGCGTCAATGGAAAAAGCTGGCTTATAATTGCCCCGTCTATGCACCCTTGAACCTCAATGAAATCTCCCCTCATTCCCTTGCACCCCGGGGAATAAAGTTGAAAGGTGGAAGTACATTTATTATCAAAGTTCATCATCAAACAAACATTTCCATAAGATGTATTTCAGACATTGTACATATATATCATATAATCATATATATCACAAATCTCCACTAAGTACTTATCTGAGGTAACACGAGTGAATCTGCAGATGCTGGAAATAAATAAAAACACAAAATGCTGGCAGAAGTCAGCAGGCCAGACAGCATCTATGGGAGGAGGTAGTAACGACGTTTCGGGCGGAAACCCCACATCAGGGACCTGTGCAATTTTCCCTCTTAAGACAGCCTTCAGAGTATCCCATGAAATACAAGGTGAAACCTCTGCATTATCATTAAATTCTAAGTAGAGACCTATTTTTTTTTTAAATTGGTTCCTTAAAGTACGGAGCATTGAGTAGATTGAATTTAGTTTTCAGATAGCAGTCTTTGGTTGTATGTCAAAATCAACAGATAAATATATAGGTGCATGGTCACTTACATCTATTGACCCAATTCCACAGGTGTTTATTTTGACTTTGTCTTTTCCAAATGTTATGACATAGTATATTTTTGTATATACAAAATGGGGAGCAAAATAATGAATGTAATCCCTTCTGTCGGGGAAAAGGTCCCTCCATATATCAATTAAACCAACATCCTCAAAAAGTGTATTTACTTTCTTATGTAAGGATTTTGTTTGATAGGTTTTCCTATTGGAAGAGTCTAAGTTTGATTGTAATTGTAAATTTAAGTCTCCCCCATATATCAAGGGACCTTCTCTTTCCGCTACCTTAATATCAATAATATTCTGTAAGAAACCATTATCACTTTCCGGGGGTGCAAATATATTCAATAGAGTAACTGAATTTCCGTCTATATTCGCATTTACCAGAATCTTTCTGCCCTCTTTATCTCCCATTTTGAATATTTTTTTCAAAATTTAGCTTACTTGAGATAAGAATAGCAACTCCTCTCCTATGTCCTGATTTATATGAGGAGAAAAACAAATTAGTGAAGCTCATTCTCTTTAGTTTTCTATGCTCATTAGCACTTAAATGCTTTTCCCGTAAATATACTACATGGGTTTGTTCTTTTTCTTTCATTTTGGATAAAAATCCTATTCCGTTTGATTGGAATTAATTGCCCTTTGATATTAAAATAAATGAATTTTACTTTGTCCTTAGCCATCTGTGTTTATCTGTCAATGTATCATTGAAATTAGAATAAAACTTAATCGATCTACTCCCTGAACAAATAAGAACCAAGAAACGTAAATAATAACAAAAATGGCAACGAACCTGTGATTCTAAGGCTGAGGTCTCTAGTAAATGACCCTGCGTTGAGCTAGAGGAAATGTGTAGCTGTGGGGGATAACCCCTCCTATTTGTGAGTTGAGGGCCCCCATTGCAGTATTCATAAAAGTCAGTGAACAAATCCATTACACAGAAAAGATATCCCTGTGTACTCCTCTTATATATATATACATTTGCACATACATATACACACATTACTTACATACACACACACATATATATATATATATATATTCTCATTTTGGTGGGAGAAAAGGAGTAAGTGAGCGAATAATGAATAACAACTAAGTAATATAAAATCCACATTATAATAAGTATTTATCGAGATAGGTATATCACCGTCTACTTTTGCTTCCGTTTAGCTTCTCAACATTTTTAAAGTTAGCCAAACCTGATGGCTTTTCTGAAGAGGGTGAGGACTGTCTTTGGAAAACTCCCAGTCTCTTCCTGACATACTTCTCTCGGCCTCCTCCCGTCTCCTGCCTTCTTGATTCTCGCACTATTTCCCAAGCGGAGCGGGGTAATTCCTCTGCCAGGCTTTCCCTCGGTTTGATCACGCTGACGGGCAACCCTCTTGCCTTCAGGTCTGTAGTCGCCCCTTCCACTGTTTGATACAGTTGGATCCCATCTTGCTAATACACTCGAAGTTTAGCAGCGTGCGGAGTTTAGCAGCGTACTAATCCTTTCTTGTTTCAGTATTCGCTTTGCTTCAGAGTATTTTTACGTTTCTGCAGGTCCGCGGGGTAGGGTGGGTAATCTTGTCGAAATATATTAATTTATCGTATAAAAACACCCTCGTCTTACCAAAGGCCCTTCGTAGAATCTCCGCCTTGGTACTGTATTGCAGGAATGTAATTATTATTGAGCGTGGATTATCTGCTCTATCTCGGGTCGGCTTCTAACGTGCTCTGGAACAGCTCCTTCCACCAGCCCATCAGACTAATTAACTCACGTTGATCTGTGGTATTCTATTTTAAATTTATTAAATGCTCAATTTATTTTAAATTCTTATAAATTACTTTGTTTGCGCATTGCACATTTAGACGGAGATGTAACGTAAAGATTTTTACTCCTCATGTATGTGAAGGATGTAAGAAATAAAGTCAATTTAATTCAATTCAATTCAAATTTACTAATCGTGCCTTGTACATTCATGTACAAATCAATGGCATGAATAATGAATTACAGAGGTGTCGACACTGACG
Source organism: Hemitrygon akajei (assembly GCF_048418815.1). NCBI lineage: Eukaryota > Metazoa > Chordata > Chondrichthyes > Myliobatiformes > Dasyatidae > Hemitrygon > Hemitrygon akajei. Next base: position 776,529 of record NW_027332063.1, read on the forward strand.
CACACATCCCACTCATCACAGGGCTCCATTCGCTAAAACCATCTTCAATCATCTCCCTCTGTTTCTTGTCCTCGAGCCCGGTGTGAATCCACCTCGCCAGCTCCCCGTGAATCCCACGTGACCGAACCTTCCCGATCAGCTGCCATGCGGGATCTTGTTACAGACTTTACCGAAGTTCAGATGAACAACATCACTGCACAACTTCGCCCAACTCCCTAGTTAACTGTTAAATAATCTCCAAAATGCTTGACAGATATGATGTCCTATCGGGCAGTGCAGACGGTGATTTCCCCATAACCAATGTCCAACCGCCCGAGACTTCAGCTTCACTGCAGACTAGAAAATTTCGATCTCAGCTGTGGAATTACTAACCTGGACTGAAGCCCGTATACTGCCAGTTCCATATCCTCAGAGTCACCAGCCCAATATTATCACCCATGCAAAGACGCTTTGGTGCCGGCAATTTGCGGTGGTGTTCCTGCCATTTCCAATTCACAAACTATCGTGAATTGGATCCTAATGACCCTCTGCCGGGGCCGGTGCTCAGGCTGGTTCCCCGGTCTGTATAGAGGATGCGGATACACTTCAGCCTGATCCCAGCAGCTAAACCGAGCACATTTGATCCCTATGTCATCGCTGTGTGGGATCTTGCCCAGCAGAGCGGGCTGCCATGTTTCCTGCAAAATGTAAAATTATAAAGTAGAAAACGCTGGGAACTCAGTACATCAGACTACATCTCTGAAAGGACAAATGGTGGAAGACCCAGTTCCAGAACTGAGACTGTCCAAGATGCTGCCGATCTGCTGAGCGTTTCCAGTATTTTCTCCTCCTGACTTTAAATTTTCCTGCAACTGTAGTATTTTCACCCTCTTCATTTTAATGCACAGATAATAAACGATTGCCACCCTAAACTGTAAATGCCACCCCACCCCAACCACTCTGTTAGTTCTGAGTTCATTCTGACCCTGGTGTAACACATCCCACACAGTCAATGCTCACAGCATCCTTTCCTCCCACTATCTCTCTGTTACATTTGCTCCTGAGGCCACTGTCCCTACGCTGAGAGGCGGTGACCACAGAGCGATAAAAAGTGCAACACTTGCTTCAGCTCTGACGGGCCGTTACCCTGGAAACAGAGGAAGTAGCTCACCGAAAATAACTCAAAAAGGAAATAACAAACTCAACATCAGATGCTATGAGTTCCGTTATAACAAAGATTAACACGGCAGACATTTTGTAACGGTGAAACAGAAATTGAAATGGCTGCTTTTACCCTGCCATGTGCTGTACTCAATTAAACCTCTGGTGTTTCTAGTTATCAAAAAAAAAAAAGATAGCACAACCCTGGAAAAGGGGCAAAACAAAACTTCACAATAAGGACAAAGTTTGGAAGAATGATTGCTGAAAGATATAATTGCGGCAATGCGATACACTCTGAAAAGTGGTTGAACAAGATTGTTGATATATATCATTGAGGTGGTGGGAAACAGACTGGACAGAGGTTGAACATGATGGTTGATATATATCATTGAGGTGAGGGGATACAGGCTGGACAGAGTTTAAACAAGTTGCATGGGGAATGAGCAGATGGAACCAGATGAAAAAAGGGATCATCATTAGTTTTCTCTTCATTCCAACACAGTACACACGGTCAATGCTCACAACTTCCTCCCCACCCCTTTATCAGTCTGTTATATCTGGTCCTGAGGCCACTAACTCTCGCTGAGCAACGGTGACCAGCGAGAGATAAAATTGTTTACCACTCCTTGCCGGTCGCATGGGATGTTATCCTGGCAATGCAGAAAGCGGCCCTCCGAAAATGACAGAAAAATGTAAACAATGGAGTCAATTTCAAACGCTCTGAGTCTCATTATGACAAGATTAACAGGATTCAATATTACATGTACTTGTTAAAAATAAGTCTGTGAACCTTGGTTTTCAATAATTGGTGTGACCCCCCCCCCCCCCCCCACCCCCGCACTACCCCATACAGCAATAAATTTAGCCAAATGCTTCCGATAACTAGATATTCCTGCACATCGGCTTGGAAGAAGTTTAGGCCATTCCGCCTGACAAAACTGTTTCAGATCTGGGATGTTGGTGGGATTCCTTGCCTGAACTGCTGCTGCAGGCCATTCCACAACATTCCCATGGGATTAACGATAGGGCCTTGACTCGACCATTCCAAAAAAGTCAAATTTTCTTTTGAAATCACTCTCCTATCGATTTACTCTTGTCTTTCAGATAATTGTCTTGTTGGATTATCCAACTTCAATTAAACTTCAGGTGACAGACTGCTACCCTGACATTGTCCTGTAAAGTGACTTAATATAAAATTAACTCAACTGCTATTTTATAACGTTGAAACTGAAATTGTAATGTTTGCCTTTACCTTACCTCATGCTGCATTCAATAAATCCTCTGATATTTCTAGGTAACAAACACCGATAGTGAGGCAAAATACATCACAATGAGGAGACAGAAGTAGTTTCCAAGGATTACAGCCCAAACAGCAACTCTCCCAGGTCTCCTTGCTACCGGTAATATGATGCAGTGTTTCGGCCAATCAGACTTCGGATCACTGCATCAACCTATGGCAGAACGGGAAGCTGATTATCGTCTGATTGGACCAATGATCGGTCTGGGAAACCTGGGCGTGAGTCACCAGATACTGGGGATACGTTTTACCTTGTCTCCTGCAGCTAAAGTGAACTCAATTTATCATTATCTAATTATTAAACGAGGTCTTGTCCAGCACAATTGGCCATCACATTTCCTGTAGGCAAACAGGAATAAAAGTAATAATAAAATAAAATAAAATAATAATAATAATATAAAATGTAATAATAGTGCTGGAAACTCGTTTCATCAGATTAGATTTGTGGAAAGAGAAACTGTGGAACAGCCTGTATCAGAACTGATGCTGCCCGATCTGCAGAACGGTCTCAGCATTTTCTCTTTTTACTTTAAATGATGCACAACTATTGACTGGTTACAAGACGTTTGTGACGGCCTGAACAAAGTTGCACAAATTTAAGTCCCACATTCATTAGTTTTCTCTTCATTCCAACACAGGGTTGATACAGTCGATACAGTCAATGCTCACAACATCCTCCCCACCCCACTATCAGTCTGTATATCTGCTCCGGAGGCCACTAACTCTCAATGAGAGGAAATGACCAGAGAGCAATAAAAATGTGCACCACTCCCTACAGATCCTGGCTGTTCCTCGCAACAGGGAAACTGCCTCTCCAAACATGACCAACACATGAAATAACAGACTCAACTTTAAATACTGCTAGTCACCGTCTGACAAAGATTAACACAGCGGCCATTTGGTAACTTTGAAACTAAAATTGTGGTGACTGTCTTTATACTTCCACATTCTGCATTAGATAAATCCTCTGGGAGTTCAGGTAACAAACACTGATTTCAGAAATAATTCCGTGAGGCGAAAGACTTCACAATGAAGGCAACGGTAGAAGAGAGATTATCGATATCTGTCATCGAGGTGCTGGGATGCAGGCTGGACAGAGGTTGAACAAGATGGGCAGGGATTAAGCAGATGGAACGGGTGGGAGAAGGGATCAAGGACGATCACTGATGGCCCTCCAGAAATACACAGATACTAAATTAACAGTACATACTACTATGTACTAAAATGACAAAGATAGAGCAACAGGAACTTTGGCATTTACCCTAACCAACTTTTAACAACACACCATAGAAAGTATCCCCAGGTCTCACAACCCGGACAGACCCCGGCAGATTTTGTCCAGGAAGCGGGGTGAGACCGCGTGCTCGCAGAAGCTACCGGGACTCACTGCGTATCATCGCTCCGGACCGGACTCAGTACTCACGGCATGGATCTTGTCGGTCTCGCTCCGCAGAGGATCATCCTTTCCACCCCGACCCACCACCGGCTCCCAGCCCTAGGGGGCGAGGACCCTCTCCCGAGCCGGATTACGCCGACAATCCGCCGCTCCGGACCCGCTTCAGCAAAGGCAAAGAAAAAAAGGCACTGGCAGTCCCGGGAATGTGAGCATGCGCAGTGTGCTTATTGCGTCATCAGATAGGGGCGGGGTCTCGGTGACAAACCCGCAGATGCCGCCGATCTGCGGTAAAACAGGATCACGTGACGGTGGAGTGTCTCCCACGTGTCCCGGTGACTGTTCCTCGCCCCTCACACGCTGCCCGACCCATCGGCCTCATTTCCCACATTGTTTCACATTTACAGCTCTCCCATCTCAGACACGTTTCTGCCCGTTCCCCATTTCCTCGATCATGGAATTAATTTCCATCTTCTGCACCCCGTGTTGCCCCACCCACTCACCTCTCACCCCTATTTCCAACTTCCCACCTCCCCCCTCACCTGGATCCACCTCTCACTCCCCAGCTCTTGCCCCATCCCCACCCATCACCTCTTTCCTCTGACTATTTCTCAGTCCAGAAGGAGGGACTCGGCCCGAAATGTTGACGGTCCATTTCCCTCCACAGATGCTGCCCGACCCACTGAGTTCCTCCGGCAGTTTGTTCTTTGGTCTGTATAACCCGTGTTAGTATGGGGAGTGGGATTTTACACCAAATTCCAGATACAATCTCAACAAAGGTCAAATAATTGTCACATTGCCCAGACCTTTGGCCCCGCTTGCAGGTCAACAGTCTGCCGGTGTTTGCCCCCCAATGTGGCGAATCCCGGTGCTCGACGCCACCGTGGGCTCAGACAATTCCACAGATGAGCCCCTCCTGTCCCAACCGGGACAAACATCCTGTCTACCCCCTCTCTCACCATCTTTAGCCCTTCAATAAAATCCCCCCTCTCCCTCCCTCCCCGGGGAACCAGCATCAAACCGACGGGCCGAGCGGTCTCCTCCTACCTCTCAGCGATACATCAGACTCCGGCCGCAGGAGACGCTTCACAAAAGCCCCAACTTCCCTCGGAGGGAAATGGAAATAAATCAGAAAGCGGACATTTACTTTGAGGTTTTCGCTCTGATGAGGCGGTCGGCGCTTGAGCGGGAGACAAACTCAGCGGGGTAACGCCCTCTCGGCTTGTCCGCCTCCGCGACTGGTTGTAACCAGTGACTGACATCGCTTCGCACCAATTAGAATAGCGCAGCGCCTTCATCCTCTGTTGACAGCGGTGGGGGAGGGGTGGTCAGGTGATTATTAGCCCAGCCGTTAAACCGATGAAGCTCGAGTACAGCTGCGCGTGGGTGACGTAAGACACCGCGCACGTGAGGGCAGATCCCGACGGGGGAGCCCGTGTGTGACGTCAGGCGCGTGGGGGGAAGGAGGCTGAGTGCGCTGGCATTTAAAAGCACCTCAATGGACTTTTCAGTGGGACAACAACATTAATCACGGGTTTCATCACTGAATCCAGTGTTGTGGGATGTAAAGTCCCCTGTTATGTGTCCGGCTGTGCCGTGTTGTTGGTGGAGTGGACAGCCTGGTGTTTTTCTCGATTCGGGTCACAACACCAGAATTGCCAGCGGGGTCCACACATAGTGTATTAATCAACAGAAAACCTCTCGTCCCTGCAGTCTTTGTCTCCTGGTAAACTCAACACCCTGACAGTGTGGACGATAGATACCCCTTCCTCTCAGAGTCAGGGGATCACTCAGACAGCTGATTGCTCAGAAGAATTATATTTATTGGTCATTAAAGTTCACCCAGATTCGTTTGGACGGATTTGATGTGAAGTTCGGGGTGTCACACTGAAAGTGCCGGACGGCCGAACTCTCTCCATTGTCCAAACATCCTTCCAGGTGAGGCGACACTTCACCTGTGAAACTTCCGGGGTCGCCCGTGGTGTCCGCTGCTCCCGATGCGGCCGCCTCTACACTGGTGACAGCGCCTCCTTCGCAGTTGTGCGGGATAGGGTTGTTTTTTTTGTATCGGGGGACGATATTATTGTTCCCTTTAGTGCAGAGGGGTGGGTTTGGGCGATTGATGGTTCGGAAGCCGTTATTCTTGATGCGGGGGCTGTGGTGGGAGTTTGATTTTTTTCTCTGAACGACTTTCATGCTCTTTCTTTTTTCATGGCTCTCTGGAGAAGAAATAAAAACTCGCAGTTGTTTATGGATTCCTGATTTGATAATAAATTAACCTTTGAACTATCCGCTCCGAGCGGGACTTCCCGCTGTGCAAACTTTTTCATTCCGATTCCCATTCCTGTTCCGACGTGTCAACCCATCGCCTCCTCTTGTGCCAAGATCTTGTCCCAGGATCAGCACCTCATATTCCGTCTGGGTACCCCCTTCCCCAACTTGATGCCATGAATATCGGTTTCTCCTTCCTGTGAATAAATTTCCCTTTCACCCCCCCCCCCCCACTCGCTCTCTTCCTCTCTGACTTTTCACGTTCTCTCACCTGCTTATCACATCTCTCTGGGTCCACTGCTCCATCCCTTTCTCATATTCTGCACTCTCCTCTCCTATTAAACTCTATTTTCTTCTGATCTTGAGCTTTCCCACTTACTTGGTTTCACCTATCCCCATCCAACGAGTCATTTCCTCGCCCGCCCCGATTTTATTCAGATATTTTCCCCATTCCATCTCAGTCCTGAAGGAGGGTTCAAATCGAAACGTTGGCTCTTGACTCTTTTCGATAAATGCTGCCCAGCCTGCTGAGTTCCGCCAGCATTTTGTTTGTGTTGCTCTGAATTACCAACATCTGCAGACTTTGTCGTGTTTGTGATTTACCTCTCGGTTGTCCCTCCCGCCTCCAGCCACTGGTGGCGCTGCATGGTCCTCCGGCACCAGCGACGATGTGAAGACCTCCGGCCACCGGTGGTGCTGCGAAGAACCTCCCGGGAAACACATGCGCGGTGCTCACTGCAGCTGTTGTGGGCGGTTCTCTGATTCGGTGGGGGGGGGGGGGGGTGGGTGAGTCGTGAATGATCCCGGGTTTGTGTAAATCGGGGCCGGTTGTAATGTGAAAGGGTCGGGCCCGAGCTCTGCCGGACGGCTGGAGCAGGGGGGCACTGCAAATTTTTTGCAGCCGGAGCCGTACAAGCGGTGATTGATAAGTTTGTGGCCTAAGTTTGAAGTCCTGAAGTTATACAGCTGTCGGTACCTGCACGTGTAGTTCAACTCTGTGAGTGATTCTGCAGAAAGTTTGAAGCTGATAACTTTTCCGGTGTTTTCGGTTTCAGATAATTGAAAATTGCTAGCTTTTGTGAAATTTACTCCTTCCACTTTTGGCCACGAACTTATCAATCACCCCTTGTATGTCACACCCAATTTGTGGACCTACTCATTTCATGTACTGGGCAATTTCCTTGCCCCATTCGTGTAATGAGCAGGTACACAAATTCACAAATTGGGTCACACACACACACACACACACATATATATATATAAGAATAGGACTTTTTATAATGTCAAGCACTATACCAAGATGAAAGAAATATATATGAATTCCAGAGCTCCACAGAAATATTGTGATAGTTAAGACTTTAACAAAATTATAGCCAATCACTACATTTTAGTATATAACTGGTACAATAACACATATAATACTTAATTTAATAATATGACAAAGTATTGTACCGTTGCATTCACTAATTATAACAAAATATAATTATCAAACAAGTGAAGTAACGTTGTTTGCTTAGAAGCGATAGGGTTGTTAGTGATAAAAAATTAGTTTTGTATTAGCAAGTAATCCACGGACCACCACAGTCACAGGTCCAGGATTTCACCAAAAGCAATCAAATATCCTATCCTAATGTTATTTGTGGTATTTTCCCCACCAGCCCCTAACCCCTCTACCCATCCCCCCCTTCTGTAAGATTCCCTATTTAATATGCGGCCGCTGTTAAATTCCCCGCTTATTTGACTTTTTTTTTACAGAGGTGCTGGAGTGGCGCTCCGGTGAGCTGCGGCAACACTGCACCCCTGTTTAGATCCAAGTAAAATGAACCTGGGGTTCAAGCTGCCCAGGATTATGAGGTGTTGAGCAAGTATTTCTGGTCTGGGATCAGATGTTTGTTTCTGGAGTTCCTTTGGAAGCAATGCTGCTAATCTTAGGAGAGAATGAGTTCCCATTCCATCCCTCACAAGGAGAGTCTGTGAGTAAATGGGCTGTTCTGTGTTTGAACCAGTAGAAATAAACCTGGGGGGGGGGTGTTCAGTGTTCGGACTGTGTTTGGAAATTCCTCCTCACTGTCACCTATCTGTCAGACAGTGGAAATCAAACAGAAACTCAAGTTGCTGGAGATCTGCACTAAATATGAAAAATTTTGAATCCATTCTGACAAAAGATTGTGAACCTGAATCCTTAAATTTGTTGCTCTTCCCACAGCAGTTCCTTACCTGTTGAACGATTCTAGTGATTCCAGTTTCTTTTTATTATATTCACTCTGGAATGGTTTAAATTTCTTGATGGTCTGTTGTACTTGGGAATGTGTTCAGTGCAGTTGATGCTAACAAGGTTCACGTGAATAATCTCAGGAATGATCGGCTTTATGTATGAGGAGCATTTGATGGTTATGGGGTTGTGCTCAATGGAGTTCAGACGCGGGTGAAAGGGGAGGGGGTGGTTAAGTAAACCTACCAAATGCTGAAAAGCCTGGATACAGTGGACATGGAGAAGATGTTTCCATTAGATGGAGAGTCTGCGAACTGACAGCACAGTCTCAGAATAAAGATGCCTCCCTTTGAAACTGAGATGAGAAAAATTTCTTCAGCCAAAAGCTGACTTATCTGTTGAATTTGTTGCCACAGAGGTTGGCTGAGGCTGCCATTTGGGTATATTTATGGCAGAGATTAATATACTCATGATTGCTAAGGAGCTTCAGGGTTACAGGAGGAAGGCAGGAATATGGTGTTGGGATCAATCTCAGGCATGGTTGAATGCTGGCGTAGACTCGATGGATTGAATCACCTAATTCTGTTCCTGCATCTTATATCTGACCATGACTGAACGGTGACAACTTCCTATCCCATATCAGGTTCTGTGAAGTGTCAGGGATAATTACAGATTTGTTCACTGAGATCGTTACATTTGTCTTCAATGTTTAGATTTCAGTGAGCAGAAACATTTTGTTCTCCTTTGTATTGTTAACGTAATTCATTATCTTTCATGTTTAAAGTTAGACTTGCGGTGAGAGATTTATTGGAAGAAAAACCCACAACTGGAAGCAAACCACGACTGAAGACGAGGGAACAGCAACAAGTGAACCAGTCCGAGGATTGAGAGCACCGACTGGAGAGAACCCTTCTGACTCAGAGTTTACAGTGATTCAGTCAGGAGAAAGTTTGGCGAGACTCATTTACTCAAACACTGGTCCTTTAGACATTAAATATCTGTACAAAATAAGGTAGGGAATAGTTGAGGTGAGACTGAATGTGCCCAGAAGTATCAGTTAAGTCTGTCAGACAGTTGCAATCACTCCAGGTTGGTAATGTGCTGTCAGTATCCCAGCTCTTTAAAGTCACTCACATTCCCTCAGTGTTTGCTCATTTCAGGAACTTGTATCTTCTGAAGTAGCTTTTGGTTGGTTCTGAGTGTAGAGAGGGAAAGAGGGGTGTTTATATTTACTATCTTGCAAAATTAAGTAATTGTTTGCAATTACTTGCTGCAAGCTCACTCCCCACATACTGTACATTCTCAACCAGATTATTGACATAGATGACAGGTAGCAATGGGTGTTACCCTGGGGAGCTCCACGAAGTTATACGGCAAACGCAAGCTGAACCCTCCATAATATAACGTCGTACTGCTCCACTTGAATGTGGACATGCAGTTCCTGTTTAGAGTGGGTCCGGTCTGTTCTCCAGAGAGAGCAAATATACCGATGCCCATCATTCTCCAATCGTTCTCCAATCTGCCTTCTCATGTGAACCCAACAGCCGCGTGTGAAGCACATGTGATTTATGGAGGGTCACTTCTTCGTCGCCAAGTAGCTGGACTCTTAAAAACATGCAGTGATTTCTCAATCGCACTTTATTGGTTTTTGCACAAGCGAACACAGTAGACCCTGTTTGGAGGTCTGAAATATGTTCGGACGTCTGAACGGAGAATTAGCATTCAAATGTGGAATTGTCCAGCACAACGGATATAATTCAATTGGCAAACTGGGTGTTCAAATTCTCGACTTGGAGGATTGGTATCCCAGTAGATGAATGAACAACCCATGGAAATTATAAGCTAAAAAAAATAGACGGCATTTTGAAGTTATTCAAGCAATTGTCCTCATTTATCTAGTGATCCCTTAAATAATTATATCGGTAAGCCAAACGAGTCCAGTTCCCTGCTGAACAAACGGAAAGTTTACTCTTTAATTTCTTTCTATTAAAGACCTTTTCTTACCTGAGATTCTTAAACGTGGCATACGGGCTCGTCCACAACTGTTCAAGGTACAAACGCTGGTCCAGGTCGCAGTGTATATTTATATTGGTGATTCATTGTTTTCTGATTCAAAACTGTATCTAAGTTTACGTGTAGAGGACAGGATGAATGGAGTTGAGGGGAGATCAAGTCGGCCTGGATTGAGCAGCGGATCAGACACGGTGGGCCGATTTGCATCATTACACTCCTACATGCTACCAGTGAACACGAAGGACACGTCGAGATTTCGCCGCTCGGTTTTAATCGCGAGCTTCCGGGTGGCCGGTCCGCGGTTCTTTTTGACTTTGGAGCTTCGCCGAAAATGATGAAGATGGTCGCACGTGTACGGTTCTCAGTAATATTATCTGTAATGTTAACTGTTACGTTTCAAAAAATGTCTTCTCTGTAGTATTATAATGAAATAGCTTCTCCGTAATGTTAACTGATGAGGTCTATCTGACCCTTTTTGGAAGCCTACAATCTGTTAGGAAGTCTTAAAGGAGAATTGGCATTCAAATACAGACTTGTCTGGCACTCTGGATATAAGTTAATAGATAACTTCAGTGTCCAAATTCTCTGCTTGCAAGATCGGTCGTATATCACAATGCATAAGTTAACAGTCCATGGAAATTATAAGCTAAAAAAAATGACATTTTGAAGTTATTCAAGCAATTATCCACATTTATGTAGTGTTTTCTTAAATTCTTATATCGGTAAGACAAATAACTCCATTTTCCCGCTGACCAAAGGGAAGCTTTGCTCTTCAATTTCTTTCCGTCAAAGAACCTTTTATTACCTCTTGTGCTTAAACCGTGTATACGTCCACAACTTTTCAACGTATAAACGCTGGGCCATGTTACTGGGTATATTAACATTAATGGTTGGTTGGTTCTTGATTGACAAGGGCGACAACGGTCACGGGGAGGAGTCAGGATGAATCGAGCTGAGAGGGATAATAAAGTTGACTTGGATAAGTGTCCGATCAGACGTGATGGGCCGATTTGCATAATTACACTCCTACGTGGATCAGCGAACATTGAGGACACCTTGGAATTTCGCTGCTCGTTTGTAATTGCAGGAACCGGAAGAAGCCTAGATTGCTGGTGGCCGGTCTATGGTACATTTTGACTTTGAAGCAACACGGAAAGCAACGAAGATGGCGGGGGACGGTTCGCACAGTTTCAAATGCAAATGCTAGCTGTAATCCCATGTTTAAACCCTTGACAGCAAACCTGACGGCTGCATAAATTCAGTTCTAAGGACAGTCGATATTTCCTGGAAATTTCAAAGTTTAATTTCAAAGTTCAAGGAAAGTTTATTGTTAAAGAATCTATATATTCCCACATATTACCCTGAGATTCATGTTCTTGCGGGTACTTACACTAGAACAGTGAAATACCGTCACACTTTCAGACCCTGCATTCCAGTGTTACAGTTGAAAGAAAAATTAAAGACAAATTCGGAGGTTTTCTAAAACGTTCCGCTGATGCCTTGGTGAGTTGGTGAAATGGACACATTGACCTAATTGGGTCACGTGGGCTCACTGCGCCGAAAGGGCCTCATACTCTGTTATATTTCCGAATAAAGCAGAAATAAAATATTTCCATCAATTCTTTAAATTTTTATTGTTTCTTATTTATGCCACTGTCTCTTGTTATACAGTTGTTTCTTCGACAACTAGTTCATTACTTAATTTCAGGAATCCCATCATGCCCTCCATGAGGTCCAATTAAACCTACCAACAATCCCTCTGTTCTGAAACTACCAATTTCTCCCCATACGTCGCACCTTGACCTCTTGATGTAGCAATCGTAAAGAGTAATAGGGACCAAATATTACATTCCAGGGCACTGTTTCAACAATCAGTAAATCGTCACTTTACTTTTTATTGTACCTCATTCCCACCCGCATCCCCCATACCTCCACCGCCACACACACCACAGCCCCTCAACACAATTTACGTGCGTCACAGCAATGATCGTGCATCTGTTTCCATCCCATTGCGCCATTAGGGATGGGTTTAGCGAGCTTAATCCAAAGCCTGACAAGTGTTTGAGAATTTGCAAATAAAATAGTAAATTATTTGTGAAAATATCGACATTTTCACAGCTAGTTTCCAAATGACATCATTGCAGCTCTGTTTGCTACTCTCCATAGAAGTAGGCGCCCTGCAGATATCACATCAAGATCAAAAAGTCATGAAGCCAATGTAAAGGTTTCCAGGTCCTGACTTGTTGGTCAACGTGTGCCTGATTTGAAAATACAGCCTACTGTTTCCAGGATTTAAAGATCAGAGTAAAAGTTAAAGCGAGAAAAGGTTACGACTTTATTTCTCAGAGTGTAGGAGATTGAGGGGACATTTGAGAGAGGGGGGTACTGATAGGGTGAAGGTGAGCAGGCTTTTTTCCCCTTGAGTTTGGGTAAGACTAGAACAAGAGACAGTGTGTTAAGGGAACAAGGTGAAATGTACAAGAGGGCGCTTCACGAGCGACTTCTTCTCTCGGAGGCGGTGAGAGTGTGGAAAGAGCTGACAGCGGAAGTGGGGTATGTGGGTTCGATATCCACATTGCAGAGAAGTTTTGATGTGTACCCGGAACGGATGAGGGCGGAGGGCTGAAGGCTCGGTGCTCCGAAATCCCCCCACATCTCAAGCACTTGCGAGGTATTCAGTTAATTGATCAGATGCGTGTATTTTGGTAGTGAAGACGGAAGGTCCTCTGACCGCACTGTGTCTCTCAAAAATACAAAGAATACAAAATGATAAGGTACAGTATATAGCGTGTGTTATGAGCCCAGCCGGACTTGCAACTGTATTTATAACTTGTTGTCTTATCTGGGGCCGGGAAGCACTTTTGCTTTCTGTTTAACCATACCAAGTTTATTTTAGTTTCCTCTAGAGTCAAGTATTACTATAGACTAATAGTGTTTATTAGTAACTAAGCAATACAGTAATATAAATGCACACATATTGAACAGGTTAGCGTGTGTGTGTGTGTCTGTGTGTGTGTGTATGTGCGTGTGCATGTGTAGTAACATAGAAACATAGAAAAAAGGTGCAGGATTAGGCTATTCGGCCCTTCGAGCCTGCACTGCCATTCAGTATGATCATGACTGAACATCCAACTCAGAACCCTGTACCTGCTTACTCTCCATACCCCCTTGATCCCTTTAGCCACATGGGTCATATCTAACTTCCTCTTAAATATAGCCAATGAAACGGCCTCAACTGTTTCCTGTGGCAGAGAATTCCACAGATACACCACTCTCTGTGTGAAGAAATTTGTCCTCATCTCGGTCCTAAAAGGCTTCCCCTTTATCCTTAACTGTGACCCCTCGTTCTGGACTTCCCCAACATCGGAAACAATCTTCCTGCATCTAGCCTGTCCAACCCCTTTAGAAATTTATACGTTTCAATAAGATCCCCCCTCAATCGTCTAAATTCTAGTGAGTATAAGCCTAGTCGATACAGTGTTACTTCATATGAAAGTCCTGCCATCCCAAGAATCAATCTGGTGAACTTCCTTTGTACTCCCTCTATGATAAGAATGTCTTTCTACAGATTAGGGGACCAAAACTGCACACAATACTCTAGGTGCGGTCTCACCAAGGTCTTGTACAACTGCAGTAGAACCTCCCTGCTCCTGTACTCAAATCCTTTTTCTATGTATGCCAACATACAATTTGCCTTTTTCACCGCCTGCTGTACCTGCATGCCCACCTTCAAATGACTGGTGTACAATGACACCCAGGTCTCGTTGTACCTCCCCTTTTCCTAAACGGCCACCATTCAGATAATAATCTGTTTTCCTGTTCTTGCAACCAGAGTGGATAACATCACATTTATCCTCATTAAATTGCATCTGCCATGAATTTTCTCACTCACCTAATCTACCAAGTCACCTTGCATCCCGTCAGCATCCTCCTCACAGCTAACACCGCCGCCCAGCTCCGTGTCATCCGCAGACTTGGAGATGCTGCATTTAATTCCCTCGTCTAAATCATTAGTATATATTGTAAACAACTGGGGGTCCCAGCACTGAGCCTTGCGGTACCCTACTAGTCACTGCCTGCCATTCAGAAAAGGTCCCGTTTACTCCCACTCTTTGCTTCCTGTCTGCCAACCAATTATCTACACACATCAATAACATACCCCCAATAACGTGTGTTTTAAGTTTGCACTCTAATCTCCTGTGTGAGACCTTGTCAAAAGCCTTTTGAAAATCTAAATATACCACATCCACTGGCTCTCCCCTATCCACTCTACTAGTTACATCTTCAGACCAGTGTGTCATCGGGGGAGTCGGAAAATCTGCTATTGTGTGCCCGAAGACTCGAGATCTTTGACAGCTTCACGACAGAGATCAAATGAAATCCGACGTAATGGCCTCTTAACATAGTAAACCAGCCAGTTGTTTGTTACTTCCTCCCGCTCGCTGGGAAAATGGAGACATCTCCCTATCCGTTATTAGGGGGAGAGAGAACCTGTGCTACAGCGTTGACTAGAAGAAGTGAGAACTTGCTCCCCGAACACCTATTTTTCAGCCGGACGACAGTGTTTGCAGAGGTGCAAGGAGTAAAAAAAATGGAAAAGAATGGAAGATCTAAGCCTTTCCTAATGGAAATGGGGAAGTGTACAGAAGCTGGATGTTCATCATAGGGGAACAAGGTAGTGTGGTGGTTATGTAATCTGCAGATTTTAGTAAGGAGTCTGTACGTTCTCCGCCAAACCATCTGGGATTCCTCCGTGTACTCCATCGTTCTCCCTCTTTTTCTAAGGTGTATGTGTTGGGTTAATACATTCTGGGGATGCCGCGCTCGCTCCGGAAACTTGACGACACTTGTGGGGTTTCCCGCTGTGCCTCCTGGGACTGTGTTGGTTGTTTACGCAAAACGACGCATTTCACCCTGTGTTTCGATGTATATGCCAAATTAATCTGATGATCTGTAAACATAAAATGGGAGCAGGGAATTGGAGATTGCCGGTGAGCAGTGCGCGGACAAGGTGTATCAATGCTGTGCCGAAGCATGAGGAGTTGCTCACTGGGCCGTGGAAGACGGAAACAACTGAGTCTCGGATAGGGAATAGAAATTTGATCTACAGAGAAGGGGATGATCATGTCGGAGGTTCTGCAGTGGAACTGTCCTGGAGAGGTGAGGTTTGTGATGTGCCAGGGGAAGTGGCCCGATGATCATTGATCAGTTCATGCTTCCGAGCTGTCTGTGATGAAGTGTTGGAGAGATTTCCTCTGTCCTCTGCAGATACATTCAGTCCGCTCGGACACAGTGGCACCGGAGCTGTGTGCCGGTTCGATGACGCATTTTCTATTGGTGCAGAGCGCACCCCACCATGTCAGGTTTTACTTCAGAAGGATCAAGTAGCGGGAGCTTGTCAAAGAGTAACAGGTTTGCTCACTCTATCAACACGTCATCCTATTTAACAGTGTGATTCTTTTATTTCTGCTGGCATGATCAGGAAATTCAATCAACATAATATAATCAATGAAAGACTACACAACCAGATCGGACAAACTACTTAAAGCTACTTCAGATTCAAGGTTTTGATCATTAGACACGCATTACAAAGAGGTTTATCCACAATGGACACACTTGGCGCTCGGGACATTTGGATCATCGTGTTACCAGTCGCATGTCCATAAACTGGGAGAGGACGGTTCTAACCGATTTTAATGAGGTTGTAAAGATAACCGTTTGTCATATTGGGTCTTTCTTGTTGATACAGATTTTTTTTTTTACACTCAAGACTAAGATAAAACAGCATAGCGGTTATTGTAACACTATTATAATGCCAGGCATCCGGGTTCAATGAAGGATGCATTCTCACAGGAGTTTGTACGATTTCGTTGTGACCGCTGGGTGCCACAGTTTCCCACCAGATTTCAGAGACAAATACACCGAAGCAGAGAGACTTTAGAAAACCTACAGCATAATACAGGCCTTTCGGCCTACAAAGCTGTGCCGAACATGTCCTGACCGTAGATATTACCAAGGGTTACCCATAGCCCTCTAGTTGTCTAAGCTCCATGTAGCGATCCAGGACTCTTTCAAAAGTTCCTGTCGTATCCGCCTCCAACACTGCACCAGGAGTTCACTTCACGCACTCACCGCTGCGTAAAAAAAAAAGCCTATACCTGGCATCGCCTCTGTATATGCTTCCAAGCACCTTAAACCTGTGCAGTCTCGACTCGCAATTTCTGACCTGGGAAAAAGCCGCTGACTATCCACACGATCAATGTCTCTCATAATTTTATTCACCTCGATCAGGTATCCTCTCATCCTCCGCGAAATATCAGAATCTCTACAATTCATCCCAAACTGTGCGCCCGAAGTATTTCAGACTTAAAATTGGGTTCTGAAGTATTCTGTTCAAGGAGTTGTTTTGATGAATGAACATCTCTTCGTGAAGGAAGGGAATGAAGGACAGATAGTTCACGTATGAGTTAGTCGGTTCATTCCTCAATAATCTGCAATTGTCACAAGGGCATGTTACAGTGCTGTATCTCCACATAGGATAACAACAACAGCAATTCAAGTGAGGGGCCTTGATATAAACGCCAAAGAATACAAGAAAATCAATCCAGTGAGTCTATTCACCGCTACCTGATCAAACTGGAGCTGGGATGGAATCAGAATCTCTAAAGTTCATGCAGCAATGTGCGCCCAAGAATATTTCAGACCTGAAATTGTTCTGAAACATTCCGTTCAGGCAGCTGTTTCGATTAATGAACATCTCTTCGTGATCGAATGGAATAAAGGACAAATATCACACGGATCATTGTATGAGAATTGACTTAAAGCATGCAAGAAAGCACCAAGGAACAACAGAAGGCAAGTTATGCAAGCATAAAGAAAGTAATAACATAGGTAAATAGATAGATAGATAGATAGATAGATAGATAGATAGATAGATAGATAGATAGATAGATAGATAGATAGATAGATAGATAGATAGACAGAGGGGTAGTTGCATAAATGTTACTGAGATCCTCAGGTGCAGAGTCCTTGAATTTGAGTCCATACTTTGTAAAAACAGTTCAGCTTGAATTTAATGACGTTATCCACGCTTTTACAGGGACCTGATTGTTGAACCTGGCGGTATCGGCCTCACGACTCCTGTTCTACTTTCGCCATAGCAGCAGCGAGAAGGGATAATGTCCTGGATGGCTGTTGTTTTTGATGATGTTGCTTAAATGCCTCGACAGTAGAACTATTCCATCAAGTTGTTGTTGTTGTTGTTTTTTTTTATCCAGCACGCTGCTGATGACCTACATACATTTCCAAATATGCATTTTCCAAATTGGACCCAACAGTTCTGTGGCAAGTGCATTGAAAGATGTTGGTATAATTTCTGTTTTTAAGCTCTAGGCGCACAGTAGTAAGCGCCATAATTCTGCAAGTTTTACAAATGACTAACCAATTGTTGCTGGGCATTGCATTGAGCTGGTATCTGTAGATGTCTCACACACACTGCAACGTTGATGATCACTGATATCGGTCGATTGTAACTAACAGGTGACTTAACATGACAGGACGGTACAATATCTATACGCATTGTGCCCATCACCATCATCATTTACCGTTGGTAACCACCGGGACACTACATGTAATGCTATCGACCTAGCTCAGTTGATTGGACACGTATAGTCTCAAACCTCTACAGATCCTACAGTCTCTGTACAGCGCCAAACTCTTAAACCTAACATTGTTTCCAGCCACCTCCATCACTTCCTCCAATTGCCTACCCCCACGCCCCAACGTGCCCATTATCTATGACGTCCGACTTGGTTCACACTTGCGGCAACATTGGATTTGCGTTTAGCCCGGAAGAAGAGAAACCATATAGACATTTCGCCCCGCCCAGTTTGTTCCAGCACCCCATCAAGCTAAACCTCTCCAGCCCATTCTCCTGCCTTTTGTCGAAAACCTTTTACACTCCGACAAATCAAGAACCCATCAAGATCACCTTTAAATATATTGTCACGTACCCCGTGACTGGGTTACCAAACCAGCAGAAATGGAATGATAAGTTGGAGTCTGGTGGAACTGTAACTAAAAGTGTTTATTAGTAAACTAAGTGATACAGTACAATAAAATGCAAATATACATATAAAACAGGTTAGCAATGATATATACAGAAGTGTGCAAATATAAACCAAGACCAAGCTCTATCAAAGCCTAATGGTAAATGAATAATCTGAAGATGATGCAGAGCTCAGTTCAGTTCAGTTTAATCCAGGAAGTTGCTGTCGTACCGTTGAAGGGAGTCAGGGGAGAGAGAGAGAAAGAGAAGGAGAGAGAGAGAGAGGGAGAGAGAGAGAGAGAGAGAGAGAGAGAGAGAGAGAGAGAGAGAGAGAGAGAGAGAGAGAGAGAGAGAGAGAGAGAGAGAGAGAGAGAGAGAGAGAGAGGGAGAGAGGGGGGGGAGAGGGAGAGAGAGAGAGAGAGAGACAGAGAGAGACAGAGAGAGACAGACAGACAGACAGACAGAGAGATGAGCAGCTGCATCAGGCAAACCTTCCGTTGTCTTCTTGTTCTGTTATGCTGTTGTGATCCTCCGACTGTGGCCCCTCCGTTCCCGGCCAGACCGTTCTTCAGTGGTGAGCTTGTCACCCAGGCCAGGGTGGAAACACACACAAGCCCCCACCGGTCTGCCTTGACACACTGTGAGCCTCTGATCGATTCCCCCGAATCGATCCTCCAAGCCCCCACCTTCCTGTGGGTGCACAATGCTCTTTCAATGTCCCGTGGCGCGTCTGCCTGTGTCTCAGCAGACCCGCCTTTTATCTCCCCTGCCGGGTTATTAGCCATCCATCAACTGGCCATGTCCATGTCCATGTCCATCACCTGGCCCCCGCCTTGCTGTGTCAGCATGGAATCACACAAGCAGGCAAAGTCATTGGAAGCAAAAGTGCATAATCATCCATGGAGCCATAACTTTAAATCATTGTCTCTCTCTCTCTAATCTGCTCTGGGTGCAGATGCCCCCCCCCCCCACTTCTCTCTCTCTCTCTCTCTCTCTTTCTCGTTAGCAGCACCAACAGTGTCCAAAAGCCAGACTCATTCTCCCGACATTGTAAAGTGGTTGTCCACAGAATATATGAACCCTCGGGGTACATAACACTCCCTCCCTTTTAAGAAATTTTCTCAAAGGGAAAATTTAAACTTAAGTGTACATTACAGTATATAAAGCATTAGATATGAGATTACCATTTAGCCATTACAGAAGCGTATACAAATAGTAATCTGTATTTCACTTTGAAACATAACATTCCAACAGTCACTCTACCATGATATCGTCTTATTCTTTCACATGTTTAGTCACAATAAGAAAGTCAAATTCCTTCAAAACCAGATCCTGTTATTCAAAATGGGGTTTGATCAACCATTGTCCCTTTTGCCCTTAACCCTCACGTGATCAGCTTGCTTACCAGCTTGGAGAAAGCCTTCACAGACTCCATTCACAGGTGCTAGCTTATGACCAATATTTTGCAGACTAAGCCCATTTTCTGAACTCCCAAACAACTCATTACTTTTAAGCAAGTCATTCATTTTATCTTCAGAATCTTTAAGTCTATTACTTTCCAGTATAACACCTGCAGGTGATCCCTCTTGGTCAAAAAAGCACTTCCAGTTTTGCCTCTCCAACTCACAAACTTGAACAGCATCACCAATTTCTTTATCTTTACTTTTCAAAACAAACTGTAACAGATTAGCAGGCACCTTGTTACAAACCCACTGCCCTTTCAGCATGACAAATTCTTCTAAAACCAATCCAGACTTTAAATTTACCTTATTCAGAGTTCAGTAACACTTTTCTCAATATGTTCAAAAATACTCAAGTCACCAGCTTTCATCTCATCACTAACTTTTAGAACACCTTCTAACACAAGTGACTGAGAATCCTCACATTCCAGTGGTGCCAGGATTAACCCGTTAGTCACTGAACCAAGTCCATCTGACACGAAAGGACTGCATTCCTCTGTAACCAAGTCGAACACCTCAGACCTTTCCTGAGCTTCAACACTAGGTTCAGTACCCTGTGAATCCACAGGTACTTCAGCAACCTGAACACAGGCAAACCGGACATCTGCCTCTTCTAGGCTTTCAATACCAGTCCCAGTTTCAAATTCCAAGTTCCGCTGATCCTCCCAGTTACTCTCTGGGCAACTCCCATCCGGAGTAATCTCAACCTTGCGGGTTTAAACGACCTCGTCTGCTAACTCAGCAGACTCCCTCAAGGTAGCGGCATTTTTTTCCCTCTCGGAATGCCCCGACATAATCGGGAACGCTCTCCTTAAATTCTGTAACTACAACCAGCTCTTTCAGGATGCATAAATCATCAATGTCCAACACTGGACCTTCCAGCTGCCACATCTGCTTCTCAAATTGTCTCTGTCTTTCCCTTTTCTCTCTCTGTCTCTGTGCTTCTTCCGCCCTTAACTTAATTCTCAATATCCTCATTTCTTCCAGACGTATCTGGACCTCGAGATGAAACATTTCCTTTTCCTCCTCACTAAAATGCTTCCTAGATATATAGTGCTCCACTATTGTCATTCGGAGTTCCGCCATCGTCATACCAAACGTGCCTTAAGTTGCAATGCATTAACATCCTCCCACAACTCAGCCTTTTTAGCTTTCCATAAGCCCGCACGGTCTGGACTTAACAGAAATCCCTCAACATCCACTTCAGGTTTTTCCTTTTTGGTTTTTCACACAACCAAATCAGATAAGGGAAATTTCCCCAATCAATTCAACAGCACCCCCCAACTGCCATATCAAATCCGGACGACACCCAGTTTGTCACTTATTCCGTGACTGGGTTACCAAACCAGCAGAAATGGAATGATACGTTGGAGTCTGGTGGTACTGTAACTAAAATTGTTTGTTAGTAAACTAAGTGATACAGTACAATAAAATGCAAATATACATATTAAGCAGGTTGGCAATGATATATACAGAAGTTTGGACATTTAAATGAAAACCAATCTCTTCAGTGGTGTCGCCCCCCACCGGTCTGCCTTGACACACTGTGAGCCTCTGATCGATTCCCCCGAATCGATCCTCCAAGCCCCCACCTTCCTGTGGGTGCACAATGCTCTTTCAGTGTCCCGTGGCGCGTCTGCCTGTGTCTCAGCAGACCAGCCTTTTATGTCCCCTGCCGGGGGTACCAGCCATCCATCAACTGACCATGTCCATGTCCATCACCTGGCCCCGTCTTGCTGTGTCAGCAGGGATTCACACAGGCAGGCAAAGTCATTGGAAGCAAAAGTAAATAATCATCCATGGAGCCATAAATTTAAATCTTTGTTTTTCTGTCTCACATCTGCTCTGGGTGCTGACCACCCCCCCCCCCCCCACTTCTCTCCCTCTCTCTCTCTCTCTCTCGTTAGCAGCACCAACAGTGTCCAAAAGCCAAACTCATTCTCCCGACATTTTAAAGTGGTTGCCCACAGAAAATATGAACCCTCAGGGTACATAACAACCCCTCCCTTTTAAGAAATTTTCACGTAGGGAAAATTTAATCTTAGGTGTATATTACAGTATATAAACCATTACATATGTGACTGCCATTTAGCACGTTACAGAAGCGTATACAAATACTAATCTATATTTCACTTTGAAACTTAACGTTCAAACACACAATATACCATGATATTGTATTTCCCATGCTTTGTCACAATAAAAAAGTCAAATTCCTGCAAAAACCGGATCCTATTATTCAAAATGGGGTTTGATCGACCATTGTCCCTTTTGCCCTTAACCTTCACGTGATCAGCTTGCTTACCAGCTTGGAGAAAGTCTTCACAGTCTCCATTCACAGGTGCTAGCTTATGACCAATGTTTTGCAGACTAAGCCCATTTTCTGAACTCCCAAACATCTCATTAATTTTATCTTCAGAATCTTTCAGTCTGTTCGTTTCCACTATAACACCTGCAGGTGATCCCTGTTGGTCAAAACAACACTTCAAGTTTTGCCTCTCCAACTCACATACTTGAACAATATCACCAAATTGTTTATCTTTTAATTTCAAAACAAACTGTAACAGATTAGCAGGCACCTTGTTACCAACGCACTGTCTCTTCAGCATGGTCAATTCTTCTAAAACCAGTACAGTCTTTAACTTTCCCTTATTCAAAAGTTCAGTAACACTTTTCTCAATACAATATGTGATAGTCCTCAGAACTGAAACAATCAGGTTCTCTCTGTCGGTATGCGACTGAACCACTCTTCTCCCGCTCCACCGTCTGTGGGACCGGTCGACACAGACCAATAAACAAGACCTTGTTTGGACCTAATTTGAGGTATTGGTACAGATATGTTCGCCGAGCCAGAGCAAGGATTTCAGTAAGATTAAAGGAGTGCAAAGAAAACTTACAAGGATGTTCCGGACAAAATGAGGACATAATTTATGGGCAAGAATTAAATAGGTTATAGCTGTTCGCAGGGAGGGGAGATTTGATAAAGCGGGGCAAAATTATGAAGGACGCAGACAGTTAGGTTTAATACAAAGGAAAGTAAACCCATTGACTTAGATTGAGAGAAGAACCTGAGGAGGTGGACTAAGGGTGAAATGTTATGTCTTGAAAGGAAACATGAGTCGGAACCTTTTCACTCAGAGGGCCGTAAATGTTTGGAACGATCTGAAAGCAGTACTGCTCGATTCAGTTTCGATTTCAATATTCAAGATGCATTTGGATCGGTACATTGACATGCGAGGGATGGTAGGTACTGTTCGGTTGCAGTTCGATGGGCCAAGGCAGAATGATTGCTCTCAAGGAACGAGATGGGGGGAAGGTTCATTCTCTGAGCTGTAATATACTTAGAGCCTGGGATGCTTTAACCCTGTTGACACGTTGCAGTGACAACCCCTCCAGCATCAACAAATTCTGAAGCATCTGAGCAAAAGCGCCAACATTAGTGTTACTGAATCATTTCTGGACAAGCGAATTTTGCTTCTCCACTGGGAACCGAGATCCCATAAGGCAGAGAACACTGATTCATTTTGTGAAGTCACGACAATTAACACCAAATCCAATGCAGGATGATTTCATCATCGACAATCTGAAAGCTCTATAAAAGATGAACACCCCAGTCTCTTTACTTCACTTGACACTAAACCATTAAGGCACACCGAAACCGTCGATATATTCCAGTTGAGAAGAACCGGGTTTATCTCGACGGCATCCGACCAAGATATTTCATTATGTGCTTCATTTCTCGAGTGGGATTATTTTAAACGATTCGAAATGTTGTGAATTATTGACGGAGTTACAAACGGGATATCTCCTGCAGACCTGGAGAAGAATACGTGGTCCGACCGCAGAGTTCAAATACAGCATGGAGCGAGCAGAGGCAATATGTTATCCTGTTATTGCAGCCATCGGCATCCCAGGTAAGATTTTCGCTCCTTTGAGATCTCAAACTGATATTGGTGATCATATTGCGATATTTTATTTATGCTTCTTGCTTGTCATTTCTCCTCGAATTTATTCTATTAATAGTGTTTTTCTTTAAAGTCCAGGGTGTTTTTTTTCAGTGAACGTTTTAATTTTACGGAATGTGAATTATATTACAATAACGTAATTCCTATAGCAAAAGGCGAAGAATGGTCTGCGCAATTCGCATTAATCTGATTTACGGCAGCATGATTTCAGGTTTAAGCCATAGCTAGCTGTTCGACGATTGCCAAGTACAGTATATTCCCGTTCGTGTTCACTACATACCCAAAAGATTCTGCAAATACTACATATCCGGAATAGCACACACAAAAATGATAGAGTATCTCACCCGGTATCATCCACCCAACGTGTCCAAACTGGGTTTTTTTACGTCCTGGACCCGAAACATAAACCGAGATGTCCGTGTACACTTGTTGTGAGGCGCTGATGCTGAGGAACAAACAGCCGACGTTTCTCGGCCGGAAACGTCAACACATTATCCACATTCCTCCATGCTCTCAGAACGGAATTATCTCAGTGTTAATCTGATTGTGTGTTTTTCCCTGCCGTGTGCATGCTAATTATTTCCAGTACTGTCACGGTGGTTCTTCGCTTTGAAAACAAACGGTTAATCTAACAGGGCTCATTCTCTTATTGTTGATCACCGTGTTGAAAATGCTTCCATCATAACCTCACTCACAGATGGGCATCTTTACCGTTGTCGCATGTCATAGTCCCCTGATATTAACCAATGGTTCTGATTGACGCTACGTTGGGAGCTCTTGGTTGATGCTTTGAAAAACATTTATTTTTGTAACATATCGAAATCGAGTTTTTAAAGAAATGTGCCTTTTGTCTCGTACTTTGCGAACACCAATGCGGCTGATTGCAGGCAGTCTTTGATTTTTAAACCAATGTAGTAACGTTGAAAGGTTTCCTAGTAGAAAATGGTCGACTGTTTAATCCGCTCCCTGGGTTCTGCCTGACCTACTGAGATTCTCCAGAATGTTGTTCCTATTACCCTGGATTCGGGGCATTTCTGAATCTCCTGTGTTTAGAGATTCTTTCGGTTTTGAGTAAGGGGAGAATAGTTGTGTTTTACACACACTCGTATGGTTCTTTGGTGACAGGTAAAGGGACCATAGATGTCTAATTATTTACATTCCATGTTACTGTTCTATATTTTATTGTGAGGAATATGGAAACGCTTGGATATTGACTAGACATAAGGAATCACCTTATTGGCCGATTGAATACCAATTGCTACAACATTGCGAACGGATGGGTCTGTTCCGGTACTGTACTCTTTAATGTTTCATGTTCTGAATCTCTCAGTCGCGACAGTGGGATTCCAATAGAACATGTTTCAACTGACGTGACTTTGATCAGGACATTTTGTAGAATTCAGTTCCACTCCCAATTAGTCTGAAAAACTGTTTGTGTTTTTTTATGAGCGGCAAAAAATATCATCAGTTCCCTTTTCGTGCACTCGCCTTATTATTTCCTCCTTAATACTGATAAACCAAGCCTCCTGTTCTATTTTCCGTTCAAACGTTTTTATGTGTGTGCTTACTAATCCATTGCACTGAGAATTATCGACGTATGTTACATTTCTTACACACAAACCCGCACACAGTGGCACTTTATTCGGTGCACCTGCGACCGGACAGTTAATGCAATATCTTATCATGTGCCAGCAGGTCAGTACATACAACCATGCAGACATGTTCAAGAATTTCAGTTTCTGCTCAGACCGAGCATCGGAGAGGCGAAGACATGTGCTTTCAGTGTCTTTGACCGTGCAGTGACTGTTGATGCCAGAAGTGGTGGTTTTTGTACCTCAGTGACTCTGATCCTTTAAGATTTACCCGCAAAAATCATCTCTAGGGATTACAGACCCGTTACGAAAATCTTAAAACAATCTGGTCAGAGGCAACTGTTTGGCGGAAAGCGCAGTTTTACCGAGAACAGCCGGCGAGACAGAACAGACTGTTCAGAGCGGACAGAAAGGCGCCAGTAACACCACTAACCACGCGTAACAACGATGGCATGCAGAGAGGAGTCTCTGAAGGTCAGACTTTGGAATGGATGGAGTACAGCAGCAGAGGACCGCACTGAGTTGCTCTCCTGTCACTCATGGTGTGTTCACTGAGTAGTACCGTTCACCACATCAGGCAAACATTCAACTCCAGTAATTTTAAACAAGGCTTGGTATGTAGTGAATCCACAACAGCGATGATCTTCCTTTTCGGCTCTGCATATCTTCCGTGCTTTATATGATTTGAATAATCAAAAGACACGCTGCCGAGCAGGAGTTATCTTCAAAAATAAATCTGTGGGTTTGTGGAAGGGATGTCATAATTCTATTTTTCTCATACTCCTTTTCCGTACTTTTTGCCAGTTAACCTGGTGGCGATCGTGATACTCAGCCGAGGAACGTGTGGCCTCTCCAGGGGAATCACTTGGTATCTGATGGCGATGGCAGTGGCCGATCTAATGGTCGTGATCACCGAAGTCCTGTTCTTCCAGGTAGTTGATGCCTATCATCTACACTGGCTTTGGCTTTCCCACCCGTTCTGTTTAGTCCATATCGTCCTGTGTTACATGGGTATTGATTGTTCCGTGTGGCTAACGGTGGCGTTCACTTTCGATCGCTTTGTGGCTATTTGCTGGCTGAGGATTCAAGCTAAATATTGCACTCCGAAAATAGCAGGATTGGTGACCGGCACAATATGCGTGGCTTTCTGCCTGAAGAATGTCCCATATTATTTCGTGCATGAAGTAGAAACCATTACTCTTCTGGGAGATAAACAGTCGGTGTGCAGTTTCAAGGGCGGCTTTCAGATGCAGGCAGAGTATGAGTGGTTTTTCTGGGTGGACCGCCTGTTAAATCCGCTGCTCCCTTTCTTCCTCATTTTGTTCCTCAACATACTGACCGTCCGGCAGATCCTGGCATCCAGCCGAATCCGCCAGGGTCTCAAGGTACAGAGAAATAGCGAGACGCAGCACGATCCGGAGATTAAGAGCCGGAGACAGTCCATCGTCCTGCTCTTCTCCCTGTCGGCGAGTTTCCTCATCTGCTGGGCGACAACCACGTTGGTCTTCATTTTGCTGCGGTGCCTCGACACGCACCTAGAAATGTCCATCCGACTGTTGCGGGCGAAGCAAGCGGGGACACTGATGCAGCTTTTCAGCTGCTGCACAAACACCTTCATTTACGGTGTGACCCAGACCAAATTCAGGCAGCAGCTGAAGACTGCAGCGCTGTGCCCCATTAACCTGTTTGTTAAAATGGTAAGGAAGTTCTTAGAGCGCAGTTAAACATATTCAATAATATGATGTTTCCGAGTACGACTCATCATCAGTCTTAAAAACAAGCTTGTGATTGGCATTCTTAAAAATACTTGTTCTGCCTCAGAATAAGAGGGTGATTGATAGGTTCGTGGCCTCATGTAGAAGGAGTCAATTTTAGAAAACCAAGCTCATTTATTTTTCAACATAATCCCGTTTTACATTAACATACTTAGTCCAACGGTTGTGGCGCATACGGATCGTGGACGTCCAGAAAGTGTCCACAGCAGGGGTGATTGATAGGTCTGTGGCCTAAGGTAGAAGGAGCCGAGTTATTAACTTCAAACATTCTGCATAATGACTCTGAGAGTTGACCTGTAAGTGCAGATAACGACATCTATATAACTCATCTGCTTCTCACTCAGACTACGAACGTATCAATCACCCATCTGTAGACACTTTCTGGAGGTCCAGGGTCCGTATGCTACACGACCGCTGGTCTAAGTGTGTAGACTTCTAGAAAACTAGAAGGGGACTCTTTTAAAAAATAAATGTGCTAGACTTTATAAAATTGACTCCTTCTACCTTCGACGAGGAACATATCAATCACCCCTCGTTGTGTGCTTGTCTAGAACTGTCCTGCCCTTCTCTTGTCAAATAAAACGTATCTCTCTGCGGAATAACCACCTGTTTCGTTATGGTGTTCACGACATAGACCCAATAGCCACTTTATAGGTACATTTGTATACCTGATCTTTTACGCAAAAATCTGTTCAGTCATTGATTTGTCAGCACCTGAATACACTGAAACGTGCAGACATGGTGAAAGGGTTCAGTTATTCCTCATATCAAAACAAACATCAGAATAGGAAAGAAATGCGATCTATTTGTCCTTGGTCTGATGTGATGTGTTGGTGCCAGACGGGGTAGTTTGAGTATCTCGCAACTGCTGATACACGGAGGTTTTCATGCACAACTGCTTTTAGAGTTCACAGAGAATGGCGGCAAAACAGAAACAAAACACCCAGTGAGAGGCGCTTCTGAAGGCCTAAAGGCAGTTTTATTGAGAGAGGTGAGAGGAATATGGCAAAACTGTTCTAACGTAACAGGAAGCCGAGAGAAACTCGAATAACCGTGTATTATAACATTGGTGTAACGAGGTGCATGACTATTCACACAAACACAAATTGCCGTGGATGGGCTACAGCAGCAGAAGATCGCATTGGATTCCATCTCAAAAAGTAACTAACTGGCCCCTGAATGCAATTAATTTCATGTACGTTGTGTCAAGCAATATTCAATCTGCAAAAATCCCTTCTGCAATATCTAGAGGCATGGCGACGAATCTGATATTCCGACATACATTGCGCACATTGAAACAAATACACACACACACACACACACACACACACACACACACACACACACACACACACACACACACACACACACACACACACACACACACACACACACACACACACACAAACACTTTTAGAGGGATTTAACATTTAACAGGTGAGGCATTTCGATCATGAGGAATAACTGAAAGATTCGTCCCGATTGCCATCGTTAGGATCCAACTAAACAGAACCGAAATGTTGACCAAGGATATGAATCACGGTCATCGCATTTATGCCACGTGAGCTGCTAAGGTTCCTCCGTAGAAGGACACTATGGACAACGCAGGAGTATGTTACGCATCCATCTCTGAGGACAATGGAAATAAACATGTAATATTTGATTGTCAACTTAGAATTCTCATAGAAACAGTCCGAATTTTAAATGGCGGGAACACATTAGATATGGCAAGGTTATTTCCCAAGGTAGGTGATTCGAGGGCAAGAGGGCAGGACTTCAGGATTGAATGACGTCCATTTATATCTGAGAATCGCAGAAATTACTTTCGTCAGAGGGTGGTATATCGTGGATTTTTCTTTTTTTGCCACGAGCCCCTGTGGAGGCCAAGTCATTGGATGTATTTAAGGCAGAAATAAATAGGTTATTAATTAGTCAGGGCATCAAAGGGTAAGGGGTGAAAGCAACGGAGGGGGGTGGGTGACTGGAGGAATTGGATCAGCGCATGATTGAATGGAAAAGCAGGAACAATGGGCTGAATGGCCTCCTTCTGCTCCTATATCATACTTATGGTCTAAATCCTGACTGTGCCGGCGTCATTTCAAATCCCGCTCTTAATCAACATGTGCGGAAGGTATTATTAAAATGAAATAAACGGCTCCAACTGCGAAATGCGATGAACTGGGACTCCTCTTTCAGAAGGCGTAAGAGTGGTAAAACATGAAATAAGGGAAAATCTATCAATCCCCCGTCTGTTTTTCTTGTGAAAAATAAAAACTATTCAATTATTTAAAGGAAGCGTTCTATGACCATTACTTAACAGTATAGGCTCAGAGGATCATGTGATACATGGCCACAATGAGATCCACTCGCGGATCACCGAGTCTGCTCCGTCATTTCACTGTAACTGATTCATTATGCCTCTCAACCGCATTCTCCCGCCTTCCATCCATAATCATTTACCTCCTTTCTAGTCAAGATATTCCTTCTTTAAATATACCCAACGACCTCAACTCCCCAGACAACTGCAACAATGACTTCCACGGCTTTCTTGTTTCACCCCCGACGAAATAAATTCCTCCTCATCTCTGTTCTGAAGGAAGATCTATTGTCTCTGTTCCGAGCTTTCCACAACTTTGGAAACAGCCACTCAACCCCCCGCTCTATCTTGGACTTTCAACTCGCGAAAGGTTACAATGAGCACGTACAAACAAGCTGGATGAACGCAGCAGGACGGAGAGCATCGATTGAAAAGAGCAGTTAACGTCAGGACGAAGGGTCTCGGCCCGAAACGTTGATTGCTCCTTTCAACCGATGCTGCCCGACCTGCTGAGTTCATCCGGCTTGTTTGTACCTGTTTATTTGACCACAGCATCTGCAGTGTACTTTGTGTTTACTTTAATGTTACAATGAGGCCACTCATCATCCGCTGCCCCCCACCATGCGCGACACACACACACACAGAAACTGGCCCAGAATCATCAAAGGTACCGATAACGTCAATGCTTTCACACCAATGTGAGCGTGACTCCTCTTCGGTAGTGGGCCTGAAGCTGCAAGCATCGTTAAGGATTTATCGGGAATACATGCTATCAAAGTACAAAAAGAAACAATCCATAACATATTTTAAAGGATTTGCGATTCCATATCATCGCTGTAAATGTGATCTTCGTCGGCATGATTCTTTTAACAATTTACCAAAGTCTGCCAAGATTTCTCAGGTAAAACTCTTCGAGTCTCGTCATCTGGACCTGATGCGAGGACTTGCGAGTTCCTGGGATCCCGAGTGCGATATTGCCTGGCGATTAACCGTGTGGAGCCCAGGTCACTGCACGATCAGCCTTGGTGGTAAGGCGAAGTGGGAGGTTCGAGACGAAGGGCGATTCAACCAACACCTCAAGAGTAGTGCTGGCGGAAGATGATGTCACAACAGATTGGCAATGCAGGCGGAGGAATACTGCTGGGGTGAAATGTCCACGGTTGTATTGCATTCCATGCCACTGGAGCCGGGCACGGACCTGTCAAGAGCGCTGCCTATGCATCAGCCTCCCCACGTTAAACAAACTGACGCACAGGTGTTGTCCACTTGGAGAATCCAAACCTGCTCTTCAGGGAAACTTTACACATAACTCGAGACTTCACACTGCCTCTACAAATGATATGACGAGACAGAGGTCCTGGATCTGAAACTGTCTTTTATTTCATTGACAGAAACATCCTGATCAGCGGCGCACCTCCCACAATTTGCTTGATGCAGCAGTTCCTTGCACCGATATTCTCCATTATGCGCAGTACTGTACGGGTTGTGAGTCAGAACCTCCGATTTGCAGGCTAAAACGCGTGCCGATTTACACTCTGGTGTAATTAAACCCGTCTCAATCGCTCTACTCCCTGCATCGCTCGCCGATCTTTCCATTGGAGAGCTGAAGGGAAAAGGACATGTCTAATAGCATTCCTTCCCCATATGTCCTGACTTGTTCTATTGCGTGCGCTCTGCTTATATATTCATATTTACTCTTTTCCACGCGCAGAATTAACCTTAAGATTGTCCCCTGACTAGGCGCTCTGTTCCTAGAATATAATGAAGATTTGGCTTTCATAAAATCGAGTGAGACCCTCACCTCGCACCACCCCAATTCTCGTCGAACAACTCCACTGGAGAGGGGTGAATTGGCAAACAGTTTTCTGACAGGGGCGGTGAAAATCCAGAGGCACCAATGATATTTGACAGCGTCCAAGGAAATACCACGAGATTGAGGGAGACAGCTGTCCGTCCTGTGCACCAAGGCATTTGACACGCACATTGTACCCAAAGGTTTACAATCCTACTTGGTAAGACAGAAAGACACAAACTATAACGTCCTACTTGGAACTACTAGACTTACTTCTTTCGGTTACAAAAACGAACATTAATATAGTTAACTAGATGTGAACGGGCCACACTCTTTGCTGCGCACCACATAATCTATCCAATCCTCAACGCCGTTCGAGATTTCGCACTCGTTGAAGGCTGAAAACCCATTGAATCACAGACTCGTCTTGTCGACGGATATGAAATGCTGTAGATACTGGATCACTACATTTGCACGAGCGCAAAAATGAAGAAATAAATCTAGGTCAAATTGGCGAAAGAGTACAACTGTTCCTCGATCAACATCTTCCAGCTTGCCCTGGCACATGACTCTCCTTCGTCTGTGTTTCATTTTTAACGTGTTTCCTGACAGGTCAGAGTATACAATTTACTTCATGGAGTCGTTATGAGTCACGTAGTACGTCTGCTGTCAATCAGGAGTTTCCGGACCCGGACAGCCTCCAGGCGAAGAAACTTCGAGGCTGGACGCCAGCCGATGTCAGATTCCATTTCGCCGATGGAAGCGCCCATTTAAGTGTCGAGGGAGGAAGATTTTGAGATCAACGGGAATGCGGTAGGCGAGCGAGTGCCCGTCGCCGACTGACTTTCCATTTACCTGCGCCGAAAAGAGTCTATGAGCGGCCTCGCTCTGTGTGGCACGCAGTATCAGGCGAGCTGAGCGCGAACAGTTTAAAAAGAAGGCAAACATACCCAGCGGCTTCGGAGTGAGGGGCAGCAGAGATGATGAGCTTTGGCTCAACGGGCTTCGGGGGCAACGGACCGTGGCGAGGTAGTTGTTGATTGCAAAAGGAAGTAGTATGCATGTGAGGCCTGGGAGGTCCTGGAGTCTCCCGGCGTCCCGGACGGCCACATCTCCACCCGATGTATCGAGATGTAACTCCTAAGGGGCCATGTTAGGGAACTGGATATACAGCTCGATGACCTATGTCTGGTCAGGGAAAATGAGGAGGTGTTATAGATGAATTACAGGCAGGTGATCAGTCCGGGGCTACGGGGGAGAGGGAAATGGGTCACAGTCAGGGGAGGGAAGTGGAAGAGTGAGCTACTACAGATTACTCCTGTGGCTGTACCCCTTGACAATAAGTACTACAGTTTGAGTACTGTTCAGCGGGACACCCTACCTGGTGGAACCGACAGTGGTCGTGCCTCTGGCACAGAATCTGGCCCTGTGGCTTGGAAGGGTAGGGAAAGGAAGAGGAAGGCAGTAGTGATAGGGCACTCTGTAGTCAGGGGTTCAGACAGGCGATTCTGTGGACGCAGGAAAGAAACTCGGATGGTAGTTTGCCTCCCAGGTGCCTGAGATGAATGCGCACGTTTCTCTCTCTGTTATCTATACAAATCCAAGTGTGTCATATTTTATAACATGAGCTCTGGGAAGAACCCCGAACACGGCAAAAATGACATAAGGATCCATTATTTCATAGTCGTCGCACCTGGAACAGTCATTCCCTCTCTGCCACTATGTTGAACGGCATCTATCATTGGCTTTCTTCATGCTTCATTTCTCATGAGGGACTATTTTAATCTAATTGAAATATTGCGAAAAATTGGCGGAGTTATAGGCCGGGATCTCCAGCATCTCTGGATAATAGAAAGTATTCCAAGGGCAGGACACAAATATCGTATGGATATAGCAAAGGGAATATGCTACCCTTTTATTGTGGTCATCGGAGTCCCTGGTAAGGCTTCCATGCGCGGCGATATCAAAACGTTACTGCTGATCAGATTGTGATATATTATTTATGAATCTTGCTCCCCGTTTGTTATTCCATCTAATCCGTTGATAGGTGTATTTCCTCGTCCCAGGTTTAAACTGGGCTGTTGACCTTGATATGTTGTAATATATTAAATTAAGTATCTTCAGCCGTCCGCGAACCGGTAAGAATGGTGTGTGCAGATCGCAGTTAAATTGTGTATACCAACATGTTCTCAGGTTTAAACCATCGCGATCTGCTTGATGATGACCGTGGGCATTCATGTCCCTTTCGGTTATAATCATAAGAGATTGTTCAAACTCCGAAAAGCAGAATAAAACAAACACAAAGTGACCGAGGATCTGCGCATGTCAGGCAGCAAGAGCGGCGGGATTCCCAAACTTTTTATGCCATGGACCCTATCATTAACTGAGAAGACGGATCTATGGAGAAAAATAAACAGTCTATGTTTCTGGCTGAGACATTTCCCCAGAACCAGAGTGGATGCCGGGAGAAGACATAGGAAGCCGAGGACCAATGATGAAAAGTTTGGGCCGAAATGGGCAACTCTTTCTCCGACTTCACAGATGCTGCCTCTCTGAGTTATTTCAGTATTTTGTACGGCTTACTCTGGTTTCCGGTATTGTGTGTAGGCAGTGGCTGCAAATTCTGCTAACTATTTTAACTCTGATTCTACGCTTTCGAATTTCACGGAGTAACTGGGTACAATACGTTCTCTTATTATTGTTCGGCAATGTTGGATCTGTTTCCGTCATAATCTCCCTCAGAGCGGGCGATCATGAGGTTTACACCAGGATATCCCAACCCTTTTCATGCCATTGACCCCGGCAACTAACCGAGGGGGTCCGTGGACACATTGAGCAACATTCATTTCTGCATCATATCAAAAGTGAATATTACTTCGTGCAAAGCTTTGTCTATATACCAATGTGACTGATTCCTTGTTTTATTATTTTCAATCTCGAATTGCCCCTAAACGGATGAAGCAACTTAGATTCAACTCTGTTGGGGCTTATAAATCAGTCATAATGGTAAAGCTGATGGATATTCTTGTCTAAACCGTCGACTGCTTCTTTATTTCCATAGGTGCTGCCTGGCTTGCCGAGAGCCTCGAGAACTTTGTCTGCATTATACTTGATCTCCCGCATCGGCAGAATCGGCTGGTTTGGAATTTCTCCCGGTTTAGAATCGGGGAGGAAGAACTGTGCTTTTCCCGCACTCTCTGGATTACTTGCTGTCTGCTGCAGGGGAAACTGATGCTCAATATCTTGTATTCCATGTCACTGTTCTATATTTTATTGCGTAGAAAATGGAAGGACAAGAACATTGTGTGGTTACGAATAATTAATTTTGTTGATCATGTAATTGCCGAGGTATTTAGTCTGAAAGCGGATCGTGACACGAAGGGCCTGTTCCGGTGCAGAGCTATTCTATGTTCCAAATCCCTCAGTCGCTGCAACGTGAATCTAACTCTGCTCACCGTGACGTCTTTCAATGTCCAAGATAACTTTTATCATGCGTGTCTCCAGAATTCACTGTCGCGCGTAAACGTCTTAAAAAGGCTTTTTTGAGCTCATGAAAATATCATCAGTGACGTTTTCTGCCTATTTCCTTTCATTATGATAAAATATGTCGTTTGATTATTTTTCATTCAACTTATTTTAGTTGCATTATCCATAGTGCACTGGGAATTACCGACTCATGTTGGAGAAGTTTCCTTTGTTATATTCGCTGTGCCAACTTTGCAAGATGCACTGTACACATTCGTGTTCAAATACATGCAGGCATGTTCAGGAGGACCTGTTAAACTTCAGACCAAACATGAGAGAGGGAAAGAAATATGATTTAAATTTCTTTGAACGTGCAGTGATTGCTGCTGCCCGTCGACGTGGTTTGCATAGCTCTGAAACTTTAGTTCTCTTGTGAAGGTTGCGAAAACTAAAAACAATCCAGTATATGGCGGCTCCGTGGGCGAAGATGCTTTGTGAATGAGAGAGATCGGGGAGAATAGACAGATCGGTGCAAGCTGCCAGGAAGGCGACAGTAATTTGGCTGTCCGGTCGGGACAACAGTGGTTGTTCAGAAGAGCATCTCTGAACGTCAGGTCTTGACAGTGATGGGCGACGGCAGCAGAAGGCCAGTCCACCTAATAGTGTGTTCACTCAGTGGTACATTTCCCCACAGCACGCAAACTTCCCACATCAGTAATTTTAACCAAAGTATAGTGTTTACTGAAATTTCAGACGGTGAGTTTCTCCATCTATGCCCCAGCTATTTGCCATGGTTTAGATTCCGAATATTATCACAAGAAGTTATGCACAGTGAGACGCTGTTTGCCTGTATTGTATAGATGTCATAACTCGACTCTACTTTTCTTTTTGCTAGTTAATGTGGTGGCGATCGTGATACTCAGCCGAGGAAGGTGTGGTCTCTCCAAAGGTATCACTCGGTATCTGGTGGCGATGGCCGTGGCCGATCTAATAGTGGTGATCATCGAAGTCGCGTTCTACCAGATGGTTGAAGCGTACCGAGCTTACTGGCTTCAGCCATCACTTCCGCTCTGTTTAGTCCACTTCGTACTCTGTTACGTGGCTTTAGATTGTTCCGTGTGGCTTACCGTAGAGTTCACTTTCGATCGCTTTGTGGCCATTTGCTGGTCTAAGATTCAGAGCAAGTATTGTACGCCAAAAATTGCGGGATGGGTTATTGGCACAATATGCGCCGTGTTCTGTTTCAAGAACGTCCCTTATGCAGGAACGTCCCTTATGCAGGAAGTAATATTCTTTGGAAAAAAATGCCGTATCAAGTGGGGTCTTCACATGGATCCGGAGTTCGAGTGGTTTTATTGGGTGGACCGTCTTTTGAATCCGCTGCTTCCCTTCTTCCTCATTTTCTTCCTCAACATTCTGACTGTCAGACAGATCCTGGCGTCCAACCGAATCCGTAGGGAACTCAGGGGACAGAGAAATAGCAAGAAACAGCAGGATCCGGAGATGAGGAGCCGGAGACAGTCCATCGTTCTGCTGTTAACCCTGTCGGCGAGCTTCCTCTTGTGCTGGGCGCCAACCACCCTTGTGTTCATTTTCCTACGGTGCCTCTACACGGACCTCGAAACGTCTTTCCGACTGCTTTGGGCGCGGCAAGCGGGGACAGTGATTCAGCTTTTCAGCTGCTGCACAAACACCTTCATTTCCGCTGTGACACAAACCAAATTCAGGGAGCAGCTAAAGATTGCGGCGCTCTCCCCCGTACAGTTGCTTGTTAAAATCTTCAGGCCGTGCTTAGCGCTCGGTTAACAGTGTTGAATAATACGATATTTCCGGAAATGACTCGCCAGCAGTCGTGCCAGAAAGCTGACAATTGACAGTCTTCAGAATGATCGTTGCGTTCGCTGAATAACGTGTTTCTCAAGAACTGTCCTGTCCTGCATTCCTGAAGTAAAATAAGGTCCTCTTTTTTTCCGGATAACATGATTGGTTATTGGTTACGGTTTTGCAAATCCACTGGGATTATTTCCACGCCAAATATCCGACTTTCGTAGTGCATATCCAATGTAACGCGCGCACAATTATGGGGGAGCTGACCAGTACAGGAATATCTACAGTGAGAATAAAGTGCGATATTACAGTTAGGCTATTCGTCCGTTCGAGTCTGATCCAGCATTCCTTTAGCTCTAATTTAGTATCTCTCTCAAACACATTCTCCTGCCTTCTTCCTCAGCTCTGTTCTAAACGAAGGCCCTTCTGTTATGAGGCTATAATCTCTACTGCTAGAGCTGCCGAAGACAGGAAACAGAATCTTCACGCCCACTCATTATTTGGTAACTTGCATTGAGGCGGTGCACCAGCATCCCCCCACCCCAACACGTCATTGACCATACCTCCAGCGAACCCGGAGCCCAGAGCCATCAAACGTCCGTCATAACGTAACCCTCTCATTTCCAGGATCGTTCACCTATCGGGATAGTGTGGACACTTGCACAAGATATTTGCTATTTCTATTGTAAGCGTTTCACTTTCCCGACATTGGAATTCAGCTCCCAAGATTTCTCTCACAATGGTGTTACAGGACGCATGCGCGTCTACTTATATTCTAATACACAATGATCGTGTGGTTGTGGGGGGGGGGCGTGGAAGAATAATGATCTGATTAGTATCTGATTGTTGGGACAGAGGGTCGTTGTCCACTCCGGTGTGTCGCCACGACTGAGGAGATAGCAGATCAACATTTCCAGCAGTATTGTCCTCCTTTTACCCATCTGGACTGTCCAGACTCTAAAATAAATGAAATTTCCCTTTAGCTGTTTTCACCACTATTTCCACCATCGAGGAAAAATCATGCTGAGCTCAATTTCTCTTTCTCAGGTCTGAGGAGGAATCTTCGACCTACAACCTGAGTTGTTCTCTCTCCCCACATTAACACAGTCACGACGAGCTTTTTTGAAAATGTTGTTTTCTGTTTCACCTTCTCTTTTTAATTCAATAAAATGTCATGCAAAGACCAGCTCCTCTCCCTTTGGGGGGGTCGGAAAATACCAAAATCCGTTGGATTCAGCATGATGAATCGACAAATCATATGGCAAGGTGGAGGATCCTAATGAAACGCTTATAAAGTAGGAGATTTAACATACCAGCTAGAGTGTTTATTTCTCACTGCTGCTTGTAAGGTGTCTGCACGATCTCCCCGTGCCCGCGTGGCTTTCTTCAGCGGGATGTCGTTTTCCCGTACTGTCCAATGACGTGCGGGTGAAGAGGTTCATCTGTCATTGCAAATTGTCCAGTGCTAAGACGATAAATAAATAGGACAGTTTTCTTGCGGTGCAGCTCGAAGGGCTGTATATTAATAACAAAATAAACTGTTAAATAAATAGTTTGATAAACAAATAAATAGAGGGAAAATTTGATAGAGAGATAGATATACAGGCATATGTCTGTGTGCGCGTATATATGTGTGTGTATAGATAGATAGATAGATAGATAGATAGATAGATAGATAGATAGATAGATAGATAGATAGAGAGACAGACAGACAGACAGACAGACAGACAGACAGACAGACAGACAGACAGACAGACAGACAGACAGACAGACAGACAAAATTGAACAAAGTATTCTCAAATCTAAGGACTTTGGACGTCAGCATTATTTATTTACATTTTTCATGTTAGTTGTCATTTATTTCAGATTGATAGTGAGACAGATTAGGTTATTTACAGATTATATTCCTTTAACTGCCTGCAGGTCAATACGGCTCAGATAGGTGATAGTGAAGTATACAGTTGAAGGGAAAGGTTTTGAACCCTTTGCCTCTTCCTGTCTTCCTGCAACGGTTACTCATAAAATGTAATCTTATCATCCAATCAGACTAAATAATAGACAAACACATTCTGACTAAACTAATAGCAGGCAAACAATTATACTTCTCCACGCCCATATTGAGCACTCCATTTGAAGAACACAGTCGCGGTTTGAAAAGTATGTTTGCGAGCCTCTGGGGTAATGACAGCTACCAAAGCAGTTTGTAGTCATGCGTTCCAATAAATGAGTTCAAGTTGAAGGTGGGGGTTGTAGAGGTGCATTGCCCTGTAAAAATACAATGTCGGCTGACTGAACGAAACTGCTGTTTTGGGGTTTTCTTTTCAGAAGTTCCGTAGACGTGCAACATACGTGTATCAAATCAACGTTCAAGTGACGTTAGAAGAGGAATTTTGGACATGCATGAAACTGGAAAATGCTACGAAAGTATTCCCAAAGACCTGAGTGTTGATCAGTAAGAAAGATTGTCTACAAATGGGGGAAATTCAGTACTATTGCTATTCTCCATAGGAGTGAGGGTCCTGCAAAAATCAGACCGAAAGTCCAACGTCGTGGGTTCATTAAAAAGTTCTCACGTCCTAACATGGTGGTCAACATGAGTTTGAGTAGGAAATAAAATCTAATCTTTAGGACTTGAACACCAGAGTTAAAGGGAAAGCGGGAGTAGGTTGCAACCTTACTTCCTAATGCATCGGGGAATGAGGTGATATTTGATAGAGGTGTACACAATCAAGGGATGTATCGATAGGCTTTATTTCCACTGAGGTTCGGTGAGACGAATAACAAAACATACGTTAAGGCAAATTGGAATAGCAAAGCAGTGAGAGATGGAGTGCATTTTTGCGAAAACTACCGTAATGAAATTTGGTGATCGGAACTTTAATTCAGACAATTATCTAAACGAGCTGTAGGGGGCGCTAGAAGTCCTCGAGCCTGTCTCCAATCAGTTTAA
Organism: Hemitrygon akajei; assembly: GCF_048418815.1. Classification (NCBI taxonomy): domain Eukaryota; kingdom Metazoa; phylum Chordata; class Chondrichthyes; order Myliobatiformes; family Dasyatidae; genus Hemitrygon; species Hemitrygon akajei. The sequence goes on from NW_027332063.1 coordinate 816,042, forward strand.
TTTACAGGTCGAGTCTGTGGTAAAGAATGAAAATACAATGTTGGCATTTATTTCAACGGGAATGGAATATTTAAAAGAAAGAAGATACAGTTCTGCGTTTATTTGACAATAGCCAGATCGCACCAGCCAGAGTATTGCCAAAACTTTGGGCCACGCTGTCTTAGAAAAAGATGTAATGACATTGGTGTGGCTCCAGAGGGGGTTCACGAGGATGATCTTTGGAATGACTGGTTAACATATGAATAGCGTTTGCAGCTTCAGGCCTGTACTAATTGCGGGGGAATTTTATTGAAACCTATAGATTGCTGAAGGACTGGTTAGGGTGGATGTGGAGAGGATGCTTCCTATTGTGGAAGTATCAAGACCTGGAAGGCACAGACTGAAAACTGAATGGCGACCCTTTAGCAGAGGGGTAAGGGGTGACATTCTTTTTAGTCACAGAATAGTAAATTGCGGAATACTTTGCCACAGATTGGTGTGGGGGATACGTGAGTCCATATATGTAGTTAGGGGGGAAGTTGACCGTTTCTTGATCGATTCAGTGCATCAAAGGACATGGCGAGAAGGCAGTGGTAAGGGCTTGAGTGTGGTCAGCCATGCTGGAATAGTGGAGCAGACTCGATAAGCTGAATGACCTAATTGTGCCCCAATGTATTATGGTCCTATGGTCTTATAGATAGATGGATAGGTGGATCGATAGAAAGATGGATAGATGGACGGATGGATTCGCAGATCCTCTTCTGATGAATGAACCTTTCATCGACGACAAAACCGAAACAGTCGGAACCGCTCTGCCGATATGCTGGAAGTTGTTAAGATCTGAATTGAGGTATTGGTGCAGTTCTGCTCCCGTTGCCCAGGATGGATTTCAATAGAATTGAAAGAGTGCCTAGAAAGAGTCCATGGATGAATCCGAGACTTGACAACTTGCTTTATAGGCAAGTGCTGGACAGGGTAGAACCTAATTCCCAAAGAGGAGAGATTTGATTTAGGATTATGAAGGGCACAGATGGGTTAAATGGAAGCAGTCATTTTCCACTGATGTTGAGTGAGCGTAGAAGGAGCGGCCATGTGTTAAGTGTGAAGGGTAATGTATGAAAATGGAACATGGCGTAGATATTCACACAGAGGTTGGTAAAGGTTAGCAACCATCTGAGAGTAGAGGTGCTCCATTCAGGATGGATTTCCAAACGTAAGAGAAACCTGGATAGACTCATGGATACGTGGGGATTGGAGGTTATTCTGTGATTGTGGGAGGATAGGTTGACCGAATGTTTCTATGGTCCCGGTGACCCGTTTCAGTGGTGGCATCAGCACCCCACTCACTTCCCAAGGGGCAGTTGGGTCAGAATAACAGACGGAGGTCCATATTGACGTGGCATTTCACTGAAAATAAAAAACAATTGGAACGTGTTTGTCGGATTGAGATACCCTGGAGCTGGGGCGAAGAGAGTAACAATGTGAGAATTGAACTAGCACTGCTCAGACATTTATTTCGACATGATGACAGAATAGGCTTGTCAATACTTCTGCAAGAAAAAAGAGCACTAAATTCTGAAGCAAGGGAAACAAACCGGCATCATTACCATCAATGCAGCGTTTCTGGCCGAGAGAATTTTGTTTCTCTACTGGGGATCCAAGTGTCGAAACCAAAGAATGTTGAATTGAGAGTGATGTTATGATCATTAACACCAGATGTTCAACTTGGTTTCATCATCAGCTAACCGAATGTGTTATAAAAGTTGGACCTTTCAATCTCTTTGTTTCACTTGAGAATGAGCCATCGTGGCGCACCAAAACCGGAAAAAGTCTTTCAATTAAAGGGAGCAAGATTTATTTCGGTGTTATTCTTCACGGACGTTCCATTGTGTTTTATTTCTCGTGTGGATCTACATAACTCGTTTAGAATTATTGTGAATAGTTGGCGGAATTACAGCCGGATATCTCCTACACCTCTATATAGTGATAAGATTTCCAGCCGTCGAAGGCAAGTATCCTATGGACATAGTAATGAAAATATGCTACACTGCCATTGTAGTCATCGGAATCCCTGGTAAGACTTCATTGCTTCGCGGTTTGAAGCTGTTACCGGTGATCAGATAGTGAGTTACTATTTCTGCATCTCGCACGATTTGGACCTTCAATTTAATCAATAAATTAATGATACTTCATCGTCTCACGTGTAAAATGTACTGTAAGCTTTGGAATTTTGCAAAAAATAGAATTATATTCCTTTGACAGTCCGCTGAAGGCGACCATTGATTTGCACAGTTCGCAGTCAAATTGATTTATCACAACGTCTTTTCAAGATTAAACATTGGCGATATGCTCGACGTTTGCCACGGGCATTTAGGTTCGTTTCCACTTTCAACAGAAGAGATTCTGCAAACGCTACAATGCCGGAATAACTGACTGAGGAACACGGCAGGTCATTCAGTAACTGTGGCAAAGCAACCAAAACGTCTTTTTTATGCAAAACACCCCTATCATTAACAATTTGTCTTTATGGAGAACACCTCTACCATTAACCTAGATGTCAGTCGACCCCAGGTTGAGAATCCCTGATCTATGGAGAGAAGTGAACAGTCGGTGTTTCGTGCGGGGACAGGTCATTAGTACCAGAATGGATGGGGGTCGAAGCTATAATAGGAGAGTGTGAGCCCAGAAGCAATGATGACGGGTCTCGGCTGAAAACGTCAACTCTCTCTCCGTTTTCAGAGAAGCTGCCCCTCCGAGTTCGTTCTGTATTCTGTCCCTAGAGACCTCTTTCCAGTATCGTGTGTGTGCCTTGACGGAATCTTATGCTAATTATTTTAAGTCATTCTACGGTTGTTCGCGGAATAACATGAAATTGTTGCTTGCCATTGCTGGTACTGTTGCCTTCATGATGTCTCTCACGATTGGTGATCTTTTCGTTCCGAGAGCGATCACAGACCATTTTTTACGCCATGGCCCGACCAAGTAACCGAGGGTTCGGGGTTGACTTCTTATTTCCCCGCACCCCCCGTAAAAAAGCGACAAATATATCTGTCCTTACCCACACTTCCATGATTTATCGCTAACTGGTACGGGGACAACCGATGTGCATTTCCTTACATTCCATGGCTCTCGTCACGCGCTAATCAAGGAATACTGTGGTGCAACAAATACCTTTGGAAACGCAGTTTGTTTGGATGTCGCACTTGTCGTAATTGTACTTTTCTTTTCGACAGTTAACCTGTGATATTGTGATATTGAGCCGAGGGAAGTGTGGTCTCTCCAAAGGTTTCACTCGGTATCTGCTGGCGATGGCTGTGGCCGACCTAATGGTGGTGATCATCGAAGTCGCATTCTACCAGATAGTTGAAGCATACCGAGTATACTGGCTTCAGCCATCACTTCCGTTCTGTTTAGTCCACTACGTCTTGTGTTACGTGTCTTTAGATTGTTCCGTGTGGCTTACTGTAGCGTTCACTTTCGATCGTTTTGTGGCCATTTGCTGGTCGAAGATTCAGAACAAGTACTGTACGCCTAGAATTGCGGGATGGGTTATTGGCGCAATATGCGTTGCGTTCTGTTTAAAGAACGTCCCTTATTACTTCCTGCACAAGGAACGTGCAAGTCTGCATTGGAATCAATGCGATCAGAAATCGGGTCTTCTAATGGATCCGGAGTTTGACTGGTTTTACTGGTTAGACCGTCTTTTGAATCCGCTGCTTCCTTTCTTCCTCATTTTGTTCATCAACATTCTGACCGTCAGACAGATCTTGGCGTCCAGTCGAGTCCGTAGGGGGTTCAGGGGCCAGAGAAAAAGCGAGAAGCAGCAAGATCCGGAAATGAGGAGCGGGAGACAGTCCATCGTACTGCTCTTCACCTTATCGGCGAGTTTCCTCCTGTGCTGGGCGACAACCACCCTTGTTTTCATTTTCCTGATGTGCCTCTACACGGACCTGGAAACGTCTATCCGTCTGTGGCTGGCGCAGCGAGCGGGGGCAATGATTCAGCTTTTCAGCTGCTGCACAAATATTTTCATATACAGTGTGACCCAGACCAAATTAAGGGAGCAGCTAAAGATTGCCGCGTTCACCCCTATTCATTTGCTTGTTAAGATGGTGAGACATTGCTTAGTGCATAGAGAAACGTGTTGAATTGTGTGATGTTTCCAAAAGTGGCTCGTCAGCTGTTGTAGAAACAAGTTTATAATTGGCATTCTTTAAAATGTCTGTTGTGCTCGGTGCATAATCTGTACTTCCCGTTCTTCTTTCCTAGAGCAAAATATTGACTCTCCAGTACAACTTATATTGATTGGTTAAGTTTTTATTCACGATGTAACATACTCTCATTGGCCACCTTATTAGTTACACTTCCACGCCGAGTTTCCCGACATTCATTGCAAACAGTCAACGTAACGCGGACACAATGATGAGGATAACTGGTAGGACTGGCATCTCCGATAAAAAATAACACAAAGGATTTTGGCCGAGTGCCATCATCAGAACCCAACCGTACAGACACATCTTTTCCCGATCAGTGGAGTTGGTTAAAGTGCACTGCATTTACAGACATGTGGCCAGAGAAAGTTCCCCCATTGTAAGATATCGGAGATACCAGGTCAGTCCTTGACATCTATCTATTCACTGATATTATCAGTTCCTTTCTTTAGATCAGTACAATAAATAACATATATTTGATTGTTATTCATAACTTCCTGCTTACGCCTGTCTGATTAGTAACGTTTCAATAAATAGCATATATTTGATTATTATTCATAACTTCCTGCTTGCGCCGGAACCTTATTAATATCCTTCCTGTAATTCGGTGACCAAAACTGCGGACAATACTCCGAGGATGAATCTTAACTTAATGCGTTCCGTAGGCCAGGATTCAGGTGAGATGGCATACAATTTCCTTGCATGGTCGGTAGAAGAAGTTGGGCAACCAGGAATTTACAGTCCTCGGGAATGTTGCATGGCAGTCCGAGAGTCAGACCAGCTCAGTATGCACCCACGTATCGGACAAACACATGTTACATTAAACAAAGTGGTTCACTGATCCCGCCCGGTAACGCACCAAGACACATACTCCAATTACTGGCTTCGAACTGTGAGTTCCGGAGTATAATCGGAAAGACATCAAACATGGACTGCTCGACACAACCAAGGAAGAGGCCGGGATGCCTCGAGCCGATGCGCATGCCCTGGACATTCGTCGAGTCTGAGGAAAGTGAGATGAAGTAAATAAGAGATTCCTGTTCATGTAGTTTATCTTCCTTATCCGAACAATAATGTCTAAAGCCTTTTGAACAGTTCCAAGTAATTGTTAACCGACCGAGTATTATCCGAGCAATATCACTGAAAGTTATATTTTGTTGTGTACCTGACCTTCTGCGGAGTCTCCAGGCTCTGACTCCCCTGTCACGTTGCTTGGTCAGTCGGTAAATGAACACATCCTCTCTCAGTATCAGTTCATTTGACAGTCATTGACCGCAATGCAACTTCATCATTTGATGCCTCGAGCACCATATCCCCGAATTCAGAACCTGCTCCGGGTCACGGAATGATCGCTGGTTTGTTGTAACAAATCGCTCCGATTCCTCGCCTTTGTTAGCCCCGTGTCTGCTGACATTAATTACGTTGCGCTGGCGCGTCGATCGGCGTTGCGTTCCTAACGCTATGATCTTCGGAACGAGACAATGCTTCTGTTTGATTACATTTTTCAACATATTACTCGATTATTACTCAATGTGAGCCTGCAGAGGTGCGGTGGGGAGCAGATAGAAGACATGATAACTGTAATGCCATTGTCTAAAAAAAGGACTCAATTGGTCGCCAACGTTTAGACCACGGGTCACAAGGGCAGAATTGGGCCGGTTGATCTCCCCAATGCATCTTGGCTGATTTATTGCCCCTCAAATTCAGGATATTCTATCTTCAGGACGACATCTGTTCTCAGGAACCTTCGCTCTGGGATCATAAGAAACAATATCAGTTGCGACCGTATCTGAGATCACGCCGCAGTGAGGTTGGTAATAGATCCGAAGGGAGTGAGCTTTTGAAAGCCTGTGAGATGGCTTTTTAGAGCAGTCTGTGATTGATCCTACTAAGAAATTAACTATACTGGACTGGCTGTTATGTAATTAACAGAAGGCAATAAGGGAGCTTCAGGGAAATGAGCCCCAAAACATGATAGTTTGCAACATGATATTTGTTGGAGAGAACGTACAGTCTGACGTAGCAGCATCTCAGTGTATTAAAGGAAGTTACAGTGGTATGAGAGAGGAGCTGGCCAAAGTAAATTGGGAGGAGCTGCTGACATGGATGATAGCAGAACAGCAATGCCGTGAGTTGCTGGTTAAATGAGGAAGCTGCAGGATATATGTGTTCCACGAGTGAAGGGATAGTCAAATGTCAAAATAGTACAACCGAGAATGGCAAGAGCAGTCAGAGCTATTGTGAAAGTAAAGGAAAAGGCATATACCAAAACAATAATCAGCGCGAAGCCAGAGGGTTGAGAGGCATTTTAAAAATCTACAGAGGGCAAGTAAACGTATGATTCGAAGTGACAAGATAAAATATGAATGCAAGCTAGCGAACAATATCAAAGTGGATACTGAAAGCATTTCCAAGTATGTGAAAAATGAAAGAGAGTTGAGAGTGGATAAAGGACATTTAGAAAATGGGGGAGAGGAATAATAGGGGGTGTGGGACCGGGAAATGGCTGCCGAACGAAATAGGAATTTTAGAGCTCTCTGTGGAGAACACAAGCAGTGTGCCAGATAATATTGAGTGTGAAGGAGAAGAAGGGAGTGCAGTTACTTTTACAACGAGAAGCTGCAAGATCAAATGGTACATAAGCCAACGGAACAGATGAACTGCATCCCAGGGTTCTGAAAAAGGTAGCGCTGGAGATTATGGAGGCATTAGCAATGATCATCTAAAAATCATTGTCATGGTGCCAGAGGACTGGACAATTACAAATGTCTCTCCACTCTTTAAGAATGGTTGAAGGGAGCGGGGAAAAGTATATAGACCAGTTAGCCTGACCTCAGTGGTTGGTAGAATGTTAGAGATAATTGTTATGGATAAGCTTATGGTCTACGTAGTGACACAAAATAAGACAGGGCGAAGTCAGTATGGTATCCTCCAGAGAAAATTATGCCTGTTGGAATTCCTGAGGGGAAAAATCCCAAAAATGTGACTTGGGAATTGGGAGTTCTTGTGCAGAACACTCTAAATTTTAACTTGCAGATTCAGTCGGTGGGGATGAATGCAAATGAAATGTTTGCACTAATTTTAAGAGGTCTTGAACAGAAGAGCAGGGATGTGATGTTGAGGATTTAGAAAACACTGGTGGGGCCTGACTTAGACAGTTGCGAACATTTTTGGTGTAACCATCTATTGAAAAGATATATTGGCATTGGAAAGGGCCAAGATAAAGTTCACAACGATGATCCCGGAAATTAAACTGTTCCTATACGAACGTTTGGGGGTTCTTTGTCTGTACTCGATGGAATTCAGAAGGATGAGAAGGGATTTCATTGAAACTTTTAGAATGCTGAAAGGGCTAGACTGAGTAGATGCAGACAGGATGTTCGCTAAGCTGGAAGATCTACGACAAGAGGCTACAGCTCGGGATAAAGCAGAGTCCTTTTAAAACAGAGATGCGGAAGCATTTCTTTAGCCACTGGGTAGTGAACTTGTGGAATTTGTTACCACAGGCAGCTGTGGTCGACATGTGGTTAAGAGTATTTAAGACAGAGATTGATAGATTCTCGATTAAGCAGGACGTCAGGTGTAATGGAGAGAAGGCCGGAGAATGGTCTTGAGGAGGAGAAAAAAAGAGCAGCCATAATTGAATGGCGGAACCGACTCGATGGGCCAAATGGCCTAATATTACTCCGGTGCCTGATGGTTTTATTGTGTTAATCGTTAATAATATGAATAGATTGTACCATTTTCACTATTTCCACTGAGGAACTACCTTTCTTAGCTTCTGTCTGTCGAGACCTCACCTCACGTTTTCAAGTTTCCGAAGACAAGCTGTGTCCAGATTAGAGTTGGACACCAAGTGTTTAGACCAGATCAGGTGAAATTGTTTCAGGAGTTCCTATTCTAGATATTATCAGCCAGGCATTGGCTACAGTTAAAGCAAAGATAGATAGGTTCTTCATCAGTAAGGGTGTCAGATGTTCTGGGAGGATGGCAGAAAACTGGGATTGATAGGAAAACAGTCTGCTGGATGGAGTGCCGGATCAGTCACGATGCACCGAATAGACAATTTCTGCTCCTACGTGTTCATGTCCAACATTGATCTGCTGAAAGTACCGCCGTGATAAGTGTACTGTTTGACATGCAGCAATCTTGCCCACCGTAGTTTCAGGAGCTACATTGTGCTGAGCTCCGGAGTCCGATTCTGCCGAAATCAAGAACCTCAATGTCATGTTCCCCGTGTATAACTGATCACACCCTGGGTAATGTTTGAATCACGACACCCTCATAAAGGAGGACGTCAACATCATTCGCACATACCTCCCCATCCTGCCCCCTAGCGCTTGCATTGAACTGTGCAGGATCTCATCGAGAAAATATTCTTAACATGTTTCCGATCCCAAATTACTACTTCACCTCACGGTGACAATGATTACGCTCCTCGTAAAAACTCCGTCTGCTCCAGGAAGGAGTCACGACTTGAATCTGGTTCTGCCCAGTCGCGGATATCGCCTTGAGTCACTGCTCACCTTCCAACCAGTTTAATGGCTGATTATAAAACCCAATGGACGCGGTGGACAAAATTCGCTATGAGTTTATATACATTGGTAGATTTCTCCTGAGTACTAGATATTGTTCTCTCCAACATTTAACAGCAAACCTGCACATTGGAGCCACGTAGTGTAGGGGTGTTCCACTCGCCAGGTTAGTGGTGGAGTCTGGTACATTAGGGTCATTCAAGAGAACTCTGACATAGATACATGGATGATCGAAAAATTGAGTGTCTGTAACGTGGTGTTATACTCTATGTTCAAAACGTTGTTTCAGCTATTCACAAACCCATGACATTTGTTATGAATGGGCCATTGTATCTACTACCTGGACTATTGTCATTTTGTCATTTAGGGATAGCTGCGTGTATGTCTGCACAACGGTAAGAAATTACTGCTCCTCCAGTTACGTGTTCGCTAGCGGGAATAAAATGCAATATCCTATTACGGAGTAAATAAATGACCACTACACTATTTTCTCACTGATACAATTATCTTACAGATATATGGATTGTTTCTTGTTGGCGAAAGATCGAAACAATCTGAACCACATATAAATCATGTGTGCGCGCGTTTTTGCTTCATTGCAGCCAGACTTCAGTCGGAGAAGGACATTTGCTCCTCTTTTCACCTCCGCTCTTCACAGTGATCGGGGCTGATCTGTCATTAATCTCCGCCGCTCTGCCTTGTCTCCCCTTACTGCGTGTACGGCTGATCCGCTATGTTCGTCGCCCCTCATTCGTCCTCCGCTGACTGTGATCACGGCAGATCTGTCGGTGCTCTCTGGTCCTCGGTCATGTTCAACCTTCACTGTGTCCATGGCGCATCGGTACGTGGTGTCAGACACTCACAGGTTCAAACTCCTGTTCAGAGAGCAAAACGTGCATTATTTATCAGTGTTGGCCCATTGTTTATCTTGTGGTAAACGACAGAGAACATTCAGTTTGAATCATGACTTCTAAACGTTTCATAAATAAGTATTTTTATGAGTGTGAATCTTTTTCGTAAACCTTCTAAGTCCCACAGTCCATGAAATGCTGCCGACTCAATCCGTCGCCAGGTTTTGAAAACATGTGACTTTAAAATGCCTGCCGAAATTCCACTATGAATTATGGGACAAGGTCATTCGGACTTTGCTTTGCTTCTCTTGGTGATGAATGCACTTTAAAATCCAGCACGAAGTGAATTCAATCTGGATTTATAGATATCAGGATACTGTGGGCATTTGCACAAGATATTTACTATTCCTTTTGTAAATGTTCCAACTTGCCGAATTTTGGAATTCAGCTCCCAAGATCCATCTCATAATTGTGCAAAAGGATGCAAACACGTCTACTTTTATTCTAATAGACGACGTGTGTGTAGAAAGATAATGAACGATACAGAGAAAAGTCTTTAATATCTAATTGATGAAACGGAAGGCCGTTGCCTACTCCGATGTATTACTACTCTGAATGAGATTGTTAGACCAACATTTCCAGGAGTGTTGTTCTCTTTTTACCCAACCTGACTGTCCGGTCACCAAAAGTGAAAAAAAATCCCTTTCGCCTCTTCACCGCTGCGTGAACCCACGAGGTAAATTCATGGAGAGCTCCCTTACTCTTTCTCGGGTCTGAGAAGGAGTTTTCGACCTAAAACCTGAGTCGTTTTCTGTACCCCCCCCCCCCCGCACATTAACAGTGGCACGCCGAGCTTTTGTAATATTTTATTTTCTGCTTCATCTTCCCCTTTTAATTAAAAAAAACAATGCCATTGTAAAAACCAACAGTTTGAAAAATACCAAAATACGTTGGGATCAATGTGCAAAATCGGCAAATCATATGCTCCTGGAAATGTTGGTCTAACAATCTCATTCAGAGTGGTGATACATCGGAGTGTACAACGTCCCGCTGTTCCAACAATGAGATATTAAACACTTTTCTCTGTATTGTTCATTATCCTTCCACACATTTGTTGTGTATTAGAATAAAAGTAGACGTGTTTGCATCCTTTTGCACAATTATGGAGGATCCTAATGGAAACCCTTGAAAAGTATGCGATTTCCCATACCTGCTACAGTGTTTATTTCCGGCTGCTACCTGTAAGGTGTTTGTACATCTTCTCCACATCCACCTTATCTATTCCTTTCAACATTCGGTCTGATTGAATGAGAGCCTGGAGCATTTCTCTAAATCCCGTGAGTACAAACCCAAAGCTACCACCTGCTTCTCCTATGTAAACTCCCTCCTTGCGTACTCACCCTCGGGAAACTCCTCTGGACTCTCTCCAATGGCAATACATCCTTCCTGAGAAAATGGGCACAGAAGTATTGACCATTCTCCAAGTGCAGCTTCACTGCTGTCTTATGAATCTTCAGCATCATTTCCCGTTGATATACATGTATTCTGTTCCCCTTGAATTAAGTGCCAACATTGTAGTGACTTTCCCCACCTGGGTCAACCTGTGAATTAACCATCGGGAGTGTTGCAGGAGGATTCCAAAGTCCGTTTGCACCTCGTATGTTTGAAATTTGCCCCCATTTAAATCGTAGTCTGCACTATTGTTCCTAAAATGCAATATCGTACATTCCCCAGCACTGTATTCCATCTGCTGCATTGTTTTGTACCCATTCTTCCTATTGGTCTAAGCCTGCGAATTACCCACCCCTCCTCCTATCATCCCATCATTTTCAAGCGTTGCCAAGATGCCATCAAATCCACCGTCTAAATTATTCACTAACAAGTTGAAAAGTAGCGACCCTAATAATGACCCCTGAGGGACACCACTAGATATATTGTCATTATGAGAGGATAGGCTTGTCACTGCTTCAACTAGAATGAAGATCAAAATTCTGAAGCATTGGAGCGATCACACATTCTTTAGTATTCCTGCTGGGATTCTGCAAGAACCAATGTGTCTTCTCCACTCGCTGGGGATCCAGGTGCCGTAAGACAAACAATCCTGGATTAGTGCTGAGGTAACGTTAATTTACACCAATTGGGATGCAAGCTGGTTTCATCATCGGCTAACTGAATGTGCGATAAAAGGCGGACCTTTCAGTCGCTTTGTCGGACTTGAGACTGAACTAAGAAGGCGCACCGAAACCACAGAAGTGTTGCAAGTGAAGGGCGCACGTTTTATTTCGGTGGGATTCGTCAGTGAAAGTTCATTGTGCATCCTCGTGGGTTTATTTTAATCGATTCGAAATATTGTGATTAATTGGCGGAGTGAGAAGCCAAATATCTCCTGCACCCCCGGTTAGCAATAAGTATTCGAGCTGCGCAATACAAATATCGCATGGAGCGAGCAAGGGAAATATGTTACCCTGTCATTGCAGCCATCGGTGTCCCAGGTAAGGTTTCCGTGCGTGACGATATGAAAATGCTATTGGTGTTCGAATTGCAATATATTCTATATGCATCTCACTCGGCGTTTGTCCTATTTAATCCAGTACTGGTTAAAATCCCTGTTCCCAGGTGTAATATGTGCTGGAGATTTGATGATTTTGCAATATATAGAATTAAATTCACTTATCCGTTCGCTAAACGCGAAGAATGATGTGTGAAAGATGGTTTCAAGCTTAAACTCTCGCGAACAACGACGATTGCACGGACATTCAGGTCAGTTTTCTCTATAAACTTGAGAGATTCCGCAAACGATAGAAGGTCAGAATTACACACACATAAGCTAAATGAGGAATACAGCCGAACACGCAGCATCTCTGGCAATGGTTTCGAACCTTGTTTTTAATGTCATGGACCCCTACCATTAATGGAGAAGTCCGTGAAGCCGAGATTGCGGGTCCTGATCTATGCAGAGAAATAAAATCTGTCCATGTTTCTCGTAGAGAGATTTCTTCCGAGCCAGACTGAATTAAGGGAAAAGAGATAATAAGAGGGTAGGTGGCGAGGGCAATGATTGAGTCAAGTCAAGTCAAGTCAGGTTTTATTGTCATTTTGACCATAACTGCTGATACAGTACATAGTAAAAATGAGACAACGTTTTTCAGGACCATGATGTTACATGACACAGTACAAAACATTGACTGAACTACAAAATAAAAAAAACAACAGAGAAAGCTACACTAGACTACAGACCTACACAGGACTGGATAAAGTGCACAAGAACAGTGCAGGCATTTACAATGAATAATAAACAGGACAATAGGGCAAGGAGTCAGTCCAGGCATTTACAATGAATAATAAACAGGACAATAGGGCAAGGAGTCTGTCCAGGCTTCGGGTATTGAGGAGTCTGATAGCTTGAGGGAAGAAACTGTTACATAGTCGGGTCGTGTGAGCCCGAATGCTTCGGAGCCTTTTCCCAGACTGCAGGAGGGTGAAGAGATTGTATGAGGGGTGCATGGGGTCCTTCATAATGCTGTTTCCTTTGCGGATGCAGCGTATAATGTAAATGTCACTGATGGCGTGAAGACAGGCCCCGATGATCTTCTCAGGAAACATGAACTCTTTATTACTTCTTAGAGATGCTGCCTGACCGAGGTCCTCCCGTGCTTTTGGCGCCGTTACTCTCGTTTCCAGATTTGAGTTCGTGCGGTGCTGGCGTTTTATGATAATTATTTTAACTCTGTCCATGACGGTTCTACGCTTTCGGAATCCACGGAGTAACTTAATACAGTCCGTTTTCTTATTGCAGTTTGCCATGGTTATAAGTCCTTCCTTCATAATAGCTCTCCAAGTTGGCAATCTTTACAATTTTTTTAAATGTTTACAGACTTCTAACATTAACCGAGGGCTCAGTGGACCCCTCGGTCAGGTTGGGAGCTTCAAGTTGATACATTTGAACTGTATCATATCTTTTGCGATTTTTAGTCTCGTGCAATTCGATGTACCAATGCAGCTGATAATATGCATTTTTAAAACCTTTCAATCCCGACCTGTCCCTAATCTAAATAAACAATTCAGGGTCGACTCTGTTGGTGCTTGTGGAATCCTGCATAAGGAAGAAGGGTTAAGTTGATGGATTTCCTTGTCCAAAACCGTCGGATATTTATTCCTCTAACTGGACATGGTACGGGGACAACGGGTGTGCTTTTGCGTACATTCCGTGTTACTGATCAATATCTTGTTGTGAAGAAAGTGGAGGAACTTGAACATTGTGTAGGAATAAATAATTAGTTTGTTCAGGCGAATTGATTACCAATGTAGAGGTACTTGCTTTGCAGGAGCTTTCTGTGTTCCATGTTCCGAATCACCCAGTCACCACAATGGGAGACTAATTCTGCTCACGGCAACGTCTTTCAAAGTCTGAGATAACGATACTCATGTCGCTCCGGAGAATCCACTTTCACATCTAAACGTCTGAAAATTTCTTTTGTGGGCCGATGAAAAAAGGTCAATAACGTTTTCTGTCTCTCATCTTTTTTTTTTATTTTGCATTCCGATTATTTTAGATACATACGTTTCAGTGCATTGCACAGGCCACTATCTACACATGTTTCATCGATTTCCCCCTATTCTATTTCCCTGTGGACATTTTATTAGGTACATCTGTACATTTACATGTAAATACGAGTATCTAATTAACCAATCATGTGGCAGCACGTTAATGCATAAAAACATGCAGACATAATCAAGGGGTGGAGTTGTTACTCAGATCAAACATGACAGTGAGGAGGAAATGAGATTTAAATGTCTTTGAATGTGGGGTGTTGTCTGGTACCAGATGTGGTGTTTAGCGTTACTCAGAATCTGCTGACCTTTTTGCGAATTTCACTCAGAGCACTGTCCACACTGTCTGGAGTTGACACAGAATGGTGTGAGAAGGTGGAAGGAAACCAGCCAGTGGCAGCTGACAGGGCGAAAGCGCATTGTTGACGAGAAAGTTCGGGTGGATTGAAATTGGATCAAGCTGTCAGAGTGGCGACAGTAACTCAGCGAGCCACGCGTTACCACAGTGGTGTGTGGAGGAGCATCTCTGAAGGTCGGACGTTGAAAACGATCTGCTACATCAGCAGAAGGCCATGTCGAGTTTCACTACACAATGTAATAGAGCGTTCAGTGTGGGGCAGTTCTCGAGTTTACGCAAAACCTCTACACAAGTAATTTGAATCAAGACCGGGTCTGTCGTGAAATTTCGGAAGGCGACTCTCTCCCTACTTGTCTTCATATCCCTACAGTGGTTTGGATTATGAATATTAGCACACGATGCTCTTTGGAAACGTGGTTTGAATGTATGTTAATGATGTCAATAATCCTACATTTCTTTTTCTTTTCGACAGTTAACCTGTTGGCGATAGTGATACTCAGCCGAGGAAAGTGTGGTCTCTCCAAAGGTATCACTCGGTATCTGGTGGCGATGGCCGTGGCTGATCTAATGGTGGTGATCATCGAAGTCGTGTTCTTCCAGATTGTTGATGCCTACCGAGCGTACTGGCTTATGCTTCCCCCTCCGTTCTGTTTCGTCCACTACGTCTTGTGTTACGTGGCTTTAGATTGTTCCGTGTGGCTTACTGTGGCGTTTACTTTCGATCGCTTTGTGACTATTTGCTGGCCGAAGATGCAGATAAAATACTGCACTCCAAAAATTGCAAGCCTGGTTATTTGCGCAGTATGCGTGACTTTCTGTGTAAAGAATGTCCCTTATTACTTCCTGCATCGGGAAGATGGAATTATTCTCTGGGAGGGGAAATGGTGGACGTGCCGTTCCAAAGGGGCACTTCACATGTTGACAGAGTTTGAGTGGTTTTACTGGGTGGACCGTCTGCTGAATCCGCTGCTCCCTTTCTTCCTCATTTTGTTCCTCAATATTCTGACCGTCCGACAGATCCTGGCCTCCAGCCGAGTCCGCAGGGGACTCCGGGGACAGAGAACTGACGAGAAGCAGCAGGATCCGGAGATGAAGAGCCGGAGACAGTCCATCGTTCTGCTGTTCACCCTGTCGGCGAGTTTCCTCATCTGCCGGGCGACAACCACCCTGGTCTTCATTTTGCTGCGGTGCCTCTACACGGACCTGAAAACGTCCATCCGGCTTTACCGATCGCAGCAGGCGGGGGCAGTGATTCAGCTTTTCAGCTGCTGCACAAACACCTTCATTTACGGCGTGACACAGAGGAAATTCAGGGAGCAGCTGAAGATTGCGATGCTCTCTCCCGTTCATATGATTGTTAGCATGGGAAGACACGGTTTACAACGCAGCTAACCATGATGAAAGTACGATAGCTCTGGAGGTGACGCGACAGCAGACTTGGAAGTACGTTTATAATTCATGTTCTTTTGAAATGTTTGCTGTACTCGCTGGATGATGTCCGTAACTGTTCTGCCCTCCCTTCCTGAATTAAAAAAGAAAATCTATTTCCTTCCGGGATAACTGTAATTGATTAGTTACTGTTTTCACGATACAGTGTACACTCTGGGGCCACTCTATTACACCCGCTCGTTCACGCAAATATCCATTCAGTTAATAATTGGTCAGCACTTGAATACATTCAAGCAGGCAGACATGATCAAGGCGTTCAGTTTTTTGCAGAAATCGGTGCAAACTTCAAAATTGTGATCAGTAGGACATTGGACCAAGAATGCCCAATGATCTTAGTGTCTAACGTAATGTCTGTCGATCCCAGAAGGAGTGGTTTTGTGTATCCAAGATAGCTTTGATGAGGTCTCACGCGGAACATGTGTTACTGATCACAGAAAATAGTTAGAAAAAAACAGAAATAAAAAGTCCAGTGCGCGGCAGTTCCGAAGGCGTATGTGACTTTTTTTACTGGGAGAGGTCGGAGGAGAGTGGTCAGCCTTCTTCAAGGTTACTGGAAGGCGGTTGACCACGTGACCAAAAATGGTGTGCAACAGAACGTGTTTGCACGCCCAGTACATTGAACAGTGACGTGGACGGGCTACACCCGGTCCCGCTTCTGCGCGTCATAAGAGGACATTGGGTACTGCTAATTGTTTGCACGATGCAGCTATCATTCCTTATACAAACTGCACTAACGCCTTCTGAGTTTCTTCAGCACAATGTAACTAGCGCCCTATGTAAGAAGACGAAATTCTAGCATTCGTTGTGCAAACCCAATTTAACACAACCCAACACACTGGAGGAACTCCGCAGTTCAAACATCTACATCGTCAGGAGCACGGAACGAACGATTCGAACACAGTGACACCAGGAAGACGCAGCTGCTGCTGAACAAAAGAGTCGATTCATGGTCACTACATTGGGCGGATAAACTTCCTCCTTTGAAAGACTCAAGTGACACCAGATGAGTCTTTAACAGTAATCGATTCAGTAAGTTTATTCGTCCCGTTCTTGAGCTCAATAGAAAAGTAAAGAATATTTGACCGTCATCTATAAATTCACGACTGCGCCTGCGTGATTCAAGTAACGGGTCTCAATCAAGAGTCTGTAATTCCTGCCGTTTATCAATTAAAATGAAATCTAAGCTTCAGTTTCGAAAAACGGTGAACTTTGATTTCATAAGCAAAAGTTGTAAGTGTATAAAACATGAAAAAACGTAAACATGCCCCGCCTGGTTTATTGTAAAACATTGGTTCATCCATTTAAAGGGATCGAAGTGTGAACATTACACAATTACATTCAAGCATAGAATTTTAATTTATAGGAACAGATTTAGTCCTTTGGCCCGTTGAGTCTGCTCCGGCATTCCATTATCGCTGATTTATTATTTCTCTCAACATCACACTCCGGCCTTCGCGTCCGACGCAACCAAATAACCATTTCACGTCCGACGCAACCGTGGCTGACAAGGGAAGTTAAGGACTGCATTGGAAAAAAAAGCAAGAAACGGCCATATAAGGTAATTAAAAGTGAATGGGCAGTTGGAAGATTCGGAAACTTTTAAAATCAAGTCAAGTCAAGTCAAGTCAAAGCACTTTTCTTGTAATTTCGACCATAACTGTTGGTACAGTACATAGTAACAATGAGACAAAGTATATTTTTCCGGACCATGGTGTTACATGACACAGTTCAAATACTAGACAGCACTACGAAAAAAAACAACACAGAAAAAAGAAATCTGCACTACACTACAGACCTACCCAGGACTGCATATGGTGCTCAGAACAGTGCAGGCTCCAATAAAAGGCAACAAAAACAGCTATTAGAGGTGAAAAGATGGAATATGAGGAAATAGCCTATAATATAAAACAGGATGCTGGAAGTTCTTTTTCAGTTATACACAGGGAAGAATGGAGGCGAGAGTTTATATTTTACCAATGGAAAATGATGCTGCTGCGGTAGTAATGGGAGACAAAGAAATGGCAGATAAACTCAACGGGTATTTTTCTTCGGTCTTCTCTGTGGACGACACCCGCAGCGTGCCGGAGATCCGTGAGTGGCAGGAAACAGGCGTAAGAGCCATCGCCATTGAAAGGGAAAAAAGTGCAAGACAGACTGAAAGGTATTAAGTTGGTCAAGTCACCTGGACCAGATAGATTACATCCCAAACTCCTGAGAGAGTTGGCTGAAGAGATAACGGATGCATTGGTCTTGATCTTCCAAGAATCACTTGATTATTGCATGGTCGCGGAGGACTGGAAGATTGTAATTATCACTCCACTCTAGCCATGATGGAATAGCGGGGCAGACAAGCTGGGCAAAGTGTCTTAATTGTCCTGGTATGTCTTATGATCATTTGGTTTTATGGTCCTTAATATGATGACCTTATAAAGCATGCAATACATTTGTCGAAGGACCTGACCTCCACAGCCGTCTTTAGTAATTAACTACACACATTCATCAGCCTCTGGCTCATGAAATCTTTCCGCACCATTTTTATTTGAAAGGGAAGCCCTTCTGTTTTGAGGCTGGCAGCTCTGGTCCTCGAATCTACAACTTGGATATATCGTCGCTTAGCCCTCTGTAACCAGGGTGAGTTTGCCCTCCCTCCACATTCTTGCTTTAATTTTCTCTTTATTTTCCAGTCCTTATGACTGTTACCTGAAATGGAAAACGGTCTGCTCACCGGGAGATGGGGTCGGCGCGATTAGGAAAACATAAGCTCCCAGGAATTGACAGTACCTCCGAACAGAGCAGGGGAGACATGGCGACAAACCTACACACTGTACACTCACCCATCAGACAGAGACACGTTAAGCCAAAAGAATCCCTCGGATCCCAGTCGAGACGGCATTTAGACACCTACTCCAACCTTCCACTTCGAAATACAAATCTTCGTTTATTAGCACAGAAGAGGAAACATTAATATGCGTTTCCAGAAATGTGTGGACCCTTCTCAATTCTGCACAGGTGCCGCTCTCTCCAATTCTTGGGGCCGTTCGATATCCATCCCGGGGCGAAGCCCGGAAACTACTGAACCCTCAACTGTTCTGCATTATATCCACTGTGCGAAGATGAAATGCTGCAGTTGGTGGAACAATACATTAGTAGCAGCGCAAAAACCCCAAGTAATCGTCCCTTGCCGATCAAGTTTACGACTCATTTTTCCCGTGTTCAATTCTCCAGCCGGTTCCCATGGTTGTATTGGATTCCTGGGATTCAAGTGAAAGATTCTGCAGCTAGTTCGCGTGCAGCTTTTGCCAACGCTGGTGAAGACATTCCACATTTAAAAAAAAAATCACCCTTGACAACGAAACACGGTGATTCCTCCCATACAAGTGGTCCCGGATTTCCAGCAGCAGATTGGCCTGTGGCCTGAACTGCTCTGTAGAGAGAGCAAGACTCTCGATGCATATGATTGAGGCATTTGTTCAACTCTCTGCCTTCCGATATGTCTATCCGTCAAAGATCTCTTTTTGCCTAACCTGCTTAATCCTCGCTTGCCACAACTTCCGGGACTGTTCAAGTTACAAGTGCTTGGCCAAATCACTGGGTATTTTTAAACCGGTGGTTGATAGTTTCTTAATTTAAAAAAAATAGCGAAATGTTACGGGGAGAAGGCTGCAGAATGGAGTTGAGAAGGATTATCAGTAAGGCTGAATCGAGTGGTGAATCAAACGCAATTTGCTTAATTCTGCGCCAATAGGCCATCAGCAAACATGCAGGACATATTGGTATTTCTCTCCTCGAAATCACTTGCAGGGAGCTTGGTCTAGAGTATGTGCCTCGATTCACAAAGCAACGCTTTCCATTTCATCTTCGTCAACCTCTAACCCGATCTATAATTTTGTGTTTATTACAGAGCATCGGAATCTGACGACATCTCTCTGCAAAGAAAAAAAAACGCTGCGGGAGTGAGTCGGGAAGTGGTGACGTTATTTTGACGCCAACAACAGGAACAGGCACAGGCATGTTCGAGAATGTTTTCAACTATAATTTTAACATTGGCTGTAGGTCCCGATTGCATTCATTATCGGTAAATTCTAAAAAAAAAACTGACGTTACGAGCACATAGATGGAAGATAGTTAACACCTGAATGGGCAGTATACGTCCAGGAGGAAGGAGGGAAATGATCTCCTTATAGTAGCTTTTCATGCACGTAACAGCAGGGCGCTATTCCGGAGATTTGCTGAGGACCGAGTTCGACTGAACGGTCAGAAGGTATCGCGAAACAGCGCGCCCCCTGGTGCGGAGGTTGAGCAGTACCAGGAGAGTGATACAGATGTTTTGTTATTTTCAGGAGTATAAACATAATCTTTCCTAAGGACAGACCCCAACTGCAGAAGCTTTATTCTTGCCGACCGGGAAAAGGAGACTTCAAAAGATGGACCGATCGCCAGGATGGAGAAGTGTAATGCTATGTAGCGATGGTTAGAAGCAGTATCACGTACGATGGGCCGAATGTCCTGCTTCTATACCAATTAGTTTGATACGAGCTAACAGTACACGCCACCATCGTCTTCGGTATTTTGAATGCAGTGACCATGTGATCTAGTATCCAAAGGGCAGAATTTTGTAGATCAGCAACACGCTCACAGTTGGATGGTCCGATGAGACTTTCATTGGCCAGAAGGCAATTTGGCGGGGGTGGGGGCAGATCTAATGATAAATTCTGACTGAGCGAAACCAACTGAAATTATAACCAGTTAGCTTTACAGAAAAGATTAACGTTCATGCATGAAAGCTTTCGTGATCAGAAATAAATCTCAATAATTCAATATCAAACACGAAATTCTTCCTCTCTGAAGACAACCTCCAAACAGGAAAACAGCTGCGCCCGCACCCACGAAGTAAAAGAATAAATGAGAGAAGATACGTATGAAGACAAAGCCTCCTGTTGCCCCTCCACCCCCGGCGCGCACGGCTGCAGCAAGGAGCAGTAAACCACCGCTCTCCCCTCCCATCTCGCTCCCCTCCCCCAGCCAACCCCTCTCGCTATCCTCGACGCTGCGGCTTCCGCTGCTCCTCAGTGAACGACACAGGGGGGAATTCGCGGCCACAAGGCCGAAACGGGCCATTCCGAAACGAAACCGATCGCGGAGCTCCAAGAACGGGAGCACCTTGTCGTGCAGAGCCGCAGGATTTGAGTGCAGCTGCTGTAGGTCAAAGATCCCGACATGGACGTAAGCAACTCTAAAACGGAAAATGGAGACATTGCAGAATGGAAAAACAAATGGTGCATCGCTGACGTGCTGGAAGAAGTCGCCCTTTGTCGCCACCTTTAGCTCCGCCCGCCCTTCATTTGAATATACCCCTTCATTTACCCCAGCAAATGTACAAATAACGAGATGCAATAGAGAGCAAATAAACGCTTTGCACTTTACCAACAAAAATCTTACAAAGGGGCTCACTTTTGACATTCAAGAGAAACTTGGACAGGTATATGGATGAGAGGGGTGTGGAGGGATATGGCCCAGGTGCAGGTCAATGGGACTAGGGAGAAAAATGGTTCGGCACAGCCAAGAAGGGCCAAAAGGACTGTTTCTGTGCTGTAATGTTCTATGGCTCTATGGACGCCTCATGTCCATATTTTGCATTTGCGAAATGCGGAACGTGGGAATTTATTCATTTGTTATTTACATCTCAGCTGACTCGTTCCCTATGTGAAGCACCAGGGTCGGCGGAAATGCGCAGCCGAATAGGACGCAGAGAATATCTCTGCCTCTTCGTCTGTTATCTCCATCTCCCCTCGCTGAATACAAGTTCAAAGTTCAAAGATAAAATTAGTTCTATTATCAAATGATGCCTATGCCAGCAAATACTACCCAGACATTCACGTTCGTACAGATATAGAGTCATGGAGCAATACAGCGCAGAAATAGGCCCTTTGGCTACTTAAAATGCTTACTCCCATTGACCCGCACGGAGACCATGCCCTGCATACGCCTTCCGTCTATATACCTGTCAAAACTTCTCATAAATGTTGTAATCGTGCTGGCATGCACCACTAGAGTCGGCAGCTCGTTCCACACTCTGCTGTCAATTTCCACTTTCCAAGGAATAAATTCCTAAACTGCTCAGACGCTCCAGATCCTGCAACATGCTTGTAAAATTCCGTCTTAGTCGTAACTTCTTTTACATGTATTGTACAACTTCAGCATTCCATCCCACTTCCTCTGCTCAATACATTGATTCATGAAAGCCGTGCCAAACGATTTCCCTACGGATTTGTGATGCTGCATTGAATGAATTATGGACGTGTATTCAGTGATCACTCAGTTCTATCGCATTGTCATGGTCCTACTGCTCACCGTGTAGAAGCTACTCTGGTTGGTACTCCCGAAGTGCAACCTCACAGATGTCGGCTTTGAATTCCAAACGCCATTTTTTCAGCGCATCTTGTATCTGGTACAGATCCGACTCCGACCGATGTTCTTCGTTGTTCAATACAAACTCAAGCACCCCCCGTCCGCACATATTTGCTGATTCAGTTAACCAGGTTATCATCTCATTACAAAAATGCGGACAATCTGCCATAATGATAGAGATGAGAAACAACAAGGGACGCAGCACCGATGACTGCGGCATTCATTAGTCACAGGCACCAGTCAAGAGAGGCGACCTGTTCTCCGACGTCTCGCAAACAGCAAAAGTCCGATCCAATTTGCAACCGCATCTTGCATGCCGAGCGACTGAACGTTCTTGCCCAGCTTCCCATGCGGGACCTTATCAAGTGACTTGGAAAAGTCCATGACGACATCATCCACTGCATTGCCTTCGTCCGCTTTCCAGCTTCCTCGGAAAGCTGTAAGATCGCCTCGACACGATCGGCCACGCAAGACAGCGTGCAGACAATCCTTAATCAGTCTCTGTTTACCCGAACGCACACTCTCCAGTCCCGTAGGATACTTCCCAACGGGTTTCAGATGTCAGCGTCACCGACAGAATTCCCTGGTTTAATTTTAGAGCCTCTCTTAAACATTAGAACAACATGGACTATATTCTGCAGGAAGCCAGATGCGGACTGAGAGGGAGCATCTGATTGCGTGAATGAATGTGTCAACACACCTGAAATTGAGAAGATTTCTGGCCGACTTGTCGGCCGACACTTTATCGCCCGCCCTTCTATGTAACGGCGGCGCCCTATGTGTGTCTCAACAGTTCTAAGGATGCCAGCTCCAGCTGAGCGCTGTAGAATTTACTGTCAGACAGGGTCCTGCATACACGTGACTCAGTCGCCTATCCACTCCGCCAGTGCGTCTGCCCGATGTCCGAAGGCAGGCTGCTCTCAGTGGGGCCCTGGGAAAATGTATCGGCAGGAACTGCCAGGGGTGCTGGCTCTTTCTTCTATACAAATAATTCCATTCAATGCCCTGGGTCCATGTTATGCGGAGACAGACTCCCTTCGGCCGTGTTTCTGAGGACGGGCTGCTGGTTGTAAATTTGTAAATCCTACTGTACTTGACCTTTCGTCGTTAGCTCTCTCTCGCACACGGTTTAATTTGAGAGCCTATCTTGAACAACATGGACTATATTCTGCAGGAAGTCAGATGCGGACTGAGAGGGAACATCTGATTGTGCGAATGAATTTGTGAACGCCGGAAGAATGAGATTAATCGGATTAAGATAACGATGTTCGTTTGGACGGCCGATGAATAAAGTGATGTTGGCGTCGGCGCACTCGGTGACAGAAGGACGCCACGTCATAAATTGACTCTCGGAGTCTCGATAGCAGCTTGGACAACTGTTGGTTGGAGGCGAGGCTGCCTGTTCTTCTCGACCATCGCCCCGAGGCGACATTCCGGGATCCTCCGGCCCATGGTCCGAACTTCTCCAGTCTAACATTAAAGGTTGTCAATGTTTGCTGAGACCCTCCAGGATTCCGATGAATGTATCAGACTTTCGAGGTGATTTCCGTGATTCGGAGAATTTTTCCGAGGTTCCGAGAACTATTCCCTGATCCCGAGTTTGATGCTACTTCCTGAGTCTACCAGCCCTGTTTCGATAACATCAGGCTTCCCACAGGCCGCGCATATTAATTCCACTTCCCATCCCCATTCCGACATGTGACCTGAGGCCACACTCAGCTCGGAGGAGCAACCCCTTTTATTCCGTATCGGTAACCTCCAACCTGGTGACAATAACATCGATTTCTGTAACAGCCGGTCATTCCCCCACCACCCTCACTTCTCCTTCGCCATTCCCCATCCCCGTTCTCCTCTCTCAGCTTACCCGCCTATCGCCTCCCTCTGGTGCTCCTGCCAATTTTCTTTCTTCCGTGGCCTTCTGTCCTCTCCTATCAGTCTCCCCTTCTGCAACCCTCTACATGCCACCAATCAGCATCCCAGCGCTTTCCTTCTACCCTTCCCCACCCTACCCGCTTTCCTCTATCACCTACCGCCTTGTACTTCTTCCTCCCTTCCCCCACGTTCATACTCTGACATCTCATTTTACTTCCCAACCTCGATGAAGGGTTTCGGCCAGAAACGTCCCCTGGCTAAAGCTAAAAAAGGGAAGACCTACTATTTTGAGACTGCGACCTCTGTTCCTCGACTCCGGCACCATACGAAGCACCCTCGCCACATCCAGTCTACCCCCATCATTTTTCTAAGCTCTGGCGAGCACAGGCCCAGAGTGATTGAAGGCCCCAATTCGGTTCAATTCCTTCGGCCGTTCACGTGATCACCCTCTGCTCCGCCTCCAGTGGTGGAACATCCTTTCTCAGATAACGCTCGCAAACTACACAACAGTTGCCAGACCGGTCGGGCTCGTGAAACTCGCTGTATACTGTACCTTATCAAATTGTTTTCTTTGATTATTCAGAGACACGGAGACACAGAGCGGTAACAGACCACCCACCGTCGCTGCCGAAATACGCGCCTCTGACCGATGAGCCTCATAACCTGCACGTCCGTGGGATGTGGAGGAAACGGCAGCATTCACATGTGTGCACAGTCCTCCGCACATATCAGACTTTCCCCTGGTCGTTGAACTCGAACCCGCATACCTAACCTCGGCCGGCTGCTCCTGCCACGCTCTCCCCGCCCTCCGAGTGAAGAAGTTCCCCCTCTTGTGTCCACCTGAACGTTTCACCTTCCTCCCGTGTTCGACGTGATTTCTTTTTCAAGTCTCACCCAACTTCAGCAGCATTAAAAAAAAGCTTATGTAACTCTCGCTTCGGCTAGCGGCTTAATATTGGGGTGATAGACCCCAGCCCGGCCGAAGTCAAGAAAACTTGTTTGGATGGACGCTCCGCGATCTGTCCCCATTCGCAAATCAGTATCACGAAATAACAAGCAGCACACAATATTCGATTAAACGACTGAGCTCCATAATTCTTCATTTAACTGTCTGGTTAGTAAAGAAAACAAAAGAAAAAGTGCCCATTCTCATCAAGCAGTCTAAATGCAAAGGTTTATCGTCGCTCACCTTCGGACCCTCGCTCCACGTCCCCCGCGTCCGGCGGTCTACCAGCTCTCTCCATTCGCGTCGTCTCTCCTCATCTCTCCCCGGCAAAAGACCGCGAAAATCTCTCTTCCAGACTCCGAAGAAAGAACAACATTTCTCTCATTGGATAGCCTCCACATTCCAAAGCCCCCTTACCTCCAGTCATAACCCAAACATTGCTACTACAGAGAAACCATTACATTACAGAGAGGCCAATACGTTCGCAGTAAAACCTTACAGCGTGTTATTATTTATGGTAATAAATTGTTTATTATTTCTTGTAATGCCTACACTGGTTTGTGTACTTTATGCAGTCCTGGGTAGGTCTGTTGTCTAGTGTAGTATTTATTTTGTCTGTGTTGTTTTTTTACGAAGATCTGTCTAGTTTTTGTACTGTTTCATGTAACACCATGGTCCTGAAAAAACGTTGTCTCATTTTTACTATGTGCTGTACCAGCAGTTACGGTCGAAATGAGAATAAAAGTGACTTGACTTGACTTGACTTGCCTTACTTGCATTTACGCTGTTGATACACCTCATGATTTTGTAACATTTATCCGTTATCCCTCTTGCTCCTGCGCTCCAGGGAATAAAGCCACAACCTATTTCCGCATTCACTTTAACTCCCATCTTCAAATGCTGGAAACATTTGGCTTTCTTTTCACATTAGACAGATGTTGGTCACCAAGTTAGGATCCGACAGCATTTTGTTGGCCTCACGACTTTCGGTTACTGGTGTGATTTCTGCAGGATGTCCATTCCTAGGCAGAGCAGTAACAGTGCTGAATTTCTGTTACTTGGAGGCAATTTCACTTACTGTGGACTGATGATCACTCGAGTCTTTAAAAAGTGTTTTTGCAACCTTTTCCAGCCTCACGCATCTCAATAATTCGCCTTCTAACGTCCTCCATCCTGCCACACGAAATCGATCCCAGTTGTAATTTTTGTCCATCTGTATGGACCAACCGTTCCTCTGAGCAGCAGCCTTTTCCCAGGGCCGGAAACTTTCCCAGGTTTATTGGTGACTGTCTGCCCATGGGAAAGGTATGAGGACCGGGAATCTCATGTGGGACCGAAGGTGCATTCAGTAGCGGCTGAGTAACGTTGCCTCGAAGCCGCGTGGGGTATGGGGGGGGGGGGGGGCAGCGGCGCTATATCCGAAATGCAGCCGCACAGCTAGCCTGTGCTGTGAAGAGGTGGAATTTAGTTTGATATAATTATATAATGCTAATAACAATTTCCGCGAAGTCTTCCTGCTCTGTAGAAATTTACTGACTCGTCATCTTCCGGCACCTATAATTGAACATGAATGGCAGTTCGAAGGAGAGAAACTTAGAATTGAACATGAATGGCAGTTCGAAGGAGAGAAACTTAGAATTGAACATGGATGGCAGTTCGAGGGAGAGGAGAGAGACCAGAGAGAGAGAGAGAGAGAGAGAGAGAGAGAGAGAGAGAGAGAGAGAGAGAGAGAGAGAGAGAGAGAGAGACAGAGAGACAGAGAGACAGAGAGACAGAGAGACAGAGAGAGAGAGAGAGACAGAGAGAGACAGAGACAGAGACAGAGAGCGAGAGAGAAAGAGTGAGAGAGAGTGAGTGATTGTGAGAGAGAGAGTGAGTGAGAGAGAGAGAGAGAGAGAGGTCATTAATATCTAACGTAAAACAAAAATGCGGTGCTAACCAGGCCCCTCTGGAACTCCACTGGGCATCTACAGCAGCAAGATATGATTTCCTATATTTGCAAACTTTACCTCAGGCCAATCAGCTACTACTCTATCAGTTCTTGCAATTTCGGAAGGAACTAATTGTCTGGGCAAGAACTGTATGACAAGCGACAGTGACACGACAGAGAAGCAATTGAATGCTAAAAGAAGTGTTGGAAACATTTTATTTTGAATTTTATTGAGAGATATATCAGAGTCACGGGCCCATCCGGTAAAACTCGCCTACGTTGCCCAATTACATCCCGCTGTTGTAATGAGCATCAGAATCCGCTACAACGAGCATGAATCAGAGAGTAATTGAATCCTTTCCACATGTGACTGAAATGCCCTCATAACTGTTAATTCATCTCATCTATGTGCTATGTCCCTTCGCCATTCCTTGGCGATTTGCCGAGAATGAATTAAAGCGAGACTCACAGATAATGCACTATTTACAACTTTTTAAAAAAACATACTCTAAACTCACCTGTCCTTCCCTTTTGCTGACGTCACGGAGCCTCCTTCCGTGTCCACACCGTCAGCCATTTTTGAGGGCAGGGGTTGTCAGATTCCGACACTCTGCCACCAACACATACGTAACGGTCAGATCAGACACTGATGAAGGTGAAATTGGAAATCGTTGTTTTTTGCACCGAGCCGCAGTCTTCCAAGTGACATGCGCACATCAGCAAGAGTGGTGAAACGGCAGATCCGCATGCGCCCATCGACCCAACGCACATAAAACCCAACTCCTCAATATTCTTCGACGATGCCCTTTGCCAGGACTCTCGGGGCAGTCTGCTCACTTTATACGACGTCTGTTCCGTTTCCTCAATCGGGCATGCGTCCTGGAGTGGAGGTGATGTTTCAAACTGTGCCGTGGATCACCTGAATTGCAGGAAAAAGAGGAAAGCGTAGTCTGTTTCGTATCGAGATCAAGAAAGCTTCACAAATTTACTGACAACGTTAGCATCTTGGAAGTACCGCAGTAAGAAGGGTTCTTATTAAATGCCCTGGGTTTATTGTGGCATTTTTTTTCTGCCAACGCCCGCAAGAACCAGAATCTCAGGATATTATGTGGAGATCAACCCATACTTTGATAATAAGTTTACATTGCAGTCTGTAGTTTAAACATTGAAACTACCGTCACAATCCCTCGGTGCTTAGAACTGTACTGAAAGAGCTGTTCACTCTGCTGCCAAGGGCTCAAAGATGGGTCTATGTCCGTTCTTTGCAATTCAAAGAGCACGACGAAAAGAGCCAAGTGACCGCCATTGTCTCACTTTCTGTGGAGCCCCTAAAGGCCTAAAGGATCCGGAGAGCAGCCGCGCGCGCCCGAGGAAATTTCAGATTCCTGCGAAATTCCTGCGTTCGCAGGTGGCATATAGGAGCAGAGTATGCAAATCGGCCAATCGTGTCTGATTCGCTATCCGGTTCAGGCTTATTTATTATCCCTCTCAGCTCCATTCTCTTGATTTACTCCCCATAACCGTCTGAATTCGTTATTAATCAAAGGCCAACCAACTTCCGGTTTTTGAATATAACCAATAGCTTGGCAAAACCCGTTGTAACTAGAGCAGTTGTGGATTTTCATGCAAGCAAGTCTTAAGCAGCCCAGGGAAGAAAAGGTCTTAGGCGGCAAGTATTTGAAGGGCAAGGCTCACCATTTCATAGCAGGAAACTGGGGCCGGATGTCTTAAGGGAGCAAGTACAGAAGGCATGGAAACCTAAATAAGGATCAATTGATCCAAAAAAACATAGGAACATAGAAAACCTACCGCACAATACAGATCCTTCGGCCCAGAATCTGGACAATAGGGGAGATAGAGTTCAATCCGGACAAGTGTGAGGTGATGCATTTTGGAAGGACAAACCAGAAGGCTGTGTACAGGTTTAATGGTCAATTAATTAAGAGTGTGGATGAACAGAGGGACCTTGGGGTTCTAATTCTTACATCCCTCAAGGTCGCTGCCGAGGTTGTTAAGAAGGCCGATGTGATGCTTGACTTCATTAATAGGAGGATTGAGTTCAAGAATAGAGAGGTCATGTTGCAATTCTACAAACCTCTGGTGAGACAACAATTAGAGTATTGTGTTCAGATTCTGGTCACCTCATTATAGGAAGGATGTGGAAGCTATGAAGAGGGTGCAGAGGAGATTTACCAGGATGTTGCCGGGTTTGGAGAACAAGTCATATGAGGCAAGGTTAGCAGAGCTGGGACTTTTCACTTTGGAGCGTAAAAGGATGAGAGGGGACTTGATAGAGATCTACAAGAATATGAAAGGCATAGATAGGGTGGATAGTCAGTACCTCTTTCCCAGGGCACGAATAGCAAACACCAGAGGGCATATGTACAAAGTTACGGGAGGAAAGATTAGGGGAGACATCAGGGGTAAGTTATTTACACAGAGGATTGTGGGTGCCTGGAATGACTGGCATGCTGGTGGAGGCTAAAACATTAGAGATGTTGAAGTGCCTCACGGACAGGCACATGGATGAAAAAAAATAGAGGGTTACGGGGCCATGTGGGTTTAGTATTTTCAAGGAATATATGGGTATGCATAACATCGATGGCGGAAGGGACTATCCTGTGCTAGTGTTCTAGTTTTCTAGTGTTATCGGGGAACGAGTGGATGTTTTCAATCTCCAGCTTATCGACAACATAACTGTAACCTTCTGAAGAGAACGTGTGCTTCACACGTGGCAGCATGTGAAGAACGATGAGGAAGAAGCTCTTTAGCCGGAGTGTGCTGAACGTGTGGAATTAATTGCTGTGGAGAGGATGTTTCCGATGGTTCGGAAATCTAGGGCCGGAGGGAAAAGCTTCAGAATTGGCGTACCTTCCTTTGGACAGAGATGAGGACGTATTGCTTAAGATATTAGGTAGTAAAACTGTGGAATT